>NW_027141873.1:2315209-2660418 GCF_036365525.1 Heterodontus francisci | reverse complement strand
TACCCTTACCCACTACCCTCCCCCACTACCCCACACCTCCCCCACTACCCTCCGCGAGTCCCCTTCTCCACTGCCCTGTCCACTCCCCTCCTTTCCTCACTCCACTCCCCTCCCTCCCCCTCCCCACCACACTCTTCACACTCACTCCCGTCTCCCATTCCCTACCCCTCCCCACTCCCCCTCTCCCCTACTCCCCTTCCCCTGCATCACTCCCCTTAACTTCTCACATCCCCCTCCTCCACTCACATCCTCACTCCACTCCCCCACTCCAAGACCCCATTCCCCACTCCCTCCCCCACTCCACTACTCTCCTGCCTCACTCCCATCCGCCACTCCACTCCTCACTCCTCTCTCCCCTCCCGTACACCCTTTCACTCACCACCCTCTCCCCCTCACATCCCCTCTCCCTCCCCACAACCCTCCCCCTGCCCCACTCACCCTCCCCCAGTCCCCTAACTTTGCACCCCCACTCTCCAACTCCCCTCCCTGTTCCCTGCACCCCACCCCACTTCCCTCCCTTATTCCCTTCCTGCTCCCCCTCTACCACTCCCATCCCCCTCCCTGCCCTTCCCCCTCCCCTTCCCCACTCTATTCCCCCACTCCCTTCCCTCTCCCCTTCTCCCCCTCCCCAATCCCCTCCACCACTCACCTACCCTACTCCTCATTGGCTAACCCCATTTCCTTCCGCCACTCACCTCCCCCACTACCATCCACCTACCCCGTTACCCTCCACGAGTCCCCTTCCCCACATCCCTTCTCCACTGCCCTACCAACTCCCCTCCCTTCCCCACACCCCTCTTCCGTCCTCTAACCAACACTGCAAACTCACTCCCATTTCCCACTCCACTCTCACTGCCACCTTGCACATTCCTCTCCCTGCTCCCCTCACCCTCCCCTGCCCAGTCCCCTCCCCTACTCCCCTCCCCAACCCCCTGCATTCCCCTCCCACACTCCCCACTCTCCTCCCTCACTCGCATCCTCCACTCTAGTTCCTACTCCTCTCTCCCGTCCCCTTTACCGCCCACTCACCACCCTCTCCCCTCACACTCCCTCTCACTCCCCACTACCCTCCCCCAATCCCACTCACCCTCCCCCACTCTCCCTCCCCCGTGCCCCTTCTGCTCTGCCCTCCCCCTCCCTCACGCCCCATCCCCAATCCCTTCCCCCACACCTTTCCCCCAGTCCCATCAACCCTTCCCTCCCCTTCCCCCTCACGCAACACCCCCTCCTACACTCCCCAGCACCTCCCCACTCCTCTTCTGCCTCCCTTCCCCTACCCCCAACCTCCACTACCCTCCCCCACTCCCCTCCCCACTCCCCTCCCCCACTGCCCACCCCCATTCCGCTCCCCGCTCCCCTCCCTCCTCCCCTCCCGTCTCCCACTCCCCTTCCCCTCCCCCACTCCCCTCCCACACTTCTGTCCCCTATTACCCTCACCCACACCGCTCCCCCTCCCCCTCCTTCATTCCGCTTCACCACTCCCCCACTCTCCTCCCTCACTCCCATCCTCCACTCCACTCCCAACTCCACTCTACCCTACCGTACACTTCCCACTCACCTCCTTCTCCCCCTCACACTCCTTCTCCTTCCCCACTCCCATCCCCGAATCCCACTGCCCCTTCCCCACTCACATCACCCTCCCCTCCCTCACTCCCCGCTCCACTACCGCACTCCCCTCCCCCACTCCACTTCTCAACTCTCATCCCTCACTTCCATCCTTCACTCCCCTCCCCACTCCCCTCATCCACACCCCTCACCTACTCCACTCACCCCTCCCCCACTCCTCACTCTCCACTCCCCTCCCCACTTGCCTATCTGCCTCGCCCACTCCATTTCCCCCACTCCCCTCCACAACTCCCCCTCCCTCACTCCCCTCCCCCATTGCCCTCCCCACCACCCTCCCCCACTCCTCTCCCACAATCCGCTCATCCCTACCCCACTCCTCACTCCGCACTACCCTCCTCAACACCGCACCCCTCACTCTCCTCCCTCACTACCCTCCCTAACTCCTCACCCCCTCTCCCTCCCCACTCCCTTCCCGCACTCCACACTCCCCTCCCCCACTCCCCACTCCTCACTCCCCTGTCCTCACTCTCCATTCCCCTCACCTCCCCCTCCACTCACCCACTCCCCTCTACCCTCCCCCACTATCCTCCCCACTACCCTCCCTTACTCCTATCCCCCACTCCCCCCCCGCACTCCCCCTCCCCGACAAGGCCCTGCCCCTCTATCACTCCACTCCTACCCACCCCACCACCTCCCCACTCCCCCACTCACCCACTCCTCACTCCCCACTCCACTCCCCACTCCCCGACTCCTCACTCCCCACTCCCCGACTCCTCACTCCCCACTCCCCCACTCACCTCTCTCCCACTCTCCACTCCTCACTCTCCACTCCACTCCCCACTCCTCACTCCCCTCCCCCACTCCCCTCACCGACTTACCACTCCCCTCCCCAACTACCCAATCCCCAATCCCCTCCCGCACTGCTCACTCCCCTCCCCCACTCCTCACTCCCCTCCCACAAACCCCACTCCCCTCACCCACTCCCCACTCCCCTCCCCCACTCCCAACTCCCCTCCCCCACACCCCACTCCTCACTCCCCTCTCCACTCCCCCACTCCCTACTACCCACTTCTCACTCCACTCCCCCACTCCCCACTTCTCACTCCCCACTTCTCACTCCCCACTCAACTCCCCACTCCCAACTCCCCACTCCCCACTCCTCACTCCCCACTCCTCACTCCCCAATCCACTCACTACTCCTCACTCCCCACACCATTCCCCACTCCCCCACTGCCCACTACTCACTCCCCACTCTACTCCTCACTCTCCACTCCCCTCACACACTCCCCTCTCAACCATCCCTTCCCCAACCCCACTCCCCACTCCTCACTCCACTCCCCACTCCATCACTCCCCACTCCTCTCTCCCCACATCACGCCCCACTACCCCACTGCCCACTCCTCACTCCCAACTCCACTTCCAACTCCACACTCCCCTCCCTACTCCTCATTCATGTCACCCACTCACCAGTCCCCTCCCCCACACCCCACCCCCCACACCCACTCCCCACTCCACATTCCCTCCCCGACTCCTCACTCCCCTCCCCCACTCCACACTCCCATCTCACAACCCCACTCCCCTACCCCACTCCCCACTCCCATCACCCACCCCCACCCCCACACCCCGCAACGCTCCTCCACACCCCTCTCCTCACTCCCCACTCCACTCCCCCACACCCCACTCCCCACCCCCAGTCCTCACTCCACTCCCCCATTCTCCACTACCCACTTCCCTCCCCCACTCTCCACTCCAGACTCAATTTCCCCCACTCTCCACTCCCCTATCCCACTCTAAACTCCCGTCCACCACTCCCCTCTCCCACTCTCCACTCCTCTCCCCCACCCCCCTCCCCCACTTCCCACCCCCACTCCTCATTGCCCTCCTTACCTCTCCCCACAACCACACCCACACACAATCCTTTCCCCACTCTCACTCCTGCGCTCCCAACTCACCTCCCCACTCCCCACCCCCACTCCCCATCCTCACTCCCTTCCCAAGTCACATTCCCACTCTCCCGCCCCCACTCCTCCTCCTCACTCCCCTCCCGCACTCTCCACGCCCCTCCCCCACTCCCCCTCCTCACTCCCCACTCCCTTCCCCCACTCCCTTCCCCCACTCCCTTCCCCCACTCCCTTCCCCCACTCCACTCCCCCACTCCCCTCCCCAACTCCCCACTCACCTCCTCCAATCCCCACTCCTCACTCCCCACTCACATACAAGACACTCCAACTCCCCTCCCCAACTCCCAATTCCCCCACCCCTCTCACTCCCCACTCCCCACTCCCCTCCTCTACTCCCCTCCTCCACTCTTCCACTCCCAACTGACCTCCCACATGTCCCACACCCCTCCCCCAAAGCCCTCCCACTCCCCCTCTCTCCTCCCACTCCACAACTCTCCCCTCCCCTCCCCCACTCCACAACTCTCCCCTCCCCTCCCCCACTTGCCTCCTCTCCCCTCCCCTCCCCCACACGCCTCCTCTCCCCTCCCCTCTCCCACTACGCCTCCTCTCCCCTCCCCTCCCCCACATGCCTCCTCTCCCCTCCCCTCTCCCACTCGCCTCCTCTCCCCTCCCCTCCCACACTTGCCTCCTCTCTCCTCCCCCACTACGCCTCCTCTCCACTCCCCTCCCCCACACTTGCCTCCTCTCTCCTCCCCCACTACGCCTCCTCTCCCCTCCCCTCCCCCACACGCCTCCTCTCCCCTCCCCTCTCCCACTCGCCTCCTCTCCCCTCCCCTCCCACACTTGCCTCCTCTCTCCTCCCCCACTACGCCTCCTCTCCCCTCCCCTCCCACACTTGCCTCCTCTCTCCTCCCCCACTACGCTTCCTCTCCACTCTTCTCCCCCACTCCCCACTCCCGACTCAATTCCACCACTTCCCAATCTCCACTCTCGTCCCCCAATCTCCACTCCCGTACACCCCTCCCCCACTCCTTTCATCACTCCACTTTTCACTCCCCTATCCCTCACCCCTCCTCCACTCACCTCCACCTCTCCCCTCCACTCCCCTCCCCATACCCACTCCACTTCCATTTCCCCTATTCCTCACCCCTCACACACTCCCCTCCCCTCTCACCTCCACTCCCCTTTCCACTCCTCTTCCCACTTCGCTCCCCCACTCCCCTCCCCACTCCCCTCCTCTACCATCCCCCACTCCCCTCCCCCACTGCCCTCCCCCACTCTCCACTCCTCACTCCAACTCCCCTTCGCCACAAGTCTGGATTGAATTGGCTATTTCCTGGTGAGTGAGTGGGACTCAGTACCACTCCAGCTGTTATTAAGTACTTTAGATGGGTCTGTTTTTGTCCAGTGTGTGCAGGAGGGTTTTCTGACACAGTATGTGGACAGGCCAACCAGGGGGGATGCCACATTGGATTTGGTACTGGGAAATGAGCCCGGCCAGGTGTTAGATTTAGATGTAGGTGAGCACTTTGGTGATAGTGATCACAATTCAGTTAGGTTTACCTTAGAGATGGGCAGGGACAGGTATATACCGCAGGGCAAGAATTATAGCTGGGGGAAAGGAAATTATGATGCGATTAGGCAAGATTTAGGATGCGTAGGATGGGGAAGGAAACTGCAGGGGATGGGCACAAACGAAATGTGGAGCTTATTCAAGGAGCAGCTACTGTGTGTCCTTGATAAGTATGTACCTGTCAGGCAGGGAGGAAGTTGTCGAGCGAGGGAGCCGTGGTTTACTGAAGAAGTTGAAGCGCTTATCAAGAGGAAGAAGAAGGCTTATGTTAGGATGAGACGTGAAGGCTCAGTTAGGGCGCTTGAGAGTTACAAGCTAGCCAGGAAGGATCTAAAGGGAGAGCTAAGACGAGCAAGGAGAGGACACGAGAAGTCATTGGCGGATAGGATCAGGGAAAACCCTAAGGCTTTCTATAGGTATATCAGGAATAAAAGAATGACTAGAGTTAGATTAGGGCCAATCAAGGATAGTAGTGGGAAGTTGTGTGTGGAATCAGAGGAGATAGGGGAAGTGTTAAATGAATATTTTGCGTCAGTATTTACAGTGGAGAATGAAAATTTTGTTGAGGAGAATACTGAGATACAGACTACTAGGCTAGATGGGATTGAGGTTCACAAGGAGGAGGTGTTAGCAATTTTGGAAAGTATGAAAATAGATAAGTCCCCTGGGCCAGATGGGATTTATCCTAGGATTCTCAGGGAAGCTCGGGAGGAGATTGCAGAGCCTTTGTCCTTGATCTTTATGTCGTCATTGTCGACAGGAATAGTGCCGGAAGACTGGAGGATAGCAAATGTTGTCCTCTTGTTCAAGAAGGGGAGACGAGACAGCCCTGGTAATTATAGACCTGTGAGCCTTACTTCGGTTGTGGGTAAAATGTTGGAAAAGGTTATAAGAGATAGGATTTATAATCATCTTGAAAAGAATAAGTTCATTAGAGATAGTCAGCACGGTTTTGTGTAGGGTAGGTCGTGCCTCACAAACCTTATTGAGTTTTTCGAGAAGGTGACCAAACAGGTGGATGAGGGTAAAGCAGTGGATGTGGTGTATATGGATTTCAGGAAGGCGTTTGATAAGGTTCCCCACGGTAGGCTATTGCAGAAAATACAGAAGTATGGGGTTGAAGGTGATTTAGTGCTTTGGATCAGAAATTGGCTAGCTGAAAGAAGACAGAGGGTGGTGGTTGATGGCAAATGTTCATCCTGGAGTTTAGTTACTAGTGGTGTACCGCAAGGATCTGTTTTGGGGCCACTGCTGTTTGTCATTTTTATAAATGACCTGGAAGAGGGTGTAGAAGGGTGGGTTAGTAAATTTGCAGATGACACTCAGGTCGGTGGAGTTGTGGATAGTGCCGAAGGATGTTGTAGGGTACAGAGGGACAGAGATAGGCTGCAGAGCTGGGCTGAGAGATGGCAAATGGAGTTTAATGCGGAAAAGTGCGAGGTGATTCACTTTGGAAGGAGTAACAGGAATGCAGAGTACTGGGCTAATGGGAAGATTCTTGGTAGTGTAGATGAACAGAGAGATCTTGGTGTCCATGTGCATAAATTCCTGAAGGTTGCTTCCCAGGTTAATAGGGCTGTTAAGAAGGCATATGGTGTGTTAGCTTTTATTAGTAGGGGGATCGAGTTTCGGAGCCACGAGGTCATGCTGCAGCTGTACAAGACTCTGGTGAGACCGCACCTGGAGTATTGCGTGCAGTTCTGGTCACTGCATTATAGGAAGGATGTGGAAGCTTTGGAAAGGGTGCAGAGGAGATTTACTAGGATGTTGCCTGGTATGGAGAGAAGGTCTTACGAGGAAAGGCTGAGGGACTTGAGGTTGTTTTCGTTGGAGAGAAGGAGGAGGAAAGGTGACTTAATAGAGACATATAAGATAATCAGAGGGTTAGATAGGGTGGATAGTGAGAGTCTTTTTCCTCGGATGAGGATGGCAAACACGAGGGGACATAGCTTTAAGTTGAGGGGTGATAGATATAGGACAGATGTGAGAGGTAGTTTCTTTACACAGAGAGTAGTAAGGGCGTGGAACGCCCTGCCTGCAACAGTAGTAGACTCGCCAACTTTAAGGGCATTTGAGTGGTCATTGGATAGACATATGGATGAAAATGGAATAGTGTAGGTCAGATGGTTTCACAGGTCGGCGCAACATCGAGGGCCGAAGGGCCTGTACTGCGCTGCAATGTTCTAATTCTAAATTCGATTAGTGGTCTGGGTAGAATTGGCTCATTTCTGGTGGGTGAGTGGGGTTCAGTACCACTCCAGCCGGTATTAATAGAAGCCTGTATTGAATTGGCTCATTCCTGGTGTGTGAGTGGGACTCAGTACCACCTCATCTGTTATTAATAGTGGTCTGGGTAGAATTGGCTCATTCCTGGTGTGTGAGTGGGACTCAGTACCACCTCATCTGTTATTAATAGTGGTCTGGGTAGAATTGGCTCATTCCTGGTGTGTGAGTGGGGTTCAGTACCACTCCAGCCGGTATTAATAGAGGCCTGTATTGAATTGGCTCATTCCTGATGTGTGAGTGGGACTCAGTACCACTCCAGCCGGTATTAATAGAGGCCTGTATTGAATTGGCTCATTCCTGGTGTGTGAGTGGGACTCAGTACCACCCCATCTGTTATTAATAGAGGTCTGGGTAGAATTGGCTCATTCCTGGTGTGTGAGTGGGGTTCAGTACCACCCCATCTGTTATTAATAGAGGTCTGGGTAGAATTGGCTCATTCCTGATGTGTGAGTGGGGTTCAGTACCACTCCAGCCGGTATTAATAGAGGTCTGGGTAGAATTGGCTCATTCCTGATGTGTGAGTGGGACTCAGTACCACCCCATCTGTTATTAATAGTGGTCTGGATTGAATTGGCTCATTCCTGGTGTGTGAGTGGGACTCAGTACCACCCCATCTGTTATTAATAGTGGTCTGGATTGAATTGGCTCATTCCTGGTGTGTGAGTGGGACTCAGTACCACCCCATCTGTTATTAATAGTGGTCTGGATTGAATTGGCTCATTCCTGATGTGTGAGTGGGACTCAGTACCACTCCAGCCGGTATTAATAGAGGCCTGTATTGAATTGGCTCATTCCTGGTGTGTGAGTGGGACTCAGTACCACTCCATCTGTTATTAATAGTGGTCTGGGTAGAATTGGCTCATTCCTGGTGGGTGAGTGGGACTCAGTACCACCCCATCTGTTATTAATAGTGGTCTGGGTAGAATTGGCTCATTCCTGGTGGGTGAGTGGGACTCAGTACCACTCCATCTGTTATTAATAGTGGTCTGGGTAGAATTGGCTCATTCCTGGTGTGTGAGTGGGGTTCAGTACCACCCCATCTGTTATTAATAGTGGTCTGGGTAGAATTGGCTCATTCCTGGTGGGTGAGTGGGGTTCAGTACCACTCCAGCCGGTATTAATAGAGGCCTGTATTGAATTGGCTCATTCCTGGTGTGTGAGTGGGACTCAGTACCACTCCATCTGTTATTAATAGAGGTCTGGGTAGAATTGGCTCATTCCTGGTGGGTGAGTGGGGTTCAGTACCACCCCATCTGTTATTAATAGTGGTCTGGGTAGAATTGGCTCATTCCTGGTGGGTGAGTGGGACTCAGTACCACCCCATCTGTTATTAATAGAGGTCTGGATTGA
This sequence comes from Heterodontus francisci, assembly GCF_036365525.1. Lineage (NCBI taxonomy): Eukaryota > Metazoa > Chordata > Chondrichthyes > Heterodontiformes > Heterodontidae > Heterodontus > Heterodontus francisci. The sequence continues at coordinate 2,651,742 of NW_027141873.1, read as the reverse complement.
ATTGGCTCATTCCTGGTGTGTGAGTGGGACTCAGTACCACCCCATCTGTTATTAATAGTGGTCTGGGTAGAATTGGCTCATTCCTGGTGTGTGAGTGGGGTTCATTACCACTCCAGCTGGTATTAATAGAGGTCTGGGTAGAATTGGCTCATTCCTGGTGTGTGAGTGGGACTCAGTACCACCCCATCTGTTATTAATAGTGGTCTGGGTAGAATTGGCTCTTTCCTGGTGGGTGAGTGGGACTCAGTACCACTCCATCTGTTATTAATAGTGGTCTGGGTAGAATTGGCTCATTCCTGGTGTGTGAGTGGGACTCAGTACCACCCCATCTGTTATTAATAGTGGTCTGGGTAGAATTGGCTCTTTCCTGGTGGGTGAGTGGGACTCAGTACCACTCCATCTGTTATTAATAGTGGTCTGGGTAGAATTGGCTCATTCCTGGTGTGTGAGTGGGACTCAGTACCACCCCATCTGTTATTAATAGTGGTCTGGGTAGAATTGGCTCATTCCTGGTGTGTGAGTGGGGTTCAGTACCACTCCAGCCGGTATTAATAGTGGTCTGGATTGAATTGGCTCATTCCTGGTGTGTGAGTGGGACTCAGTACCACCCCATCTGTTATTAATAGTGGTCTGGGTAGAATTGGCTCATTCCTGGTGTGTGAGTGGGGTTCAGTACCACCCCATCTGTTATTAATAGTGGTCTGGGTAGAATTGGCTCATTCCTGGTGTGTGAGTGGGGTTCAGTACCACCCCATCTGTTATTAATAGTGGTCTGGGTAGAATTGGCTCATTCCTGGTGGGTGAGTGGGACTCAGTACCACCCCATCTGTTATTAATAGTGGTCTGGGTAGAATTGGCTCATTCCTGGTGTGTGAGTGGGACTCAGTACCACCCCATCTGTTATTAATAGTGGTCTGGGTTGAATTGGCTCATTCCTGGTGTGTGAGTGGGACTCAGTACCACCCCATCTGTTATTAATAGTGGTCTGGGTAGAATTGGCTCATTCCTGGTGGGTGAGTGGGGTTCAGTACCACTCCAGCCGGTATTAATAGAAGCCTGTATTGAATTGGCTCATTCCTGGTGTGTGAGTGGGACTCAGTACCACTCCATCTGTTATTAATAGTGGTCTGGGTAGAATTGGCTCATTCCTGGTGGGTGAGTGGGGTTCAGTACCACTCCAGCCGGTATTAATAGAAGCCTGTATTGAATTGGCTCATTCCTGGTGTGTGAGTGGGGTTCAGTACCACCCCATCTGTTATTAATAGTGGTCTGGGTAGAATTGGCTCATTCCTGGTGGGTGAGTGGGACTCAGTACCACTCCATCTGTTATTAATAGTGGTCTGGGTAGAATTGGCTCATTCCTGGTGTGTGAGTGGGACTCAGTACCACTCCATCTGTTATTAATAGTGGTCTGGGTAGAATTGGCTCATTCCTGGTGTGTGAGTGGGACTCAGTACCACTCCATCTGTTATTAATAGTGGTCTGGGTAGAATTGGCTCATTCCTGGTGTGTGAGTGGGACTCAGTACCACTCCATCTGTTATTAATAGTGGTCTGGGTAGAATTGGCTCATTCCTGGTGGGTGAGTGGGACTCAGTACCACCCCATCTGTTATTAATAGTGGTCTGGGTAGAATTGGCTCATTCCTGGTGGGTGAGTGGGGTTCATTACCACTCCAGCTGGTATTAATAGAGGTCTAGATTGAATTGGCTCTTTCCTGGTGTGTGAGTGGGACTCAGTACCATTCCAGCTGGTATTAATAGAGGTCTGGATTGAATTGGCTCTTTCCTGGTTTGTGAGTGGGTCTCAGTACCATTCCAGCTGGTATTAATAGAGGCCCAGATTGAATTGCCTCTTTCTGGTGTGTGAGTGGGACTCAGTACCATTCCAGCTGGTATTAATAGAGGCCCAGATTGAAGTGCCTCTTTCTGGTGTGTGAGTGGGACTCAGTACCACTCCAGCTGGTATTAATAGAGGCCCAGATTGAATTGCCTCTTTCTGGTGTGTGAGTGGGTCTCAGTACCACTCCAGCTGGTATTAATAGAGGCCCAGATTGAATTGGCTCTTTCCTGGTTTGTGAGTGGGACTCAGTACCACTCCAGCTGGTATTAATAGAGGCCCAGATTGAATTGGCTCTTTCCTGGTTTGTGAGTGGGACTCAGTACCACTCCAGCTGGTATTAATAGAGGCCCAGATTGAATTGCCTCTTTCTGGTGTGTGAGTGGGTCTCAGTACCACTCCAAATGGTATTAATAGAGGCCTGGAATGAACTGCCCTTTCCTGGTTTGTGACTGGGACTCAGTACCCCTCCAGCTAGTATTAATAGAGGCCTGGATTGTATTGGCTCTTTCCTGGTGTGTGCGTGGGGCTCAGAACCATTCCTGCTGGTATTAATTGAGGTCTGGATTGAATTGGCGCTTTCCTGGTGTGTGAGTGGGGGTTAATTCCATTCCAGCTGGTATTATTCGAGGCCTAGATTGAATTGGCCGTTTCCTGGTGTGTGACTGGGGCTCAGAACCACTCCAGCTGGTATTAATAGAAGCCTGGAATGAACTGTCCCTTTCCTGCTGTGTGAGTGGGACTCAGTCGCACTGCAGCTTGTATTATTGAGGTCTGGATTGAATTGGCACTTTCCTGGTGTGTGAGTGGGGCTCAGAACCACTCCAGCTGGGATTAAAAGAGGTCTGGACTGAATTCGCTCTTTCCGGGTGTGTGAATGGGGTTCAGTACCAGTCCAGCTGCTTTTCTTGGAGGTCTGGTTGGAAGTTGCTCTTTACTGGTGTGTGAGGGGGCTCAGTAACAGTCCAGCTGGTATTAACAGAGGCCTGGATTGAATTCGCTCTTTCCGGGTGTGTGAATGGGGTTCAGTACCACTCCAGCTGCTTTTCTTGGAGTTCTGGATTGAATTTGCTCTTTCCTGGTGTGTGAGGGGGCTCAGTACCATTCCAGCTGGTATTAACAGAGGCCTGGACTGAATTCGCTCTTTCCGGGTGTGTGAGGGGGTTCAGTATCAGTCCAGCTGCTTTTCTTGGAGTTCTGGATTGAATTTGCTCTTTCCTGGTGTGTGAGTGGGGCTCAGTACCATTCCAGCTGGTATTAACAGAGGCCTGGATTGAATTGGCTCTTTCTGGTGTGATTACGTGGGGCTCAGGACCACTCCAACTGGTTAAATAGAGGCCTGGAATGAACTGTCCCTTTCCTGCTGTGTGTGTGGGACTCAGTCGCACTCCAGCTGGTATGAATAGAGGTCTGGATTGAATTGGCTGTTTCCTGGTGTGTGAGTGTGACTAAGGGGAAGAGCAGGCAGGGAGCAGATGATGAATATAAAGGGACTGGTGGTCTGAGGTGCATTTGTTTTAATGCAAGAAGTGTGGTAGGTAAGGCAGATGAACTTCGGGCTTTGATTAGTACCCGGGAGTATGATGTTATTGCTATTACTGAGACTTGGTTGAGGGAAGGCCATGATTGGCAACTGAATATCCCAGGATATCGATGCTTCAGGCGGGATAGAGAGGGAGGTAAAAGGGGTGGAGGAGTTCCATTACTGGTCAAAGAGGATATCACAGCTGTGCTGAAGGAGGGCACGATGGAGGACTCGAGCAGTGAGGCAATATGGACAGAACTCAGAAATAGGAAGGGTGCGGTAACAATGTTGGGGCTGTACTACAGGCCTCCCAACAGCGAGCGTGAGATAGAGGTACAAATATGTAAACAGATTATGGAAAGATGTAGGAGCAACAGGGTGGTGGTGATAGGAGATTTTAATTTTCCCAACATTGACTGGGATTCGCTTAGTGTTAGAGGTCCAGATAGAGCAGAATTTGTAAGGAGCATCCAGGAGGGTTTTCTAGAGCAGTATGTAAATAGTCCAACTCGGGAAGGGGCCATACTGGACCTGGTGTTGGGGAATGAGCCCGGCCAGGTGGTTGAAGTTTCAGTAGGGGACTACTTTGGGAATAGTGATCACAATTCCGTAAGCTTTAAAATACTCATGGACAAAGACGAGAGTGGTCCTAAAGGAAGAGTGCTAAATTGGGGGAAGGCCAACTATACCAAAATTCGGCAGGAGCTGGGGAATGTAGATTGGGAGCAGCTGTTTGAAGGTAAATCCACATTTGATATGTGGGAGGCTTTTAAAGAGAGGTTGATTAGCGTGCAGGAGAGACATGTTCCTGTGAAAATGAGGGATAGAAATGGCAAGATTAGGGAACCATGGATGACAGGTGAAATTGTGAGACTAGCGAAGAGGAAAAAGGAAGCATACATAAGGTCTAGGCGGCTGATGAAAGACGAAGCTTTGAAAGAATATCGGGAATGTCGGACCAATCTGAAACGAGGAATTAAGAGGGCTAAAAGGGGTCATGAAATATCTTGAGCAAACAGGGTTAAAGAAAATCCCAAAGCATTTTATTCATATATAAGGAGAAAGAGGGTATCTAGAGAAAGGATTGGCCCACTAAAGGACAAAGAAGGAATGTTATGCTTGGACTCAGAGAAAATGGGTGAGATTCTAAACGAGTACTTTGCATCGGTATTCACCGAGGAGAGGGACATGACGGATGTTGAGGTTAGGAACAGATGTTTGATTACTCTCGGTCAAGTCGGCATAAGGAGGGAGGAAGTGTTGGGTATTCTAAAGGGCATTAAGGTGGACAAGTCCCCAGGTCCGGAGGGATCTATCCCAGGTTTCTGTGGGAAGCGAGAGAGGAAATAGCTGGGGCCTTAACAGATATCTTTGCAGCATCCTTAAACACGGGTGAGGTCCCGGAGGACTGGAGAATTGCTAATGTTGTCCCCTTGTTTAAGAAGGGTAGCAGGGAAAATCCAGGTAATTATAGACCAGTGAGCCTGACGTCAGTGGTAGGGAAGCTGCTGGAGAAGATACTGAGGGATAGGATCTATTCCCATTTGGAAGAAAATGGGCTTATCAGTGATAGGCAACATGGTTTTGTGCAGGGAAGGTCATGCCTTACCAACTGAATAGAATTCTTTGAGGAAGTGGCAAAGTTGATTGATGAGGGAAGGGCTGTCGATGTCATATACATGGACTTCAGTAAGGCGTTTGATAAGGTTCCCCATGGCAGGCTGATGAAGAAAGTGAAGGCGCATAGGGTCCAGGGTGTACTAGCTAGATGGATAAAGAACTGGCTGGGCAACAGGAGACAGAGAGTAGCAGTAGAAGGGAGTTTCTCAAAATGGAGACGTGTGACCAGTGGTGTTCCACAGGGATCCGTGCTGGGACCACTGTTGTTTGTGATATACATTAATGATTTGGAGGAAAGTATAGGTGGACTGATTAGCAAGTTTGCAGACGACACTAAGATTGGTGGAGTAGCAGATAGTGAAGGGTACTGTCAGAGAATACAGCAGAATATAGATAGATTGGAGAGTTGGGCAGAGAAATGGCAGATGGAGTTCAATCAGGGCAAATGCGAGGTGATGCATTTTGGAGGATCCAATTCAAGAGTGAACTATACAGTAAATGGAAAAGTCCTGGGGAAAATTGATGTCCAGAGAGATTTGGGTGTTCAGGTCCACTGTTCCCTGAAGGTGGCAACGCAGGTCAATAGAGTGGTCAAGAAGGCATACGGCATGCTTTCCTTCATCGGACGGGGTATTGAGTACAAGAGTTGGCAGGTCATGTTACAGTTGTATAGGACTTTGGTTCGGCCACATTTGGAATACTGCGTACAGTTCTGGTCGCCACATTACCAAAAGGATGTGGATGCTTTGGAGAGGGTGCAGAGGAGGTTCACCAGGATGTTGCCTGGTATGGAGGGCGCTAGCTATGAAGAGAGGTTGAGTAGATTAGTATTATTTTCATTAGAAAGACGGAGGTTGAGGGGGGACCTGATTGAGGTGTACAAAATCATGAGAGGTATAGACAGGGTGGATATCAAGAGGCTTTTTCCCAGAGTGGGGGTTTCAATTACTAGAGGACACGAGTTCAAAGTGAAAGGGGAAAAGTTTAGGGGGGATATGCGTGGAAAGTTCTTTACGCAGAGGGTGGTGGGCACCTGGAACGCATTGCCAGCGGAGGTGGTAGATGCGGGCACGATGGAGTCTTTTAAGATGTATCTAGACAGATACATGAATGGGCAGGAAGAAAAGAGATACAGAAGCTTAGAAAATAGGCGACATGTTTAGAGAGAGGATCTGGATCGGCGCAGGCTTGGAGGGCCGAAGGGCCTGTTCCTGTGCTGTAATTATCTTTGTTCTTTGTTCTTTGTTTAACAAACTCTCCTCACTTACACTGTTCATCTGTTGACATGTCCCGTGTGTATTAAACCATCAGGGGAACACAATCTCCTCACTTATAGAGTTCACATGGTAACATGTCCCGTGTGTATTAAACCATCAGGGGAACACACTCTGCTCACTTATACTGTTCACCTGGTAACATGTCCTGAGGGTAGTAAACCATCAGGGGAACACACTCTGCTCACTTATGCTGTTCACCTGGTAACATGTCCTGTGTGCATTAAACCATCAGGGAAACACACTCTCCTCACTTATACTGTTCACCTGGTTACATGTCCTGTGTATATTAAACCATCAGGGGAACACACTCTCCTCACTGATACTGTTCACCTGGTAACATGTCCCGTTCGTATTAAACCATCAGGGGAACACATTCCCCTCACTTATACTGTTCAGCTGGTTACATGTCCTGTGTATATTAAACCATCAGGGGAACACACTCTCCTCACTTACACTGTTCACCTGGTAACATGTCCCGTGTGTATTAAACCATCAGGGGAACACACTCTCCTCACTTACACTGTTCACCTGGTAACATGTCCCGTGTGTATTAAACAATCAGGGGAACACACTCTCCTCACTTCTACTCTAGAGCTGGTAACAGGTCCCGTGTATATTAAACCATCAGGGGAACACACTCTCCTCACTTATACTGTTCACCTGGTGACATGTCCCGTGTGTATTAAACCATCAGGGGAACACAATCTGCTCACTTATACTGTTCACCTGGTAACATGTCCTGTGTATATTAAACAATCAGGGGAACACACTCTCCTCACTTATACTGTTCACCTGGTAACATGTCCCGTGTGTATTAAACAATCAGGGGAACACACTCTCCTCACTCATACTGTTCACCTGGGAACATGTCCCGTGAATATTAAACAATCAGGGGAACTCACTCTCCTCACTTATACTGTTCACCTGGTGACATGTCCCGTGTGTATTAAACCATCAGGGGAACACAATCTGCTCACTTTTCTGTTCACCTGGTAACATGTCGCGTGTATATTAAACAATCAGGGGAACACACTCTCCTCACTTATACTGTTCACCTGGTGACATGTCCCGTGTGTATTAAACCATCAGGGGAACACAATCTGCTCACTTATACTGTTCACCTGGTAACATGTCGCGTGTATATTAAACCATCAGGGGAACACACTCTCCTCACTTATACTGTTCACCTGGTGACATGTCCCGTGCGTATTAAACAGTCAGGGGAACTCACTCTCCTCACTTATACTGTTCACCTGGTAACATGTACCGTGCGTATTAAACCATCAGGGGAACACACTCTCCTCACCTACACTGTTCACCTGGTGACATGTCCTGTGTATATTAAACCATCAGGGGAACACACTCTCCTCACCTACACTGTTCACCTGGTAACATGTCCCGTGAATATTAAACCACCAGGGGAACACACTCTCCTCACTTATACTGTTCACCTGGTAAAATGTACCGTGCGTATTAAACAATCAGGGGAACACACTCTGCTCACCTACACTGTTCACCTGGTGACATGTCCTGTGTATAATAAACCATCAGGGGAACACACTCTCCTCACCTACACTGTTCACCTGGTGACAGGTCCCGTGTGTATTAAACCATCAGGGGAACACACTCTCCTCACTTATACTGTTCACCTGGTAACATGTCCTGTGTATATTAAACAATCAGGGGAACACAATCTGCTCACTTATACTGTTCACCTGGTGACTTGTCCCGTGCGTATTAAACAATCAGGGGAACACACTCTCCTCACTTACACTGTTCACCTGGTGACATGTCCCGTGTGAATTAAAAAATCAGGGGAACACACTCTCCTCACTTATGCTGTTAAACTGGTAACATGTCCTGTGTATATTAAACAATCAGGGGAACACAATCTGCTCACTTATACTGTTCACCTGGTGACTTGTCCCGTGCGTATTAAACAATCAGGGGAACACACTCTCCTCACTTATACTGTTCACCTGGTAACATGTCCCGTGTGAATTAAAAAATCAGGGGAACACACTCTCCTCACTTACACTGTTCACCTGGTGACATGTCCCGTGCGTATTAAACCATCAGGGGAACACACTCTCCTCACTTATACTGTTCACCTGGTAACATGTCCCGTGTATATTAAACCATCAGGGGAACACACTCTCCTCACTTATACTGTTCATCTGGTAACATGTCCCGTGTGTATTAAACAATCAGGGGAACACACTCTCCTCATTTATACTGTTCACCTGGTAACATGTCCTGTGTGTATTAAACCATCAGCGGAACACACTCTCCTCATTTATACTGTTCACCTGGTAACATGTCCTGTGTGCATTAAACCATCAGGGGAACACACTCTCCTCACTTATACTGTTCACCTGGTAACATGTCCCGTGAATATTAAACCACCAGGGGAACACACTCTCCTCACTTATACTGTTCACCTGGTAACATGTACCGTGCGTATTAAACAATCAGGGGAACACACTCTGCTCACCTACACTGTTCACCTGGTGACATGTCCTGTGTATAATAAACCATCAGGGGAACACACTCTCCTCACCTACACTGTTCACCTGGTGACAGGTCCCGTGTGTATTAAACCATCAGGGGAACACACTCTGCTCACCTACACTGTTCACCTGGTGACAGGTCCCGTGTGTATTAAACCATCAGGGGAACACACTCTCCTCACTTATACTGTTCACCTGGTAACATGTCCCGTGAATATTAAACCATCAGGGGAACACACTCTCCTCACCTACACTGTTCACCTGGTGACATGTCCCGTGTGTATTAAACCATCAGGGGAACACACTCTCCTCACTTATACTGTTCAACTGGTAACATGTCCCGTGAATATTAAACCACCAGGGGAACACACTCTCCTCACTTATACTGTTCACCTGGTAAAATGTACCGTGCGTATTAAACAATCAGGGGAACACACTCTGCTCACCTACACTGTTCACCTGGTGACATGTCCTGTGTATAATAAACCATCAGGGGAACACACTCTCCTCACCTACACTGTTCACCTGGTGACAGGTCCCGTGTGTATTAAACCATCAGGGGAACACACTCTCCTCACTTATACTGTTCACCTGGTAACATGTCCTGTGTATATTAAACAATCAGGGGAACACAATCTGCTCACTTATACTGTTCACCTGGTGACTTGTCCCGTGCGTATTAAACAATCAGGGGAACACACTCTCCTCACTTATGCTGTTAAACTGGTAACATGTCCCGTGTATATTAAACAATCAGGGGAACACACTCTCCTCACTTATACTGTTCACCTGGTAACATGTCCCGTGTGTATTAAAGAATCAGGGGAACTCACTCTCCTCACTTATACTGTTCACCTGGTAACATGTACCGTGCGTATTAAACCATCAGGGGAACACACTCTCCTCACTTATACTGTTCACCTGGTAACATGTCCCGTGTATATTAAACCATCAGGGGAACACACTCTCCTCACTTATCATGCTCATCTGGTAACATGTCCCGTGTGTATTAAACAATCAGGGGAACACACTCTCCTCATTTATACTGTTCACCTGGTAACATGTCCTGTGTGTATTAAACCATCAGGGGAACACACTCTCCTCATTTATAGAGTTCACATGGTAACATGTCCCATGTCTATTAAACCATTAGGGGAACACACTCTCCTCACTTATACTGTTCACCTGGCAACATGTCCTGTATAGATTAAACCATCAGGGGAACACACCCTCCTCACTTATAGAGTTCACCTGGTAACATGTCCCATGTGTATTAAACCATCAGGGGAACTCACTCTCCTCACTTATACTGTTCACCTGGTAACATGTCCCGTGTATATTAAACCACCAGGGGAACACACTCTCCTCACTTATACTTTTCACCTGGTGACATGTCCCGTGCGTTTTAAACCATCAGGGGAACACAGCCTCCTCACTTATATTGTTCACCTGGTGACATGTCCCGTGTATATTAAGTAATCAGGGGAACACACTCTCCTCACTTAAACTGTTCACCTGGTAACATGTACCGTGCGTATGAAACCATCAGGGGAACACACTCTCCTCACTTACACTGTTCACCTGCTGACATGTCCCGTGTGTATTAAACCATCAGGGGAACACACTCTCCTCACTTATACTGCTCATCTGGTAACATGTCCCGTGTTTATTAAACTATCAGGGGAACACACTCTCCTCACTTATACTGCTCACGTGGTAACATTTCCCGTGTGTATTAAACAATCAGGTACAAATATGTAAACAGATTATGGAAAGATGTAGGAGCAACAGGGTGGTGGTGATAGGAGATTTTAATTTTCCCAACATTGACTGGGATTCGCTTAGTGTTAGAGGTCCAGATGGAGCAGAATTTGTAAGGAGCATCCAGGAAGGTTTTCTAGAGCAGTATGTAAATAGTCCAACTCGGGAAGGGGCCATACTGGACCTGGTGTTGGGGAATGAGCCCGGCCAGGTTGTTGAAGTTTCAGTCGGGGACTACTTTGGGAATAGTGATCACAATTCCGTAAGTTTTAGAATACTCATGGACAAAGACGAGAGTGGTCCTAAAGGAAGAGTGCTAAATTGGGGGAAGGCCAACTATACCAAAATTCGGCAGGAGCTGGGAAATGTAGATTGGGAGCAGCTGTTTGAAGGTAAATCCACATGTGATATGTGGGAGGCTTTTAAAGAGAGGTTGATTAGTGTGCAGGAGAGACATGTTCGTGTGAAAATGAGGGATAGAAGTGGCAAGATTAGGGAACCATGGATGACAGGTGAAATTGTGAGACTAGCTAAGAGGAAAAAGGAAGCATACATAAGGTCTAGGCGGCTGATGAAAGACGAAGCTTTGAAAGAATATCGGGAATGTAGAACCAATCTGAAACGAGGAATTAAGAGGGCTAAAAGGGGTCATGAAATATCTTTAGCAAACAGGGTTAAGGAAAATCCCAAAGCCTTTTATTCATATATAAGGAGAAAGAGGGTAACTAGAGAAAGGATTGGCCCACTAAAGGACAAAGGAGGAATGTTATGCTTGGACTCAGAGAGAATGGGTGAGATTCTCAACGAGTACTTTGCATCGGTATTCACCGAGGAGAGGGACATGACGGATGTTGAGGTTAGGAACAGATGTTTGATTACTCTAGGTCAAGTCGGCATAAGGAGGGAGGAAGTGTTGGGTATTCTAAAGGGCATTAAGGTGGACAAGTCCCCAGGTCCGGATGGGATCTATCCCAGGTTACTGAGGGAAGCGAGAGAGGAAATAGCTGGGGCCTTAACAGATATCTTTGCAGCATCCTTAAACACGGGTGAGGTCCCGGAGGACTGGAGAATTGCTAATGTTGTCCACTTGTTTAAGAAGGATAGCAGGGAAAATCCAGGTAATTATAGACCAGTGAGCCTGACGTCAGTGGTAGGGAAGCTGCTGGAGAAGATACTGAGGGATAGGATCTATTCCCATTTGGAAGAAAATGGGCTTATCAGTGATAGGCAACATGGTTTTGTGCAGGGAAGGTCATGTCTTACCAACTTAATAGAATTCTTTGAGGAAGTGGCAAAGTTGATTGATGAGGGAAGGGCTGTCGATGTCATATACATGGACTTCAGTAAGGCGTTTGATAAGGTTCCCCATGGCAGGCTGATGGAGAAAGTGAAGGCGCTTGGGGTCCAAGGTGTACTAGCTAGATGGATAAAGAACTGGCTGGGCGACAGGAGACAGAGAGTAGCAGTGGAAGGGAGTTTCTCAAACTGGAGACGTGTGACCAGTGGTGTTCCACAGGGATCCGTGCTGGGACCACTGTTGTTTGTGATATACATAAATGATTTGGAGGAAAGTATAGGTGGTCTGATTAGCAAGTTTGCAGACGACACTAAGATTGGTGGAGTAGCAGATAGTGAAGGGTACTGTCAGAGAATACAGCAGAATATAGATAGATTGGAGAGTTGGGCAGAGAAATGGCAGATGGAGTTCAATCAGGGCAAATGCGAGGTGATGCATTTTGGAAGATCCAATTCAAGAGTGAACTATACAGTAAATGGAAAAGTCCTGGGGAAAATTGATGTCCAGAGAGATTTGGGTGTTCAGGTCCACTGTTCCCTGAAGGTGGCAACGCAGGTAAATAGAGTGGTCAAGAAGGCATACGGCATGCTTTCCTTCATCGGACGGGGCATTGAGTACAAGAGTTGGCAGGTCATGTTACAGTTGTATAGGACTTTGGTTCGGCCACATTTGGAATACTGCGTGCAGTTCTGGTCGCCACATTATCAAAAGGATGTGGATGCTTTGGAGAGGGTGCAGAGGAGGTTCACCAGGATGTTGCCTGCTATGGAGGGCGCTAGCTATGAAGAGAGGTTGAGTAGATTAGGATTATTTTCATTAGAAAGACGGAGGTTGAGGGGGGACCTGATTGAGGTGTACAAAATCATGAGAGGTATAGACAGGGTGGACAGCAAGAGGCTTTTTCCCAGAGTGGGGGATTCAATTACTAGAGGACACGAGTTCAAAGTGAAAGGGGAAATGTTTAGGGGGGATATGCGTGGAAAGTTCTTTACGCAGAGGGTGGTGGGCACCTGGAACGCATTGCCAGCGGAGGTGGTAGACGCGGGCACGATGGAGTCTTTTAAGATGTATCTAGACAGATACATGAATGGGCAGGAAGAAAAGAGATACAGAAGCTTAGAAAATAGGCGACATGTTTAGAGAGAGGATCTGGATCGGCGCAGGCTTGGAGGGCCGAAGGGCCTGTTCCTGTGCTGTAATTGTCTTTGTTCTTTGTTCTTTGTTTAACAAACTCTCCTCACTTACACTGTTCATCTGGTGACATGTCCCGTGTGTATTAAACCATCAGGGGAACACACTCTGCTCACTTATACTGTTCACCTGGTAACATGTCCTGAGGGTAGTAAACCATCAGGGGAACACACTCTGCTCACTTATGCTGTTCACCTGGTAACATGTCCTGTGTATATTAAACCATCAGGGGAACTCACTCTCCTCACTGATACTGTTCACCTGGTAACATGTCCCGTTCGTATTAAACCATCAGGGGAACACATTCCCCTCACTTATACTGTTCAGCTGGTTACATGTCCTGTGTATATTAAACCATCAGGGGAACACACTCTCCTCACTTACACTGTTCACCTGGTAACATGTCCCGTGTGTATTAAACCATCAGGGGAACACACTCTCCTCACTTACACTGTTCACCTGGTAACATGTCCCGTGTGTATTAAACAATCAGGGGAACACACTCTCCTCACTTCTACTCTAGAGCTGGTAACAGGTCCCGTGTATATTAAACCATCAGGGGAACACACTCTCCTCACTTATACTGTTCACCTGGTGACATGTCCCGTGTGTATTAAACCATCAGGGGAACACAATCTGCTCACTTATACTGTTCACCTGGTAACATGTCCTGTGTATATTAAACAATCAGGGGAACACACTCTCCTCACTTATACTGTTCACCTGGTAACATGTCCCGTGTGTATTAAACAATCAGGGGAACACACTCTCCTCACTCATACTGTTCACCTGGGAACATGTCCCGTGAATATTAAACAATCAGGGGAACACACTCTCCTCACTTATACTGTTCACCTGGTGACATGTCCCGTGTGTATTAAACCATCAGGGGAACACAATCTGCTCACTTTTCTGTTCACCTGGTAACATGTCGCGTGTATATTAAACAATCAGGGGAACACACTCTCCTCACTTATACTGTTCACCTGGTGACATGTCCCGTGTGTATTAAACCATCAGGGGAACACAATCTGCTCACTTATACTGTTCACCTGGTAACATGTCGCGTGTATATTAAACCATCAGGGGAACACACTCTCCTCACTTATACTGTTCACCTGGTGACATGTCCCGTGCGTATTAAACAGTCAGGGGAACTCACTCTCCTCACTTATACTGTTCACCTGGTAACATGTACCGTGCGTATTAAACCATCAGGGGAACACACTCTCCTCACCTACACTGTTCACCTGGTGACATGTCCTGTGTATATTAAACCATCAGGGGAACACACTCTCCTCACCTACACTGTTCACCTGGTAACATGTCCCGTGAATATTAAACCACCAGGGGAACACACTCTCCTCACTTATACTGTTCACCTGGTAAAATGTACCGTGCGTATTAAACAATCAGGGGAACACACTCTGCTCACCTACACTGTTCACCTGGTGACATGTCCTGTGTATAATAAACCATCAGGGGAACACACTCTCCTCACCTACACTGTTCACCTGGTGACAGGTCCCGTGTGTATTAAACCATCAGAGGAACACACTCTCCTCACTTATACTGTTCACCTGGTAACATGTCCTGTGTATATTAAACAATCAGGGGAACACAATCTGCTCACTTATACTGTTCACCTGGTGACTTGTCCCGTGCGTATTAAACAATCAGGGGAACACACTCTCCTCACTTACACTGTTCACCTGGTGACATGTCCCGTGTGAATTAAAAAATCAGGGGAACACACTCTCCTCACTTATGCTGTTAAACTGGTAACATGTCCTGTGTATATTAAACAATCAGGGGAACACAATCTGCTCACTTATACTGTTCACCTGGTGACTTGTCCCGTGCGTATTAAACAATCAGGGGAACACACTCTCCTCACTTACACTGTTCACCTGGTGACATGTCCCGTGCGTATTAAACAATCAGGGGAACACACTCTCCTCATTTATACTGTTCACCTGGTAACATGTCCTGTGTGTATTAAACCATCAGCGGAACACACTCTCCTCATTTATACTGTTCACCTGGTAACATGTCCTGTGTGCATTAAACCATCAGGGGAACACACTCTCCTCACTTACACTGTTCACCTGGTAACATGTCCTGTGTGTATTAAACCATCAGCGGAACACACTCTCCTCACTTATACTGTTCACCTGGTAACATGTCCCGTGAATATTAAACCACCAGGGGAACACACTCTCCTCACTTATACTGTTCACCTGGTAACATGTACCGTGCGTATTAAACAATCAGGGGAACACACTCTGCTCACCTACACTGTTCACCTGGTGACATGTCCTGTGTATAATAAACCATCAGGGGAACACACTCTCCTCACCTACACTGTTCACCTGGTGACAGGTCCCGTGTGTATTAAACCATCAGGGGAACACACTCTCCTCACTTATACTGTTCACCTGGTAACATGTCCCGTGAATATTAAACCATCAGGGGAACACACTCTCCTCACCTACACTGTTCACCTCGTGACATGTCCCGTGTGTATTAAACCATCAGGGGAACACACTCTCCTCACTTATACTGTTCAACTGGTAACATGTCCCGTGAATATTAAACCACCAGGGGAACACACTCTCCTCACTTATACTGTTCACCTGGTAAAATGTAGCGTGCGTATTAAACAATCAGGGGAACACACTCTGCTCACCTACACTGTTCACCTGGTGACATGTCCTGTGTATAATAAACCATCAGGGGAACACACTCTCCTCACCTACACTGTTCACCTGGTGACAGGTCCCGTGTGTATTAAACCATCAGGGGAACACACTCTCCTCACTTATACTGTTCACCTGGTAACATGTCCTGTGTATATTAAACAATCAGGGGAACACAATCTGCTCACTTATACTGTTCACCTGGTGACTTGTCCCGTGCGTATTAAACAATCAGGGGAACACACTCTCCTCACTTATGCTGTTAAACTGGTAACATGTCCCGTGTATATTAAACAATCAGGGGAACACACTCTCCTCACTTATACTGTTCACCTGGTAACATGTACCGTGCGTATTAAACCATCAGGGGAACACACTCTCCTCACTTATACTGTTCACCTGGTAACATGTCCCGTGTATATTAAACCATCAGGGGAACACACTCTCCTCACTTATCATGCTCATCTGGTAACATGTCCCGTGTGTATTAAACAATCAGGGGAACACACTCTCCTCATTTATACTGTTCACCTGGTAACATGTCCTGTGTGTATTAAACCATCAGGGGAACACACTCTCCTCATTTATACTGTTCACCTGGTAACATGTCCTGTGTGCATTAAACCATCAGGGGAACACACTCTCCTCATTTATACTGTTCACCTGGTAACATGTCCTGTGTGTATTAAACAATCAGGGGAACACACTCTCCTCATTTATACTGTTCACCTGGTAACATGTCCTGTGTGCATTAAACCATCAGGGGAACACAATCTGCTCACTTATACTGTTCACCTGGTGACATGTCCCGTGTTTATTAAACCATCAGGGGAACACACTCTCCTCACTTATACTTTTCACCTGGTAACATGTCCCGTGTATATTAAACCACCAGGGGAACACACTCTCCTCACTTATACTGTTCACCTGGTAACATGTCCCGTGAATATTAAACCATCAGGGGAACACACTCTCCTCACTTATACTGTTCACCTGGTGACATGTCCCGTGTGTATTAAATAATCAGGGGAACACACTCTCCTCACTTATACTGTTCACCTGGTAACATGTCCCGTGAATATTAAACCGTCAGGGGAACACACTCTCCTCACTTATACTGTTCACCTGGTGACATGTCCCGTGTGTATTAAATAATCAGGGGAACACACTCTCCTCACTTATACTGTTCACCTGGTGACATGTCCCGTGTGTATTAAACAATCAGGGGAACTCACTCTCCTCACTTCTACTGTTCAAGTGGTAACATGTCCCGTGTGTATTAAACCATCAGGGGCACACACTCTCCTCACTTATACTGTTCACCTGGTGACATGTCCCGTGTGTATTAAACAATCAGGGGAACACACTCTGCTCACTTATACTGTTCACCTGGTAACATGTCCCATGTCTATTAAACCATTAGGGGAACACACTCTCCTCACTTATACTGTTCACCTGGCAACATGTCCTGTATAGATTAAACCATCAGGGGAACACACCCTCCTCACTTATAGAGTTCACCTGGTAACATGTCCCATGTGTATTAAACCATCAGGGGAACACACTCTGCTCACTTATACTGTTCACCTGGTAACATGTCCCGTGTGTATTAAACCATCAGGGCAACACACTCTCCTCACTTATACTGTTCACCTGGTAACATGTCCCGTGTGTATTAAACAATCAGGGGAACACACTCTCCTCACTTATACTGTTCACCTGGTAACATGTCCCGTGTGTATTAAACCATCAGGGGAACACAATCTGCTCACTTATACAGTTCACCTGCTAACATGTCCCGTGCGTATTAAACCATCAGGGGAACACACTCTCCTCACCTACACTGTTCACCTGGTGACATGTCCCGTGTGTATTAAACCATCAGGGGAACACACTCTCCTCACTTATACTGTTCACCTGGTGACATGTCCCGTGCGTATTAAAGAATCAGGGGAACACACTCTCCTCACTTACACTGTTCACCTGGTGACATGTCCCGTGTGTATTAAACCATCAAGGGAACACACTCTCCTCACTTATACTGTTCACCTGGTAACATGTCCCGTGAATATTAAACCACCAGGGGAACACACTCTCCTCACTTATACTGCTCATCTGGTAACATGTCCCGTGTTTATTAAACAATCAGGAGAACACACTCTGCTCACTTATACTGTTCACCTGGCAACATGTCCCGTGTATATTAAACCATTAGGGGAACACACTCTGCTCACTTATACTGTTCACCTGGCAACATGTCCTGTATAGATTAAACCATCAGGGGAACACACCCTCCTCATTCATAGAGTTCACCTGGTAACATGTCCCATGTGTATTAAACCATCAGGGGAACACACTCTGCTCACTTATACTGTTCACCTGGTAACATGTCCTGTGTGCATTAAACCATCAGGGGAACACACTCTCCTCACTTATACTGTTCACCTGGTAACATGTCCCGCGTATATTAAACCACCAGGGGAACACACTCTCCTCACTTCTACTGTTCACCTGGTAACATGTCCCGTGTAAATTAAACCAACAGGGGAAAACATTCTCCTCACTTATACTGTTCACCTCGTCACAAGTCCTGTGTATATTAAACCATCAGGGGAACACTCTCTCCTCACTTCTAGATTTCACCTGGTAACATGTCCCGTGCGTATTAAACAATCAGGGGAACTCACTTCCTCACTTATACTGTTCACCTGGTAACATGTCCTGTGTGCATTAAACCATCAGGGGAAAACACTCTCCTCACTTATACTGTTCACCTGGTGACATGTCCCGTGCGTATTAAACAATCAGGGGAACACACTCTCCTCACTTCTACTCTAGAGCTGGTAACATGTCCCGTGTCCATTAAACCATCAGGGGAACAGAATCTGCTCAGTTATCGAGTTCACCTGGTAACATGTCCCATGTATATTAAACCATCAGGGGAACACACTCTCCTCACTTATACTGTTCACCTGGTAACATGTCCTGTGTATATTAAACCACCAGGGGAACACACTCTCCTCACTTATACTGTTCACCTGGTATCATGTCCCGTGTGCATTAAACAATCAGGGGAACACACTCTCCTCACTTATACTTTTCATCTGGTAAAATGTCCTGTGTGCATTAAACCAACAGGGGAACACTGTCTCCTCACTTATACTGTTCACCTGGTAACATGTCCCGTGTATATTAAACCACCAGGGGAACACACTCTCCTCACTTATACTGTTCACCTGGTAACATGTCCTGTGTATATTAAACCACCAGGGGAACACACTCTCCTCACTTATACTGTTCACCTGGTGACATGTCCCGTGCGTATTAAACAATCAGGGGAACACATTCCCCTCACTTATATTGTTCACCTGGTGACATGTCCCGTGCGTATTAAACAATCAGGGGAACTCTCTCTCCTCACTTATACTGTTCACCTGGTAACATGTCCCGTTCGTATTAAACCATCAGGGGAACACATTCCGCTCACTTATACTGTTCACCTGGTGACATGTCCCGTTCGTATTAAACCATCAGGGGAAAACATTCTACTCACTTACACTGTTCAACTGTTGACATGTCCCGTGCGTATTAAACAATCAGGGGAACTCTCTCTCCTCACTTATACTGTTCACCTGGTAACATGTCCCGTTCGTATTAAACCATCAGGGGAACACATTCCGCTCACTTATACTGTTCACCTGGTGACATGTCCCGTTCGTATTAAACCATCTGGGGAAAACATTCTACTCACTTATCCTGTTCATCTGGTAACATGTCCTGTGTATATTAAACCATCAGGGGAACACACTGTCCTCACTTATACTGTTCATCTGGTAACATGTCCTGTGTATATTAAACCATCAGGGGAACACACTGTCCTCACTTATACTGTTCATCTGTTAACATGTCCTGTGTGTATTAAACCATCAGGGGAACACACTGTCCTCACTTATACTGTTCATCTGGTAACATGTCCTGTGTATATTAAACCATCAGGGGAACACACTGTCCTCACTTATACTGTTCATCTGGTAACATGTCCCGTGTGTATTAAACAATCAGGGGAACACACTGTCCTCACTTATACTGTTCATCTGGTAACATGTCCTGTGTATATTAAACAATCAGGGGAACACACTCTCCTCACTTATACTGTTCATCTGTTAACTTGTCCCGTGTATATGAAACCATCAGGGGAATACACTCTCCTCACTTTAATACACAGGGACATGTTACCAGATGAACAGTATAAGTGAGGAGAGTGTGTTCCCCTGATTGTTTAATACACACAGGACATGTTACCAGGTGAACAGGATAAGTGAGTAGAATGTTTTCCCCAGATGGTTTAATACGAACGGGACATGTCACCAGGTGAACAGTATAAGTGAGCGGAATGTGTTCCCCTGATGGTTTAATACGAACGGGACATGTTACCAGGTGAACAGTATAAGTGAGGAGAGAGAGTTCCCCTGATGGTTTAATACACACGGGACATGTCAACAGTTGAACAGTGTAAGTGAGTAGAATGTTTTCCCCTGATGGTTTAATACGAACGGGACATGTTACCAGGTGAACAGTATAAGTGAGGAGTGTGTGTTCCCCTGATTGTTTAATACGCACGGGACATGTCACCAGGTGAACATTATAAGTGAGGAGACTGTGTTCCCCTGATGGTTTAATACACACGGGACATGTCAACAGTTGAACAGTGTAAGTGAGGAGAATGTGTTCCCCTGATGGATTAATATACACAGGACATGTAACCAGGAGAACACTATAAGGGAGGAGAATGTGTTCCCCTGATGGTTTAATACGAACGGGACATGTTACCAGGTGAACAGTATAAGTGAGGAGAGTGTGTTCCCCTGATGGTTTAATATACATGGGACATGTTACCAGGTGAACTCATTAACTGAGCAGATTCTGTTCCCCTGATGGTTTAATATAGACGGGACATGTTACCAGGTGAATAGTATAAGTGAGGAGAGTGTATTCCCCTGATGGTTTAATATAGATGGGACATGTTACCAGTTCTTGAGTAGAAGTGAGGAGAGTGTGTTCCCCGGATTGTTTAATACGCACGGGACATGTCACCAGGTGAACAGTATAAGAGAGGAGAGTGTGTTCCCCTGATGGTTTAATATACACGGGACATGTTACCAGGTGAACAGTATAAGTGAGGAGAGTGTGTTCCCCTGATGGTTTCATACACACGGGACATGTTACCAGGTGAACAGTATAAGTGAGGAGAGTGTGTTCCCCTGATTGTTTAATACTCACGGGACATGTTACCAGGTGAACAGTATAAGTGAGGAGACTGTGTTCCCCTGATGGTTTAATGCACACAGGACATTTTACCAGATGAACAGTATAAGTGAGGAGAGTGTGTTCCACTGATGGTTTAATCTATACAGGACATGTTGCATGGTGAACAGTATAAGTGAGCAGAGAGTGTTCCCCTAATGGTTTAATATACATGGGACATGTTACCATGTGAACAGTGTAAGTGAGGAGAGTGTGTTCTCCTGATTGTTTAATAAACACGGGACATGTCACCAGCTGAACAGTATAAGTGAGGAGAGTGTGTTCCCCTGATGGTTTAATATACGCGGGACATGTTACCTGGTGAAGATTATAAGTGAGGAGAGTGTTTTCCCCTGATGGTTTAATATGCACGGGACATGCCACCAGGTGAACAGTATAAGTGAGGAGATTGTGTTCCCCTGATGGTTTAATATACACAGGACATGTTACCTGGTGAAGATTATAAGTGAGGAGAGTGTTTTCCCCTGATGGTTTAATATACAGGGGACATGTCACCAGGTGAACAGTATAAGTGAGGAGAGTGTGTTCCCCTCATGGTTTAATATTCACGGGACAAGTCACCAGGTGAACAGTATAAGTGAGGAGAGTGTGTTCCCCTGATGGTTTAATATACACAGGACATGTTACCAGGTGAACAGTATAAGTGAGGAGAGTGTGTTCCCCTGATGGTTTAATATACAAAGGACATGTCACTGGGTGAAAAGTATAAGTGAGGAGAGTGTGTTCCCCTGATGGTTTAATACACACGGGACATGTTACCAGGTGAACAGTATAAGTGAGGAGAGTGTTTTCCCCTGATGGTTTAATACACACGGGACATGTCACCAGGTGAACAGTACAAGTGAGGAGATTTTGTTCCCCTGATGGTTTAATACACACGGGACATGTTACCAGGTGAAAAGTATATGTGAGGAGAGTGTGTTCCCCTGATTGTATAATATACACTGGACATGTTATCAGGTGAACAGAATAAATGAGGAGAGTATGTTCCCCTGATGGTTTAATATACATGGGACATGTTACCAGGTGAACAGTATATGTGAGGAGAGTGTGTTCCTCTGATGATTCAATATACACGGGGCATGTCACAAGGTGAACAGTTTAAGTGAGGAGAATGTTTTCCCCTGATTGATAAATATACATGGGACATGTTGCTAGGTGAACAGTATCAGTGAGGAGAGTGTGTTCCCCTGATGGTTTAATATTCACAGGACATGTTACCTGGTGAAGAGTATAAGTGAGGAGAGTGTGTTCCCCTGATGGTTTAATACACACGGGACATGTTACCAGGTGAACAGTGTCAGTGAGGAGAGAGTGTTCCCCTGATGGTTTAATATACAAAGGACATGTCACTGGGTGAAAAGTATAAGTGAGGAGAGTGTGTTCCCTAGATGGTTTAATACACGCGGGACATGTTACCAGGTGAACAGTGTCAGTGAGGAGAGTGTGTTCCCCTGATGGTTTAATACACACGGGACATGTTACCAGGTGAACAGTGTCAGTGAGGAGAGTGTGTTCCCCTGATGGTTTCCTTCACATAGGACATGTCACAAGGTGAACAGTTTAAGTGAGGAGAATGTTTTCCTCTGTTGGTTTAATTTACACGGGACATGTCACCAGGTGAACAGTACAAGTGAGGGGAATGTGTTCCCCTGATGGTTTAATACGAACGGGACATGTTACCAGTTGAACAGTATAAGTGAGGAGAGTGTGTTCCCTTGATGGTTTAACACTCACGGGACATGTTACCAAATGAACAGGATAAGTGAGGAGAGTGTGCTCCCCTGATGGTTTAATATACACAGGACATGTTACCAGGTGAACAGTATAAGTGAGGAGAGTGTGTTCCCCTGATTGTGTAATACACACGGGACATGTCACCGGGTGAACTGTATAAGTGAGGAGAGTGTGTTCCCCAGATTGTTTAATACACACGGGACATGTCACCATGTGAACAGTATAAGTGAGCAGAATGTTTTCCCCTGCTGGTTAAATATTCAAAGGACATGTTACCAGGTGAACAGTATCAGTGAGGAGAGTGTGTTCCCCTGATGGTTTAATATACACGGGATATGTTACCAGGTGAACAGTATAAGTGAGGAGAGTGTGTTCCCCTGATGGTTTAATACACACGGGACATGTTACCAGGTGAACAGTATAAATGAGGAGATTATGTTCCCCTGATGGTTTAATATACACGGGATATGTTACCAGGTGAACAGTATAAGTGAGGAGAGTGTGTTCCCCTGATGGTTTAATATACACGGGACATGTTACCAGGTGAAAAGCATAAGTGAGGAGAGTGTGTTACCCTGATTGTTTAATACACACGGGACATGTTACCAGGTGAACAGTTTAAGTGAGGAGAGTGTGTTCCCCTGATTGTTTAATACTCACGGGACATGTTACCAGGTGAACAATATAAGTGAGGAGAGTGTGTTCCCTTGATGGTTTAAGACTCACGGGACATGTTACCAAATGAACAGTATAAGTGAGGAGAGTGTGTTCCCCTGGTGGTTTAATAGGCACGAGACATGTCACAAGGTGAACAGTATAAGTGAGGAGAGTGTGTTCCCCTGATGATTTAATATGCACGGGACATGTCACCAGGTGAACAGTATATATGAGGAGAGTGTGTTCCCCTGATTGGTTAATATACATGGGACATGTTACCAGGTTAACAGTATAAGTGAGGAGAGTGTGTTCCCCTGATTGTTTAATATACACGGGACATGTTACCAGATGAACAGAATAAGTGAGGAGAGTGTGTTGCCCTGATGGTTTAATACACACGGGACATGTTACCAGGTGAACAGTATAAGTGAGCAGAATGTTTTCCCCTGATGGTTAAATATTCAAAGGACATGTTACCAGGTGAACAGTATCAGTGAGGAGAGTGTGTTCCCCTGATGGTTCAATATACACTGGACATGTCACCAGGTGAACAGTATAAGTGATGAGAGTGTGTTCCACTGATGGTTTAATCTATACAGGACATGTTGCAAGGTGAACAGTATAAGTGAGCAGAGAGTGTTCCCCTAATGGTTTAATATACATGGGACATGTTACCATGTGAACAGTGTAAGTGAGGAGAGTGTGTTCTCCTGATTGTTTAATAAACACGGGACATGTCACCAGCTGAACAGTATAAGTGAGGAGAGTGTGTTCCCCTGATGGTTTAATATACGCGGGACATGTTACCAGGTGAACAGCATAAGTGAGGAGAGTGTGTTCCCCTGATGGTTTAATATACGCGGGACATGCCACCAGGTGAACAGTATAAGTGAGGAGAGTGTGTTCCCCTGATGGTTTAATATACAAAGGACATGTCACTGGGTGAAAAGTATAAGTGAGGAGAGTGTGTTCCCCTGATGGTTTAATATACACAGGACATGTTACCAGGTGAACAGTATAAGTGAGGAGAGTGTGTTCCCTAGATGGTTTCCTTCACATAGGACATGTCACAAGGTGAACAGTTTAAGTGAGGAGAATGTTTTCCCCTGATTGATAAATATACATGGGACATGTTGCTAGGTGAACAGTATCAGTGAGGAGATTGTGTTCCCCTGATGGTTTAATATACACGGGACATGTTACCAGATGAACAGTATAAGTGAGGAGAGTGTGTTCCCCTGATGGTTTAATACACACGGGACATGTTACCAGGTGAACAGTATAAGTGAGGAGAGTGTGTTCCCCTGGTGGTTTAATACACACGGGATATGTTACCAGGTGAACCGTATAAGAGAGGAGAGTGTGTTCCCATGATGGTTGAATATACACGGGACATGTCACCAGGTGAACAGTATAAGTGAGGAGAGTTTGTTCCCCTGATTGTTTAATACACACGGGACATGTTACCAATTGAACAGTATAAGTGAGGAGAGTGTGTTCCCATGATGGTTGAATATACACGGGACATGTCACCAGGTGAACAGTATAAGTGAGGAGAGTGTGTTCCCCTGATGGTTTAATATACACAGGACATGGTTCCAGGTGAACAGTATAAGAGAGGAGAGTGTGTTCCCCTGATGGTTTAATATATACGGGACATGTCACTAGATGAACAGTATAAGTGAGGAGCGTGTGTTCCCCTGATGGTTTAATACTCACGGACATGTTACCAGGTGAGCATTATAAGTGAGGAGAGTGTGTTCCCCTGATGATTAAACACGCACGGGACATGTTACCAGGTGAACAGTGTAAGTGAGGAGAGTGAGTTCCCTTGATGGTTTAACACTCACGGGACATGTTACCAAATGAACAGGATAAGTGAGGAGAGTGTGCTCCCCTGATGGTTTAATATACACAGGACATGTTACCAGGTGAACAGTATAAGTGAGGAGAGTGTGTTCCCCTGATTGTTTAGTACACACGGGACATGTCACCGGGTGAACTGTATAAGTGAGGAGAGTGTGTTCCCCAGATTGTTTAATACACACGGGACATGTCACCATGTGAACAGTATAAGTGAGCAGAATGTTTTCCCCTGCTGGTTAAATATTCAAAGGACATGTTACCAGGTGAACAGTATCAGTGAGGAGAGTGTGTTCCCCTGATGGTTTAATATACACGGGATATGTTACCAGGTGAACAGTATAAGTGAGGAGAGTGTGTTCCCCTGATGGTTTAATACACACGGGACATGTTACCAGGTGAACAGTATAAATGAGGAGATTATGTTCCCCTGATGGTTTAATATACACGGGATATGTTACCAGGTGAACAGTATAAGTGAGGAGAGTGTGTTCCCCTGATGGTTTAATATACACGGGACATGTTACCAGGTGAAAAGCATAAGTGAGGAGAGTGTGTTACCCTGATTGTTTAATACACACGGGACATGTTACCAGGTGAACAGTTTAAGTGAGGAGAGTGTGTTCCCCTGATTGTTTAATACTCACGGGACATGTTACCAGGTGAACAATATAAGTGAGGAGAGTGTGTTCCCTTGATGGTTTAAGACTCACGGGACATGTTACCAAATGAACAGTATAAGTGAGGAGAGTGTGTTCCCCTGATTGTTTAATATACGCGAGACATGTCACAAGGTGAACAGTATAAGTGAGCAGAGTGTGTTCCCCTGATGATTTAATATGCACGGGACATGTCACCAGGTGAACAGTAGAAGTGAGGAGAGTGTGTTCCCCTGATGGTTTAATATACGCGAGACATGTCACAAGGTGAACAGTATAAGTGAGCAGAGTGTGTTCCCCTGATGATTTAATATGCACGGGACATGTCACCAGGTGAACAGTATATATGAGGAGAGTGTGTTCCCCTGATTGGTTAATATACATGGGACATGTTACCAGGTTAACAGTATAATTGAGGAGAGTGTGTTCCCCTGATTATTTAATACACACGGGATATGTCACCAGGTGAACAGTATAAGTGAGGAGAGTGTGTTCCCCTGATGGTTTAATACACACGGGACATGTTACCAGTTGAACAGTATAAGTGAGGAGAGTGTGTTCCCCTGATGGTTTAAGACACACGGGATATGTTACCAGATGAACAGAATAAGTGAGGAGAGTGTGTTGCCCTGATGGTTTAATACACACGGGACATGTTACCAGGTGAACAGTATAAGTGAGCAGAATGTTTTCCCCTGATGGTTAAATATTCAAAGGACATGTTACCAGGTGAACAGTATCAGTGAGGAGAGTGTGTTCCCCTGATGGTTCAATGTACACTGGACATGTTACCAGGTGAACAGGATAAGTGAGGAGAGTGTGTTCCCCTGATTGTTTAATATACACGGGACATGTCACCAGGTGAACAGTATAAGTGAGGAGAGTGTGTTTCCCTGATGGTTTAATACAAAGGGGACATGTCACCAGGTGAACAGCATAAGTGAGGAGAGTGTGTTTCCCTGATGGTTTAATACAAAGGGGACATGTCACCAGGTGAACAGTACAATTCAGGAGAGTGTGTTCCCCTGATGGTTCAATATACACTGGACATGTTACCAGGTGAACCGTATCAGTGAGGAGAGTTTGTTCCCCTGATTGTTTAATACACACGGGACATGTCACCAGGTGAACAGTATAAGTGAGGAGAGTGTGTTCCCCTGATGGTTTAATATATACGGGACATGTCACTAGATGAACAGTATAAGTGAGGAGCGTGTGTTCCCCTGATGGTTTAATACTCACGGACATGTTACCAGGTGAGCATTATAAGTGAGGAGAGTGTGTTCCCCTGATGATTATACACGCACGGGACATGTTACCAGGTGAACAGTGTAAGTGAGGAGAGTGAGTTCCCCTGATGGTTTAATACTCACGGGACATGTTACCAGGTGAGCATTATAAGTGAGGAGATTGAGTTCCCCTGATGCTTTAACACGCACGGGACATGTTACCAGGTGAACAGCATAAGTGAGGAGAGTGTGTTCCCCTGATGGTTTAACACGCACGGGACATGTTACCAGGTGAGCATTATAAGTGAGGAGATTGAGTTCCCCTGATGCTTTAACACGCACGGGACATGTTACCAGGTGAACAGCATAAGTGAGGAGAGTGAGTTCCCCTGATGGTTTAATACGCACGGGACATGTCAACAGGTGAACAGTATAAGTGAGGAGAGTGTGTTCCCCTCATGGTTTAATACACACAGGACATGTTACCATGTGAACAGTATAAGTGAAGAGAGTGAGTTCCCCTGATTGTTTAATACACACGGGACATGTTACCAGGTGAACAGTATAAGTGAGGAGAGTGTGTTCCCCTGATGGTTTAATACGCACTGGACATGTTACAAGGTGAACAGTATAAGTGAGGACAATGTGTTCCCCTGATGGTTTAATATACACGGGACATGTTACCAGTTGAACAGTATAAGTGAGGAGAATGTGTTCCCCTGATGGTTTAATATACACGGGACATGTTACCAGGTGAACAGTATAAGTGAGGAGAGTGTGTTCCCCTCATTGTTTAACACACACAGGACATGTTACCAGGTGAACAGTATAAGTGAGGTGAGTGTGTTTCCCCGATTGTTTAATACACACGGGACATGTTACCAGGTGAACAGAAAATGGAGGAGAATGTCTTCCCCTGATGGTTTAATACACACGGGACATGTTACCAGGTGAACAGTATAAGTGAGGAGAGTTTGTTCCCCTGATGGTTTAATATACACGGGACATGTTACCAGGTGAACAGTATAAGTGAGGAGAGTTTGTTCCCCTGATGGTTTAATATACACGGGGCATGTTCCCAGGTGAACAGTATAAGTGAGGAGAGTTTGTTCCCCTGATTGTTTAATACGCACGGGACATGTAACCAGGTGAACAGTATAAGTGAGGAGAGTGTGTTCCCCTCATTGTTTAATACACACAGGACATTTCAACAGGTGAACAGTATAAGTGAGGAGAGTGTGTTCCCCTGATTGTTTAATACACACGGGACATGTCACCAGGTGAACAGGATAAGTGAGGAGATTGTGTTCCCCTGATGGTTTAATACACACGGGACATGTTACCAGGTGAACAGTATAAGTGAGGAGAGTTTGTTCCCCTGATGGTTTAATATACACGGGACATGTTACCAGGTGAACAGTATAAGTGAGGAGAGTTTGTTCCCCTGATGGTTTAATATACACGGGACATGTTCCCAGGTGAACAGTATAAGTGAGGAGAGTGTGTTCCCTTGATGGTTTAAAACACACGGGACATGTTCCCAGGTGAACAGTATAAGTGAGGAGAGTGTGTTCCCCTGATCGTTTAGTATACACGGGACATATTTACCAGGTGAACAGTATAAGTGAGGAGACTGTATTCCTCTGATTGTTTAATACTCACGGGACATGTTACCAGGTGAGCAGTATAAGTGAGGAGAGTGTGATCCCATGATTGTGTAATACTGACGGGACGTGTCACCAGGTGAAGAGTATAAGTGAGGAGAATCTGTTCCCCTGATGGTCTAATATACACGGTACATGTTACCAGGTGAACAGTATATGTGAAGAGAGTGTGTTCCCCTGATTGTTTAATATACATGGGACATGTTACCAGGTGAACAGTATAACTGAGGAGAGTGTGTTCCCCTGATTGTTTAACACTGAAGGGACATGTCACCATGTGAACACTTTAAGTG
Organism: Heterodontus francisci; assembly: GCF_036365525.1. Classification (NCBI taxonomy): domain Eukaryota; kingdom Metazoa; phylum Chordata; class Chondrichthyes; order Heterodontiformes; family Heterodontidae; genus Heterodontus; species Heterodontus francisci. The sequence goes on along the minus strand of NW_027141873.1, from coordinate 2,622,597 downwards.
AGCAGAGTGTGTTCCCCAGATGGTTTAATACGCAAGGGACATGTTACCAGGTGAAAAGTATAAGTGAGGAGAGTGTGTTCCCCTGATGGTTTAATATACACGGGACATGTTCCAAGGTGAACAGTATAAGTGAGGAGAGTGTGTTCCCCTGATTGTTTAATATACACGGGACATGTTACCAGGTGAACAGTATAAGTGAGGAGAGTGTGTTCCCCTGATTGTTTAATATACACGGGACATGTTACCAGGTGAAAAGTATAAGTGAGGAGAGTGTGTTCCCCTGATTGTTTAATATACACGGGACATGTTACCAGGTGAACAGGATAAGTGAGGGGAGTGCTTTCCCCTGATGGTTTAATATACACGGGACAAGTTACCAGGTGAAAAGTATAAGTGAGGAGAGTGTGTTCCCCTGATGGTTTAATATACACGGGACATGTTCCAAGGTGAACAGTATAAGTGAGGAGAGTGTGTTCCCCTGATGGTCTAATATACACGGGACATGTTACCAGGTGAAAAGTATAAGTGAGGAGAGTGTGTTCCCCTGATGGTTTAATATACACGGGACATGTCACCAGGTGAACAGTATAAGTGAGGAGAGTGTGTTCCCCTGATGGTTTAATATTCACGGGACATGTTACCAGGTGAACAGTATAAGTGAGGAGCGTGTGTTCCACTGATTGTTTAATATACACGGGACATGTTACCAGGTGAACAGTATAAGTGAAGAGAGCGTGTTCCCCTGATTGTTTAATATACACGGGACATGTTACCAGGTGAACAGTATAAGTGAGGGGAGTGCTTTCCCCTGATGGTTTAATACACACGGGACATGTTACCAGGTGAACAGTATAAGTGAGGAGAGTGTGTTCCACTGATGGTTTTATATTCACGGGACATGCTACCAGGTGAACAGTATAAGTGAGGAGAGTGTGTTCCCCTGATGGTTTAATACACACGAGACATGTTACCAGATGAACAGTATAAGTGAGGAGAGTGTGTTCCCCTTATGGTTTAATAAGCACGGGACATTTCACCAGGTGAACAGTATAAGTGAGGAGACTATGTTCCCCTGATGGTTTAATGCACACGGGACATGTCACCAGGTGAACAGTATAAGTGAGGAGAGTGTGTTCCCCTGATGGTTTAATACTGACGGGACATTTCCCCAGGTGAACAGTATAAGTGAGGAGAGTGTGTTCCCCTGATGGTTTAACATACACGGGACATGTTACAAGGAGAAAAGTCTAAGTGAGGAGAGTGTGTTCCCCTGATGGTTTAATATACACGGGACATGTTACCAGGTGAACAGTATAAGTGAGGAGAGTGTATTCCCCTGATTGTTTAATACACATGGGACATGTTTCCAGCTGAACAGTATAAGTGAGGAGAATGTGTTCCCCTGATGGTTTAACATACACGGGACATGTTACAAGGAGAAAAGTCTAAGTGAGGAGAGTGTGTTCCCCTGATGGTTTAATATACACGGGACATGTTACCAGGTGAACAGTATAAGTGAGGAGAGTGTATTCCCCAGATTGTTTAATACACACAGGACATGTTACCAGGTGAACAGTATAAGTGAGGAGAATGTGTTCCCGTGATGGTTTAAAATACACGGGACATGTTACCAGGTGAACAGTATAAGTGAGGAGTGTGTGTTCCCCTGATTGTTTAATACTCACGCGACATGTTACCAGGTGAACAGGATAAGTGAGGAGAATGTGTTCCCGTGATGGTTTAATATACAAGGGACAGGTTACCAGGTGAACATTATAAGGGAGGAGGGTGTGTTCCCCTGATTGTTTAATACTCACGGGACATGTTACCAGGTGAACAGTATAAGTGAGGAGAGTGTGTTCCCCTGATTGTTTAATACTCACGGGACATGTTACCACGTGAACAGGAGAAGTGAGGAGAGTGCGTTCCCCTGATGGTTTAATATTCACAGGACATGTTTGCAGGTGCACAGTATAAGTGAGGAGAGTGAGTTCCCCTGATGGTTTAATATACACGGGACATGTTACCAGGTGAACAGTATAAGTGAGGAGAGTGTGTTCCCCTGATTGTTTAATATACACCGGACATGTTACCAGGTGAACAGTATAAGTGAGGGGAGTGGGTTCCCCTGATTGTTTAATACTGACGGGACATGTCACCACGTGAACAGGAGAAGTGAGGAGAGTGTGTTCCCCTGATGGTTTAATACTGACGGGACATTTCCCCAGGTGATCAGTATAAGTGAGGAGAGTGTGTTCCCCTGATTGTTTAATACTGACGGGACATGTCACCACGTGAACAGGAGAAGTGAGGAGAGTGTGTTCCCCTGATGGTTTAATATTCACAGGACATGTTTGCAGGTGCACAGTATAAGTGAGGAGAGTGAGTTCCCCTGATGGTTTAATATACACGGGACATGTTACCAGGTGAACATTATAAGTGAGGAGAGTGTGTTCACCTGATGGGTTAATACAGACTGGACATGTCACCAGGTGAACAGTATAAGTGAGGAGAGTGTGTTCCCCTGATGGTTTAACACGCACGGGACATGTTACCAGTTGAACAGTATAAGTGAGGAGAGTGTGTTCCCCTGATGCTTTAATATACCCGGAGCATGTCAGCAGGTGAACAGTATAAGTGAGGAGAGTGTGATCCCCTGATTGTTTAATACACACCGGACATGTTACCAGGTGAACAGCATAAGTGAGGAGAGTGTGTTCCCCTGATGGTTTAATATACGAGGGAAATGTTACCAGGTGAACAGTATAAGTGAGGAGAGTGTGTTCCCCTGATGGTTTAATATACACGGGACATGTTCCGAGGTGAACAGTATAAGTGAGCAGTGTGTGTTCCCCTGATTGTTTAATATACACGGGACATGTTACCAGGTGAACAGTATAAGTGAGGAGAGTGTGTTCCCCTGATTGTTTAATACTCACGGGACATGTTACCAGGTGAACAGTATAGGTGAGGAGAGTGTGTTCCCCTGAAGGTTTAACACGCACGGGACATGTTACCAGGTGAACAGTATAAGTGAGGAGAGTGTGTTCCCCTGATTGTTTAATACGCACGGGACATGTTACCAGGTGAACAGTATAAGTGAGGAGAGTGTGTTCCCCTGATGGTTTAATATACACGGGACATGTTACCAGGTGAACAGTATAATTGAGGAGTGTGTGTTCCCCTGATTGTTTAATATACACGGGACATATTACCAGGTGAACAGTATAAGTGAGGAGAGTGTGTTCCCCTGATTGTTTAATATACACGGGACATTTCACCAGGTGAAGAGTAGAATTGAGGAGAGTGTGATCCCCTGAGGGTTTAATACTGACGGGACATGTCACGAGGTGAACAGTATAAGTGAGGAGAGAGTGTTCCCCTGATTGTTTAATACTGACGGGACATGTCACGAGGTGAACAGTATAAGTGAGGAGAGTGTGTTACCCTGATGGTTTAATATACACGGGACATGTTACCAGGTGAACAGTATAAGTGAGGAGAGTGTGTTCCCCTGATGGTTTAATATACACGGGACATGTTACCAGGTGAACAGTATAATTGAGGAGAGTGTGATCCCCTGAGGGTTTAATATACCCGGGACATGTCACCAGGTGAACAGTATAAGTGAGGAGAGTGTGTTCCACTGATGTTTTAATATACCCGGGACATGTCAGCAGGTGAACAGTATAATTGAGGAGAGTGTGTTCCACTGATGTTTTAATATACCCGGGACATGTCAGCAGGTGAACAGTATAATTGAGGAGAGTGTGTTCCCCTGATTGTTTAATACACACGGGACATGTCACCAGGTGAACAGTTTGAGTGAGGAGAGTGTGTTCCTCTGATGGTTTAATATACACGGGACATGTCACCAGGTGAACAGTATAAGTGAGGAGAGTGTGTTCCCCTGATTGTGTAATACACACGGGACATTTCTCCAGGTGAACAGTATAAGTGAGGAGAGTGTGTTCCCCTGATGGTTTAATACACACGGGACATGTTTCAAGGTGAACAGTGTAAGTGAGGAGAGTGTGTTCCCCTGATGGTTTAATACACACGGGACATGTTATCAGGTGAACGGTATAAGTGAGGAGAGTGTGTTCCCCTGATTGTTTAATGCACACGGGACATGTTCCCAGGTGAAAAGTATAAGTGAGGAGAGTGTGTTCCCCTGATGGTTTAATACACACGGGACATGTTATCAGGTGAACGGTATAAGTGAGGAGAGTGTGTTCCCCTGATTGTTTAATGCACACGGGACATGTTACCAGCTGAACAGTATAAGTGAGGAGAGTGTGTTCCCCTGATGGTTTAATATACACGGGACATGTTAACAGGTGAACAGTATAACTGAGGAGAGTGTGTTCCCCTGATGGTTTAATATTCACGGGACATGTTACCAGCTGAACAGTATAAGTGAGGAGAGTGCGTTCCCCTGATGGTTTAACACGCACGGGACATGTTACCAGGTGAACAGTATAATTGAGGAGAGTGTGTTCCCCTGATGGTTTAACACGCACGGGACATGTTACCAGGTGAACAGTATAAGTGAGGAGAGTGTGTTCCCCTGATGTTTTAATATACCCGGAACATGTCAGCAGGTGAACAGTATAAGTGAGGAGAGTGTGTTCCCCTGATGGTTTAACACGCACGGGACATGTTACCAGGTGAACAGTATAAGTGAGGAGAGTGTGATCCCCTGATTGTTTAATACACATGGGACATGTTACCAGGTGAACAGTATAATTGAGGAGAGTGTGTTCCCCTGATGGTTTAACACGCACGGGACATGTTACCAGGTGAACAGTATAAGTGAGGAGAGTGTGATCCACTGATTGTTTAATACACATGGGACATGTTACCAGGTGAACAGTATAATTGAGGAGAGTGTGTTCCCCTGATGGTTTAACACGCACGGGACATGTTACCAGGTGAACAGCATAAGTGAGGAGAGTGTGTTCCCCTGATGGTTTAATATACGAGGGAAATGTTACCAGCTGAAGAGTAAAAGTGAGGACAGTGTGTTCCCCTGATGGTTTAATATACACGGGACATGTTCCCAGGTGAACAGTATAAGTGAGCAGTGTGTGTTCCCCTGATTGTTTAATATACACGGGACATGTTACCAGGTGAACAGTATAAGTGAGGAGAGTGTGATCCCCTGATTGTTTAATACACACGGGACATGTCACCAGGTGAACAGTATAAGTGAGGAGAGTGTGATCCCCTGATTGTTTAATACACATGGGACATGTTACCAGGTGAACAGCATAAGTGAGGAGAGTGTGTTCCCCTGATGGTTTAATATACGAGGGAAATGTTACCAGATGAACAGTATAAGTGAGGAGAGTGTGTTCCCCTGATTGTTTAATATACACGGGACATGTTACCAGGTGAACAGTATAAGTGAAGAGAGTGTGTTCCCCTGATTGTTTAATACGCACGAGACATGTTACCAGGTGAACAGTATAAGTGAGGAGAGTGTGTTCCCCTGATGGTTTAACACGCACGGGACATGTTACCAGGTGAACAGTATAAGTGAGGAGAGTGTGTTCCCCTGATGGTTTAATATACACGGGACATGTTACCAGGTGAACAGTATAAGTGAAGAGAGTGTGTTCCCCTGATTGTTTAATACGCACGGGACATGTTACCAGGTGAACAGTATAAGTGAGGAGAGTGTGTTCCCCTGATGGTTTAACACGCACGGGACATGTTACCAGGTGAACAGTATAAGTGAGGAGAGTGTGTTCCCCTGATGGTTTAATATACACGGGACATGTTACCAGGTGAACAGTATAATTGAGGAGTGTTTGTTCCCCTGATTGTTTAATATACACGGGACATATTACCAGGTGAACAGTATAAGTGAGGAGAGTGTGTTCCCCTGATTGTTTAATATACCCGGGACATGTTACCAGGTGAAGAGTATAAGTGAGGAGAGTGTATTCCCCGGATGGTTTAAAACATACGGGACATGTTACCAGGTGAAGAGTAGAATTGAGGAAAGTGTGTTCCCCTGATTGTTTAATACTGACGGGACATGTCACGAGGTGAACAGTATAAGTGAGGAGAGTGTGTTCCCCTGATGGTTTAATATACATGGGACATGTTACCAGGTGAACAGTCTAAGTGAGGAGAGTGTGTTCCCCTGATGGTTTAATATACACGGGACATGTTACCAGGTGAACAGTCTAAGTGAGGAGAGTGTGTTCCCCTGATGGTTTAATATACACGGGACATGTTACCAGGTGAACAGTATAATTGAGGAGAGTGTGATCCCCTGAGGGTTTAATATAACCGGGACATGTCACCAGGTGAACAGTATAAGTGAGGAGAGTGTGTTCCCCTGGTGGTTTAACACGCACGGGAATTGTTACCAGGTGAACAGTATAAGTGAGGAGAGTGTGTTCCACTGATGTTTTGATATACCCGGGACATGTCAGCAGGTGAACAGTATAAGTGAGGAGAGTGTGTTCCCCTGATTGTTTAATGCACACGGGACATGTTCCCAGGTGAAAAGTATAAGTGAGGAGAGTGTGTTCCCCTGATGGTTTAATACACACGGGACATGTTATCAGGTGAACGGTATAAGTGAGGAGAGTGTGTTCCCCTGATTGTTTAATGCACACGGGACATGTTCCCAGGTGAAAAGTATAAGTGAGGAGAGTGTGTTCCCCTGATGGTTTAATACACACGGGACATGTTATCAGGTGAACGGTATAAGTGAGGAGAGTGTGTTCCCCTGATTGTTTAATGCACACGGGACATGTTACCAGCTGAACAGTATAAGTGAGGAGAGTGTGTTCCCCTGATGGTTTAATACACACAGGACATGTCACCAGGTGAACAGGATAAGTGTGTAGAATGTGTTCCCCTGATGGTTTAATATTCACTGGACATGTTACCAGATGAACAGTATAAATGAGGAGAGTGTGTTCCCCTGATTGTTTAATACATACAGGACATGTTACCAGGTGAACAGTATAAGTGAGGAGAGTGTGTTCCCCTGATGGTTTAATATGCACGGGACATGTTACCAGATGAACAGTATAAGTGAGGAGAGTGAGTTCCCCTGATGGTTTAATATACACGGGACATGTTACCAGGTGAACAGTATAATTGAGGAGAGTGTGATCCCCTGATTGTTTAATACACACGGGACATGTCACCAGGTGAACAGTATAAGTGAGGAGAGTGTGTTCCCCTGATTGTTTAATACACACGGGACATGTCACCAGGTGAACAGTATATGTGAGGAGAGTGTGTTCCCCTGATGGTTTAACACGCACGGGACATGTTACCAGGTGAACAGGATAAGTTAGTAGAGTGTGTTCCGCTGATGGTTTAATATACCCGGGACATGTCAGCACGTGAACAGTATAATTGAGGAGAGTGTGTTCCCCTGATGGTTTAATGCACACGGGACATGTTAGCAGGTGAACAGTATAAGTGAAGAGAGTCTGTTCCCCTGATTGTTTAATACTGACGGGACATGTCACCAGGTGAACAGTATAAGTGAGGAGAGTCTGTTCCCCTGATGGTTTAATACACACGGGACATTTCACCAGGTGAACAGTGTAAGTGAGGAGAGTGTGTTCCCCTGATTGTTCAATACACACGGGACATGTTACCAGGTGAAAAGTATAAGTGAGGAGAGTGTGTTCCACTGATTGTTTAATACACACGGGACATGTCACCAGGTGAACAGTATAAGTGAGGAGAGTGTGTTCCCCTGATTGTTTAATACACACGGGACATGTTACCAGGTGAACAGTATAAGTGAGGAGAGTGTGTTCCCCTGAAGGTTTCATATACACGGGACATGTTACCAGGAGAACAGTATAAGTGAGGGGAGTGCTTTCCCCTGATGGTTTAATATTCACGGGACATGTTACCAGGTGAACAGTATAAGTGAGGAGAATGTGTTCCCCTGATGGTTTAATATACGCAGGACATGTTACCAGGTGAACAGTATAAGTAAGGAGAGTGTGTTCCCCTGATGGTTTAATATACACAGGACATGTTACCAGGTGAACAGTATAAGTGAGGAGAATGTGTTCCCCTGATGGTTTAATATACGCAGGACATGTTACCAGGTGAACAGTATAAGTGCGGAGAGTGTGTTCCCCTGATTGTTTAATACAAACAGGACATGTTACCAGGTGAACAGTATAAGTGAGGAGAGTGTGTTCCCCTGATTGTTTAATACTGACGGGACATGTTACCAGGTGAACAGTATAAGTGAGGAGAGTGTGTTCCCCTGATGGTTTAATATACACAGGACATGTTACCAGGTGAACAGTATAAGTGAGGAGAGTGTGTTCCCCTGATTGTTTAATACAAACAGGACATGTTACCAGGTGAACAGTATAAGTGAGGAGAGTGTGTTCCCCTGATTGTTTAATACTGACGGGACATGTTACCAGGTGAACAGTATAAGTGAGGAGAGTGTGTTCCCCTGATGGTTTAATATACACAGGACATGTTACCAGGTGAACAGTATAAGTGAGGAGAGTGTGTTCCCCTGATTGTTTAATACACACGGGACATGTCATCGGGTGAACAGTATAAGTGAGGAGAGTGTGTTCCCCTGATTGTTTAATACACACGGGACATGCTACCAGATGAACAGTATAAGTGAGGAGAGTGTGTTCCCATGATGGTTTAATACACACGGGACATGTTACCAGATGGACAGTATAAGTGAGGAGAGTGTGTTCCCCTGATTGTTTAATACACACGGGACATGCTACCAGATGAACAGTATAAGTGAGGAGAGTGTGTTCCCATGATGGTTTAATACACACGGGACATGTTACCAGATGGACAGTATAAGTGAGGAGAGTGTGTTCCCCTGATTGTTTAATACACACGGGACATGTCATCGGGTGAACAGTATAAGTGAGGAGAGTGTGTTCCCCTGATTGTTTAATACACACGGGACATGCTACCAGATGAACAGTATAAGTGAGGAGAGTGTGTTCCCATGATGGTTTAATACACACGGGACATGTCACCAGGTGAACAGTATAAGTGAGCAGAATGTTTTCCCCTGATGGTTAAATATGCAAAGGACATGTTACCAGGTGAACAGTATAAGTGAGGAGACTGTGTTCTCCTGATGGTTTAATACTGACGGGACATGTTACCAGATGAACAGTTTAAGTGAGGAGAGTGTGTTCCCCTGATTGTTTAATACTGACGGGACATGTTATCAGGTGAACAGTATAAGTGAGGAGAGTGTGTTCCCCTGATTGTTTAATACTCACGGAACATGTTACCAGGTGAACAGGATAAGTGAGGAGAGTGTGTTCCCCTGATGGTTTAACACGCACGGGACATGTTACCCGGTGAACAGTATAAGTGAGGAGAGTGCTTTCCCCTGATTGTTTACTATACACTGGACATGTTACCAGGTGAACAGTATAAGTGAGGAGAGTGTGTTCCCCTGATTGTTTAATACTCACGGGACATGTTACCAGGTGAACAGTATAAGTGAGAAGAATGTGTTCCCCTGATGGTTTAATATACACGGGACATGTTACCAGGTGAACAGTATAAGCGAGGAGAGTGTGTTCCCCTGATGATTTAATATACACGGGACATGTTACCAGATGAACAGTATAAGTGAGGCGAGTGTGTTCACCTGATGGGTTAATACAGACGGGACATGTCACCAGGTGAACAGTATAAGTGAGGAGAGTGTGTTCCCCTGATTGTTTTATACTCACGGGACATGTTGCCAGGTGAACAGTATAAGTGAGTAGAGTGTGTTCCCCTGATTGTTTTATACTCACGGGACATGTTGCCAGGTGAACAGTATAAGTGAGGAGAGAGTGTTCCCCTGATGGTTTAACACGCACGGGACATGTTACCAGGTGAACAGTATAAGTGAGGAGAGTGTGTTCCCCTGATGGTTTAATATACGAGGGAAATGTTACCAGGTGAACAGTCTAAGTGAGGAGAGTGTGTTCCCCTGATGGTTTAATATACGAGGGAAATGTTAACAGGTGAACAGTATAAGTGAGGAGAGTGTGTTCCCCTGATTGTTTAATACTCACGGAACATGTTACCAGGTGAACAGTATAAGTGAGGAGATTGTGTTCCCCTGATGGTTTAACACGCACGGGACATGTAACCAGGTGAACAGTATAAGTGAGGAGAATGTGTTCCCCTGATGGTTTAATATGCACTGGACATGTTACCAGGTGAACAATATAAGTGAGGAGAGTGTGTTCCCCTGATTGTTTATTTCTCACGGGACATGTTACCATGTGAATTGTATAAGTGAGGAGAGTGTGTTCCCCTGATGGTTTAACACGCACGGGACATGTTACCAGGTGAACATTATAAGTGAGGAGAGTGAGTTCCCCTGATTGTTTAATATTCACGGGACATGTTACCAGGTGAACAGTATAAGTGAGGAGAGTGTGTTCCCCTGATGGTTTAATATACACGGGACATGTCACCAGGTGAACATTATAAGTGAGGAGAGTGAGTTCCCCTGATTGTTTAATACACACAGGACATGTTACCAGGTGAACAGTATGAGTGAGGAGAGTGTGTTCCCCTGATGGTTTAATATACTCAGGACATGCTTCCAGGAGAACAGTTTTAGTGAGGAGACTGTGTTCCCCTGATGGTTTAATATACACGGGACATGTTACCAGGTGAACAGGAAGGCGAGGAGAGTGTGTTCCCCTCATGGTTTAATATACACGGAACATGTTACCAGGTGAACAGTATCAGTGAGGAGATTGTGTTCCCCTGATGGTTTAAGACACACGGGACATGTTACCAGGTGAACAGTATACGTGAGGAGAGTGTGTTCCCCTAATGTTTTAATAGACACGGGACATGTTACCAGGTGAACAGTATAAGTGAGGAGAGTGTGTTCCCCTGATGGTTTCATACACACGGGGCATGTTACCAGGTGAACAGTGTAAGTGAGGAGAGTGTGTTCCCCTGATTGTTTAATACTGACGGGATGGGAGTGGGGGAGGGCAGTGGGGGAGTGGAGTGGGAGTGGAGTGGGGGAATGGAGTGGGAGGGGAGTGGGGGAGTGCAGTGGGAGGCGGCTGGGAGGGGGAGTGGGAGGCGAGTGGGAGCGGGAGTGGGAGGGGTAGTGGGAGGGGAGGAGGTCGGGGAGAGGAGGAGGGGAGGGGGGAAGGGGAAGGGTGAGGGTGAGGGGATTGCCATGGGAGGGGGTAGGTGAGCGTTAAGGAGAGTGTGAGAGGGGAGTGAGGGGGTGAGGGAGGGCAGTGGGGAAGTGGCAGGGGTAGGGGAGTGGGAGTGGGAGATGGGTGGCGGACGGGTGTGGGAAGTGGGTGGAGGCGGGGTTGGGAAGGTGAGTGGGGAAGGGGATTGGGGGAGGGGAGTGGGAAGGGGGTGTTGGAGAGGTTGGGAAGGTTTGTGGGGGAGGGGAGTGGGGAAGGGGGTGGGGGAGGGGAGTGGGGAAGGGGTGGGGGAGGGGCTGGGAAGGTGATTGGGGGAGGGGAGTGGGGGCGGGTTGTTCGGGAGGGGAGTGGTGGAGGGGTATGCAGGAGGGGATTGGGAGAGGGGAGAGGGGGAGGGAAGTGGGGGATCGGAGTGGGAAGGGGGTGGGGGAGGGGTTGGGAAGGTGATTGGGGGAGGGGTCTGGGGGAGGGGTGTGCGGGTGGGGAGGGGGGGAATTGATTGGGAAGGGGAGTGGGGGAGGGGAGAGGACGGGAGTAGGGGTGGCAGTGGGAGAGGGGAGTGGGAAGGGGAGTGGAGTAGGGGAGAGGAGGGTAGGAGGGTAGCGTAGGGGAGGAGGGGGGAGGAGGGTAGAGGAGGGGAGTAGGGGTGGCTGTGGGAGAGGGGAGTGGGAATGGGAGTGGAGGAGGGGAGAGGAGGGGAGGAGGGTAGAGTAGGGGAGGAGGGGAGAGGAGGGGAGTAGGGCGGAGGGGATGGGAGAGGAGAGTGGGAAGAGGAGTGGTGGAGGGGAGAGGAGGGGAGTCGGGTAGGCTGTGGGAGATTGGAGTGGGAAGGATAGTGGGGGAGGTAAGAGGTGGGGAGAGGAGGCTGTGAGAGAGGGGAATGGCAAGGGGAGTGTGGAGGGGAGAGGATGGGAATGGGGAGGCTGTGGGAGAGGGGCGTGGTAAGCGGAAGGTGGAGGGGAGCGGAGGGAGGAGAGGGGTAGCGAGTGGGAGTGGCAGAGGGAAGTGCGTGAAGGGAGTGTGGGAGGGTTGAAGGGGAGCGGAGTGGAGGAGGGATGTGGGGGACGGTGAGTGGCTGAGGGTGAGTGGCTGAGGGGAGTGGGACAGGGGAGTGGAAAGGGAGTGGGATAGGGTAGTGGGGGAGGGGAGTGGAAGCGGAGTGGGGAGGGGAGTGGAAGGGGAGTGGGGGAGGTGAGTGGAAGGGGAGTGGGGGGGAGTGGAGTGGAAGGGGAGTGGGGGAGGGGAGTGGGGGAGGGGAGTGGAAGTGGTGGGCGAGCAAAGTTGGAAGGACTGTGGGAGGGGAGTTTGAGGGGAGTTGGAAGGGGAGGGGAGTGGGAGAGGGGAGTGGAAGGGGAGTGGGGGAAGGGAGGGGAAGGTGGAGGTGAGCGGAAGGAGGAGAGGGGTAGCGAGTGGGAGTGGCGGAGGGAAGTGTTTGATGGGAGTGTGGGAGGGTTGAAGGGGAGCGGAGTGGAGGAGGGATGTGGGGGACGGTGAGTGGGTGAGGGGAGTGGGACAGGGGAGTGGAAAGGGAGTGGGAAAGGGTAGTGGGGGAGGGGAGTGGAAGCGGAGTGGGGAGGGAGTGGAAGGGGGGAATGGGAGTGGAGGAGGGGGAGTGGGGGAGGGGGTGTGGGGGAGTGGGGTGGTGGAGGGGAGTGGGGGAGTGGGGGAGGGGAGTGTGGGAGTGGAGGAGGGGGAGTGGGGGAGGGGGTGTGGGGGAGTGGGGTGGTGGAGGGGAGTGGGGGAGTGGGGGAGTGGGGGAGGGGAGTGTGGGAGGGGCGTGGGGAGGGGACTGGGGAGCGAAGTGGAAAGGAGAGTGGGTGAGGGGAGTGGGACAGCAGAGTGGAAGAGGAGTGGGAAAGGGTAGTGGGGGAGGGGAGTGGAAGCGGAGTGGGGAGGGGAGTGGAAGGGGATTTGGGGAGGGGAGTGGAAGGGGATTGGGGGGGGAGGGGAATGGAAGGGGAGTGGGGGAGGGGAGTGGGGGAGGGGAGTGGAAGGGGAGTGGGCGAGCAAAGTGGGAAGGAGAGTGGGGGAGGGGAGTGGAGGTGGGATTTTGGGGACTGGAGTGGGGTTGAGGAGTGTGGGAGGGGAGTGATGATGGGTAGTGGTGGAGGGTGGTTGGGGCAGGGGAGTTGGGGAGGGTCGTGTGTTAGGGGAATGGGGAGGGGGTTTGGGGAGCGGAATGGAGGAGCGAAGTTTGGGAGGCGAGTGGGGAGGGGAGTGGAAGGGGAGTGGGTGAGCGAAGTGGGAAGGAGAGTGGGGGAGGGGTGTGGGAAGGGGAGTGGGGGAGGGGAGTTGGAAGGGGAGTGGGGGAGGGGAGTTGGAAGGGGAGTGGGGGAGGGGAGTGGGGAAGTGGGGGAGCGAAGTGGGAAGGAGAGTGGGGGAGGGGAGTGCGAAGGAGAGTGGGGGAGGGGAATGCGAAGGAGAGTGGGGGAGGGGAGTGCGTAGGGGTGTGGGAAGGGGAGTGAGGGAGGGGAGTGGGAATGGGAGTGGGGGAGGGGAGTGGAAGGGCAGTGGGGGCGGGGAGTGGAGTAGTGGAGAGGAGAGGAGTGCAGAGGAGGAGAGTGGGGTCGTGGAGTTGGGGAGGGGATTGGGAAGGGGAGTGGGGAGGAGAGAGGAGGGGGAGAGGAGAGGGGTAGAGAGTGGGAGTGGTGGAGGGAAGTGGGGGAGGAGAGTGTGGGAGGAGAGAAGGGAAGGGTACTGGGGTAGGGGAGTGGGAGTGGGGTGTGGAGAAGTGGAGTGGGGGTGGGGTGTGGTGCAGGGGCGTGGGTGTGTGGGGGGAGTGGGGTAGGGGAGTTGGTGAGGGGTGTGGAGGAAGGGAGTGGGTGTGTGTAGGGGAGTGGGGTCAGGGAGTGGGTGTGGGGTGTGGAGGAGGGGAGTGGGGGAGGAGATTGGGGAGGGGAGTGGGGGAGGGGAGTGGGGGAGGAGCGTGGAGTAGGGGAGTGGTGGAGGGGAGTGGGGTAGGGGAATGGGGGAGGGGGGTTGGGGAGCGGAGTGGAGTAAGGACGTTTGGGAGGGGAGTGGGGGAGGGGAGTGATTTAGGGGAGTGGTGGAGGGGTGTGGGGTAGGGGAATTGGGGCGGGGAGTGGGCAAGTGGAGCTGGGGAGCGCAGTGGTGTAGGGGAGTCGGGGAGTGAGTTTGGGGAGGGGAGTGCGGTAGGGATGTGGGGGTGGAGAGTGGGGGTGAGCGGGGGAGAGGAGAGGGATAGGGGAGTGGGGGATGTGTGTGGGAGGGAGTTGGGCAGGGGAATGGGTGTGGGAAGTTGTGGAGGGGAGTGGGGGATGGGAGTTAGGGAGGGGAGTGGGGGAGGTGAGTGGGAGGGAGTTGGTGGGGGGAGTTGGAAGGGGAGTGGGTGGGGTGTGGGGTAGGGGCGTAGAAGGAATGTGGGGGAGGGGAGTGGAAATGGTGTGGAGGAGGGGAGTGGGGGAGGGGATGTGGGGAGGGGAGTGGGGGAGGGGAGTGCGGGTGGGGAGTGGAAGGGGAGTGGGGGAGGGGAGTGGGAAGGAGAGTGGGGGAGGGGAGTTGGAAGGGGAGTGGGAAGGGGAGTGGAAATGGAGTGGGGTAGGGGGTGGGGGAGGGGTGTGGGTATGGGGAGTAGGGGAGGGGAGTGGAGGAGGAGATTTGGGGACGGGAGTGGGGTTGGGGAGTGGGGGAGGGGTGTGATGTAGAGCAGTGGTGGAGGGGGTTGGGGAGGGGAGTTGGGGAGGGGAGTGGGGTAGGGGAATGGGGAGGGGGGTTGGGGAGCGGAATGGAGGAGGGAAGTTTATGAGGCGAGTGGGGGAGGGGAGTGGAGAGGAGTGGAGAGGAGGGGAGTGGGGGAGGGGTGTGATGTCGGGTAGTGGTGGAGGGGGGTTGGGGAGGGGAGTTGGGGAGGGGAGTGGGGTAGGGGAATGGGGAGGGGGGTTGGGGAGCGGAATGGAGGAGGGAAGTTTGGGAGGCAAGTGGGGGAGGGGAGTGGAGAGGAGTGGAGAGGAGGGGAGTGGGGGAGGGGATTGGGAAGGGGAGTGGGGAGGAGAGATGAGGGGGAGAGGAGAGGGGTAGAGAGTGGGAGTGGTGGAGGGAAGTGGGGGAGGAGATTGTGGGAGGAGAGAAGGAGAGAGGACTGGGGTAGGGGAGTGGGTGTGGGGAGTGGTGCAGGGGATTGGGTGTGTGGAGGGGAGTGGGGTAGGGGAGTGGGAGTGGAGTGTGGAGGAAGGGAGTGGGTGTGTGGAGGGGAGAGGGGGAGGTGAGTGCGGGAGGGGAGTGGGGGAGGGATTTGGGGGAGGGCAGATGGGGAGGTGAGTGGGGTTGGGGAGTGGGGGAGGGGCATGGGGGAGTGGAGTGGAGGGGAGAGTTTGGGGAGGGGATTTGGGTAGGAGAATGGGGGAGGGTGTTGGGGAGCGGAGTAGGGGAGGGGAGTGGGGGAGGGGAGTGGAGTGGGGGAGGAGATTGGGGGAGGGGAGTGGGGGAGGAGATTGGGGGAGGGGAATGAGGGAGGAGTGTGGAGTAGGGGTTTGGGGGAGAGGAGTGGGATAGGGGAAGGGGAGGGGTATTGGAGAACGGGGTGGGGGAGCGGAGTGGAGTAGGGAAGTTTGGGAGGCAAGTGGGGGAGCTGAGTGGGGGAGGGGAGTGATATAGGGGGGTGGGGGAGGGGAGTGGGGTAGGGGAGTTGGGGCGGGGAGTGGGAGTGAGCGGGGGAGGGGAGTGGTATTGGGGAGTGGGGGAGGTGAGTGGGAGGAAGTTGGTGGGGGGATTTGGGGAGATGAGTGGGGGAGGGAAGTTGGGGAAGTAAGTGGAGTTGGGGTGTGAGGGAGGGGAGTTAGGGAGGGGAGTGGGGAGTTGAGTGGGAGGGAGTTAGTGAGGGGAGTTGGGGAGGTGAGGGGGGAGGGGAGTGGGGGAGGGGAGTTAGGGAGGGGAGTTAGGGAGGTGAGTGGGAGGGAGTTAGTGAGGGGAGTTGGGGAGTTGAGTGGGGGAGGGGAGTGGGGGTGCGGAGTTAGGGAGGTGGGTGGGGTAGTGGAGTGGGGTTGGGGAGCGGAATGGAGGAGGGCAGTTTGGGAGGCGAGTGTGGGAGGGGAGTGGAGAGGAGTGGAGAGGAGGGGAGTGGGGGAGGTGAGTGAGAGGGAGTTAGTGAGGGGAGTTGGTGAGGTGAGGGGGAGGGAGTTGGTGAGGGGGATTGGGGAGGTAAGTGGGGTGGGGGAGTGAGGGAGGGGAGTTAGGGAGGGGAGTGGGGTGAGGGAGGGGAGTTAGGGAGGGGAGTGGGGGAGGTGAGTGGGAGGGAGTTAGTGAGGGGAGTTGGGGAGGTGAGGGGGAGGGGAGTGGGGGAGGCGAGTTAGGGAGGGGAGTTAAGGAGGTGAGTGGGAGGGAGTTGGTGAGGGGAGTTGGGGAGGTGAGTAGTGGAGGGGTGTGGGCTTGCGGAGTTAGGGATGTGAGTGGGGTTGGGGTGTGGGGGAGTGGAGTGGGTAAGGGGAGCTGGGGATGGGATTTGGGTAGGGGAATGGGGGAGGGTGTTTGGGGAGCGGAGTGGAGTAGGGAAGTTTGGGAGGCGAGTGGGGGATGGGAGTGGTGTCGGGGAGTGGGGGAGGGGTGTGATATATGCGGGTGGGGGAGGGGAGTGGGGTAGGGGAGTTGGGGCGGGGAGTGGGCAAGGGGAGCTGGGGAGCGCAGTGGGGTGGGGAGTGGGGGTGGAGAATGGGGGTGAGCGGGGGAGGGGAGTGGGATAGGGGAGTGGGTACCATGAGTGGGAGGGAGTTGGGCAGGGGAGTGAGTGAGGGGAGTTGGGGAGGGGTGTGAGGGAGGGGAGTTAGGGAGAGGAGTGGGGGAGGTGAGTGGGAGGGAGTTGGTGGGGAGAGTTGGGGAGATGAGTGGGGGAGGGGAATGGGGGAGGGAAGTTGGTGATCTGAGAGGGGTAGGGGCGTGAGGGAGGGGAGTTAGGGAGGGGAGTGGGGGAGGTGAGTGGGAGGGAGTTAGTGAGTGGAGTTATGGAGGTGAGTGGGAGGGAGTTGGGAAGGTGAATGGGGGAGGGGAGTTGGGGTAGGGGAGTGGGGGAGGGGAGTGGGTAAGGGGTGCTGGGGAGGGGATTTGGGTAGTGGAGTGGGGGAGGGGTGTGATATAGGGGAGTGCGGGAGGGGAGTGTGGTAGGGGAGTTGGGGCGGGGAGTGGGAAATGGGAGCTGGGGAGTGCAGTGGGGTAGGGGAGTGGGGGTGGAGAGTGGGGGTGAGCGGTGGATTGGAGTGGGATAGGGGAGTTGGGGAGATGTGGGGGAGGGGAGTGAGGGATGGGAGTTAGGGAGGGGAGTGGGGGAGGTGAGTGGGAGGGAGTTAGTGAGTGGAGTTGTGGAGGTGAGGGGGTGGGGAGTGGGGGAGGGGAGTTATGCAGGTGAGTGGGAGGGAGTTGGGAAGGTGAGTTGGGGAGGGGAGTTGGCGTGCGGAGTTAGGGAGGTGAGTGGCATCGGGGAGTTGGGGAGGGGAGTTAGGGAGGGGAGTGGGGGAGGTGAGTGGGAGGGAGTTGTTGGGGGGAGTTGGGGAGATGAGTGGGGGAGGGGAGTGGGGGAGGGAAGTTGGTGACGTGAGTGGGGTAGGGGAGTGAGGGAGGGGATTTAGGGAGGGGAGTGGGGGAGGTGAGTGGGAGGACTTAGTGAGGGGAGTTGGGGAGGTGAGGGGGAGGGGAGTGGGGGAGGGGAGTTAGGGATGTGAGTGGGGCAGGGGAGTGGGGGAGGGGAGTGGGTAAGGGGAGCTGGGGAGGGGATATGGGTAGGGGAATAGGGGAGGGGGTTTGGGGAGCGGAGTGGAGTAGGGAAGTTTGGGAGGCGAGTGGGGGAAGGGAGTGGTGTAGGGGAGTGGGGGAGGGGATTGACATAGGGGAGTGGGGGAGGGGAGCTGGAGAGGGGAGTGGGGTAGGGGAGTGGGGGAGGGGAATGGTGCAAGGGAGTGGGGGAGGGGAATGAGGGATTGGAGTGGGGGAGGTGAGTGGGGGAGGGGAGTGGGGTAGGGGTGTTGGGGATGGGAGTGGGGGAGGGGAGTGATATAGTGATGTGGGGAAGTGGAGTGGGGGAGGGGAGTGGGGGAGGTGAGTGGGGTAGGGGTGTTGGGGAAGGGAGTGGGGGAGGGGAATGAGGGATTGGAGTGGGGGAGGTGAGTGGGGGAGGGTAGTGGGGTAGGGGTGTTGGGGATGGGAGTGGGGGAGGGGAGTGATATAGTGATGTGGGGAAGTGGAGTGGGGGAGGGTAGTGGGGGAGAGGAGTGGGGGCGGGGAGTGGGGGAGGGGAGTGGGGGAGGTGAGTGAGGTAGGGGTGTTGGGGAGGGGAGTGGGGGAGGTGAGTGGGAGGGAGTTGTTGGGGGGAGTTGGGGAGATGAGTGGGGGAGGGGAGTGGGGGAGGGAAGTTGGTGACGTGAGTGGGGTAGGGGAGTCAGGGAGGGGATTTAGGGAGGGGAGTGGGGGAGGTGAGAGGGAGGACTTAGTGAGGGGAGTTGGGGAGGTGAGGGCGAGGGGAGTGGGGGAGGGGAGTTAGGGAGTGAGTGGGGCAGGGGAGTGGGGGAGGGGAGTGGGTAAGGGGAGCTGGGGAGGGGATTGACATAGGGGAGTGGGGGAGGGGTGTTGGGGAGGGGAATGGGGGAGGGGAGTGGAGTAGGGGAGTGGGGGAGGGGTGTGAGGGAGGGAGTTTGGGGAGGGGTGTGGGGGAGGGGAGCGGGGGAGGGCTGTGGGGTAGGGGAGTGGTGGAGGGGAATGGGGGATTGGAGTGGGGGAGGGGAGTGGGGTAGGGGTGTTGGGGATGGGAGTGGGGGAGGGGAGTGATATTGCGCAGTGGGGAAGTGGAGTGGGAGGAGTAGAGTGGGGGAGTGGGGTAGGGGTGTTGGGGATGGGAGTGGGGGAGGGGAGTGGTGGAGAGGAGTGGGGGAGGGGAGTGGGGTAGGGGTGTTGGGGAGGGGAGTGGGGGAGGAGAGTGGGGGAGGGGAGTGGGGTAGGGGTGTTGGGGAGGGGAGTGGGGGAGGGGAGTGGTGGAGGGGAGTGGGGGAGGGGAGTGGGGTAGGGGTGTTGGGGAGGGGAGTGGGGGAGAGGAGTGGGGGAGTGGAGTGGGGGAGGGGAGTGGGGTAGGGGTGTTGGGGAGGGGAGTGGGGGAGGAGAGTGGGGGAGGGGAGTGGGAGGAGTGGAGTGGGGGAGGGGAGTGGGGGAGGGGAGTGGGGTAGGGGTGTTGGGGAGGGGAGTGGGGGAGGGGAGTTTGGGGAGGGGAGTGGGGGAGGGGAGTTTGGGGAGGGGAGTGGGGGAGGGGAGTGGGGGAGGGGAGTGGGGGAGGGGAGTGGGAGGAGTGGAGTGGGGGAGGGGAGTGGGGGAGTGGAGTGGGGGAGTGGAGTGGGGGAGGGGTGTGGGGGAGGGGAGTGGGGTAGGGGTGTTGGGGAGGGGAGTGGGGGAGGGTCACTGGAGCTGTGAGACTGTGGCAGTCAACAGAACCGAACCCGGGTCACTGGAGCTGTGAGACTGTGGCAGTAAACAGAACCGAACCCGGGACACTGGAGCTGTGAGACTGTGGCAGTAAACAGAACCGAACCCAGGTCACTGGAGCTGTGAGACTGTGGCAGTAAACAGAACTGAACCCAGGTCACTGGAGCTGTGAGACTGTGGCAGTAAACAGAACCGAACCCGGGACACTGGAGCTGTGAGACTGTGGCAGTAAACAGAACCGAACCCAGGTCACTGGAGCTGTGAGACTGTGGCAGTAAACAGAACCGAACCCAGGTCACTGGAGCTGTGAGACTGTGGCAGTAAACAGAACCGAACCCGGGTCAATGGAGCTGTGAGACTGTGGCAGTAAACAGAACCGAACCCGGGACACTGGAGCTGTGAGGCTGTGGCAGTAAACAGAACCGAACCCAGGTCACTGGAGCTGTGAGACTGTGGCAGTAAACAGAACCGAACACAGGTCACTGGAGCTGTGAGACTGTGGCAGTAAACAGAACCGAACCCGGGACACTGGAGCTGTGAGACTGTGGCAGTAAACAGAACCGAACCCAGGTCACTGGAGCTGTGAGACTGTGGCAGTAAACAGAACCGAACCCGGGACACTGGAGCTGTGAGACTGTGGCAGTGAACAGAACCGAACCCGGGTCACTGGAGCTGTGAGACTGTGGCAGTCAACAGAACCGAACCCGGGTCACTGGAGCAGTGAGACTGTGGCAGTAAACAGAACCGAACCCGGGACACTGGAGCTGTGAGACTGTGGCAAAAAACAGAAACGAACCCAGGTCACTGGAGCTGTGAGACTGTGGCAGTAAACAGAAACAAACCCAGGTCACTGGAGCTGTGAGACTGTGGCAGTAAACAGAACCGAACCCAGGTCACTGGAGCTGTGAGACTGTGGCAGTAAACAGAACCGAACCCGGGTCACTGGAGCTGTGAGACTGTGGCAGTAAACAGAACTGAACCCGGGACACTGGAGCGGTGAGACTGTGGCAGTAAACAGAACTGAACCCGGGTCACTGGAGCTGTGAGACTGTGGCAGTAAACAGAACTGAACCCGGGACACTGGAGCTGTGAGACTGTGGCAGTAAACAGAACCGAACCCAGGTCACTGGAGCTGTGAGGCTGTGGCAGTCCCCAGAACCGAACCCGGGACACTGGAGCTGTGAGACTGTGGCAGTAAACAGAACCGAACCCAGGTCACTGGAGCTGTGAGACTGTGGCAGTAAACAGAACCGAACCCAGGTCACTGGAGCTGTGAGACTGTGGCAGTAAACAGAACCGAACCCAGGTCACTGGAGCTGTGAGACTGTGGCAGTAAACAGAACCGAACCCGGGTCACTGGAGCTGTGAGACTGTGGCAGTAAACAGAACCGAACCCAGGTCACTGGAGCTGTGAGACTGTGGCAGTAAACAGAACCGAACCCAGGTCACTGGAGCTGTGAGACTGTGGCAGTAAACAGAACCGAACCCGGGACACTGGAGCTGTGAGACTGTGGCAGTACGCAGTACCGAACCCGGGACACTGGAGCTGTGAGGCTGTGGCAGTAAACAGAACCGAACCCGGGACACTGGAGCTGTGAGACTGTGGCAGTACGCAGAACCGAACCCAGGTCACTGGAGCTGTGAGACTGTGGCAGTAAACAGATCCGAACCCAGGTCACTGGAGCTGTGAGACTGTGGCAGTAAACAGAACCGAACCCGGGTCACTGGAGCTGTGAGACTGTGGCAGTAAACAGAACCGAACCCAGGTCACTGGAGCTGTGAGACTGTGGTAGTAAACAGAACCGAACCCAGGTCACTGGAGCTGTGAGACTGTGGCAGTAAACAGAACCGAACCCGGGTCACTGGAGCTGTGAGACTGTGGCAGTAAACAGAACCGAACCCAGGTCACTGGAGCTGTGAGACTGTGGCAGTAAACAGAACTGAACCCGGGACACTGGAGCGGTGAGACTGTGGCAGTAAACAGAACCGAACCCAGGTCACTGGAGCTGTGAGACTGTGGCAGTAAACAGAACCGAACCCAGGTCACTGGAGCTGTGAGACTGTGGCAGTAAACAGAACTGAACCCGGGTCACTGGAGCTGTGAGACTGTGACAGTAAACAGAACTGAACCCGGGACACTGGAGCTGTGAGACTGTGGCAGTAAACAGAACTGAACCCAGGTCACTGAAGCTGTGAGACTGTGACAGTAAACAGAACTGAACCCGGGACACTGGAGCTGTGAGACTGTGGCAGTAAACAGAACCGAACCCGGGTCACTGAAGCTGTGAGACTGTGGCAGTAAACAGAACTGAACCCAGGTCACTGGAGCTGTGAGACTGTGGCAGTAAACAGAACCGAACCCGGGTCACTGGAGCTGTGAGACTGTGGCAGTAAACAGAACCGAACCCAGGTCACTGGAGCTGTGAGACTGTGGCAGTAAACAGAACCGAACCCGGGTCACTGGAGCTGTGAGACTGTGGCAGTAAACAGAACCGAACCCGGGACACTGGAGCTGTGAGACTGTGGCAGTAAACAGAACCGAACCCAGGTCACTGGAGCTGTGAGACTGTGGCAGTAAACAGAACTGAACCCGGGTCACTGGAGCTGTGAGACTGTGGCAGTAAACAGAACCGAACCCGGGTCACTGGAGCTGTGAGGCTGTGGCAGTCAACAGAACCGAACCCGGGTCACTGGAGCTGTGAGGCTGTGGCAGTAAACAGAACCGAACCCAGGTCACTGGAGCTGTGAGGCTGTGGCAGTGAACAGAACCGAACCCGGGTCACTGGAGCTGTGAGACTGTGGCAGGAAACAGAACCGAACCCAGGTCACTGGAGCTGTGAGACTGTGGCAGTAAACAGAACTGAACCCGGGTCACTGGAGCTGTGAGACTGTGGCAGTAAACAGAACCGAACCCAGGTCACTGGAGCTGTGAGACTGTGGCAGTAAACAGAACCGAACCCAGGACACTGGAGCTGTGAGACTGTGGCAGTAAACAGAACCGAACCCAGGTCACTGGAGCTGTGAGACTGTGGCAGTAAACAGAACCGAACCCGGGTCACTGGAGCTGTGAGACTGTGGCAGTAAACAGAACCGAACCCGGGACACTGGAGCTGTGAGACTGTGGCAGTAAACAGAACTGAACCCGGGTCACTGGAGCTGTGAGACTGTGGCAGTAAACAGAACTGAACCCGGGTCACTGGAGCTGTGAGACTGTGGCAGTAAACAGAACCGAACCCGGGTCACTGGAGCTGTGAGGCTGTGGCAGTCAACAGAACCGAACCCGGGTCACTGGAGCTGTGAGGCTGTGGCAGTAAACAGAACCGAACCCAGGTCACTGGAGCTGTGAGGCTGTGGCAGTGAACAGAACCGAACCCGGGTCACTGGAGCTGTGAGACTGTGGCAGGAAACAGAACCGAACCCAGGTCACTGGAGCTGTGAGACTGTGGCAGTAAACAGAACTGAACCCGGGTCACTGGAGCTGTGAGACTGTGGCAGTAAACAGAACCGAACCCAGGTCACTGGAGCTGTGAGACTGTGGCAGTAAACAGAACCGAACCCAGGTCACTGGAGCTGTGAGACTGTGGCAGTAAACAGAACCGAACCCAGGTCACTGGAGCTGTGAGGCTGTGGCAGTAAACAGAACCGAACCCGGGTCACCGGAGCTGTGAGACTGTGGCAGTAAACAGAACTGAACCCGGGTCACTGGAGCTGTGAGACTGTGGCAGGAAACAGAACCGAACCCGGGACACTGGAGCTGTGAGACTGTGGCAGTAAACAGAACCGAACCCAGGTCACTGGAGCTGTGAGACTGTGGCAGTAAACAGAACCGAACCCGGTCACTGGAGCTGTGAGACTGTGGCAGTGAACAGAACCGATCCCGGGTCACTGGAGCTGTGAGACTGTGGCAGTAAACAGAACCGAACCCAGGTCACTGGAGCTGTGAGACTGTGGCAAAAAACAGACCCGAACCCGGGACACTGGAGCTGTGAGACTGTGGCAGTAAACAGAACCGAACCCGGGTCACTGGAGCTGTGAGACTGTGGCAGTAAACAGAACCGAACCCGGGTCACTGGAGCTTTGAGACTGTGGCAGTAAACAGAACTGAACCCGGGACACTGGAGCGGTGAGACTGTGGCAGTAAACAGAACTGAACCCGGGTCACTGGAGCTGTGAGACTGTGGCAGTAAACAGAACTGAACCCGGGACACTGGAGCTGTGAGACTGTGGCAGTAAACAGAACCGAACCCAGGTCACTGGAGCTGTGAGGCTGTGGCAGTCCCCAGAACCGAACCCGGGACACTGGAGCTGTGAGGCTGTGGCAGTAAACAGAACCGAACCCGGGACACTGGAGCTGTGAGACTGTGGCAGTACGCAGAACCGAACCCAGGTCACTGGAGCTGTGAGACTGTGGCAGTAAACAGAACCGAACCCAGGTCACTGGAGCTGAGAGACTGTGGCAGTAAACAGAACCGAACCCGGGACACTGGAGCTGTGAGACTGTGGCAAAAAACAGAAACGAACCCAGGTCACTGGAGCTGTGAGACTGTGGCAGTAAACAGAACCGAACCCAGGTCACTGGAGCTGTGAGACTGTGGCAGTAAACAGAACCGAACCCGGGACACTGGAGCTGTGAGACTGTGACAGTAAACAGAACCGAACCCAGGTCACTGGAGCTGTGAGACTGTGGCAGTAAACAGAACCGAACCCAGGTCACTGGAGCTGTGAGACTGTGGCAGTAAACAGAACCGAACCCGGGTCACTGGAGCTGTGAGACTGTGGCAGTAAACAGAACCGAACCCAGGTCACTGGAGCTGTGAGACTGTGGCAGTAAACTGAACTGAACCCGGGACACTGGAGCGGTGAGACTGTGGCAGTAAACAGAACCGAACCCAGGTCACTGGAGCTGTGAGACTGTGGCAGTAAACAGAACTGAACCCGGGTCACTGGAGCTGTGAGACTGTGGCAGTAAACAGAACCGAACCCGGGTCACTGAAGCTGTGAGACTGTGGCAGTAAACAGAACCGAACCCAGGTCACTGGAGCTGTGAGACTGTGGCAGTAAACAGAACCGAACCCAGGTCACTCGAGCTGTGAGACTGTGGCAGTAAACAGAACCGAACCCGGGTCACTGGAGCTGTGAGACTGTGGAGGTAAACAGAACCGAACCCAGGTCACTGGAGCTGTGAGACTGTGGCAGTAAACAGAACCGAACCCGGGTCAGTGGAGCTGTGAGACTGTGGCAGTAAACAGAACCGAACCCGGGTCAGTGGAGCTGTGAGACTGTGGCAGTAAACAGAACCGAACCCAGGTCACTGGAGCTGTGAGACTGTGGCAGTAAACAGAACTGAACCCAGGTCACTGGAGCTGTGAGACTGTGGCAGTAAACAGAACCGAGCCCGGGACACTGGAGCTGTGAGACTGTGGCAGTAAACAGAACCGAACCCGGGTCACTGGAGCTGTGAGGCTGTGGCAGTCAACAGAACCGAACCCGGGTCACTGGAGCTGTGAGGCTGTGGCAGTAAACAGAACCGAACCCGGGACACTGAAGCTGTGAGACTGTGGCAGTAAACAGAACCGAACCCAGGTCACTGGAGCCGTGAGACTGTGGCAGTAAACAGAACCGAACCCGGGTCACTGGAGCTGTGAGACTGTGGAGGTAAACAGAACCGAACCCAGGTCACTGGAGCTGTGAGACTGTGGCAGTAAACAGAACCGAGCCCGGGACACTGGAGCTGTGAGACTGTGGCAGTAAACAGAACCGAACCCGGGTCACTGGAGCTGTGAGGCTGTGGCAGTCAACAGAACCGAACCCGGGTCACTGGAGCTGTGAGGCTGTGGCAGTAAACAGAACCGAACCCAGGTCACTGGAGCTGTGAGGCTGTGGCAGTGAACAGAACCGAACCCGGGTCACTGGAGCTGTGAGACTGTGGCAGGAAACAGAACCGAACCCAGGTCACTGGAGCTGTGAGACTGTGGCAGTAAACAGAACTGAACCCGGGTCACTGGAGCTGTGAGACTGTGGCAGTAAACAGAACCGAACCCAGGTCACTGGAGCTGTGAGACTGTGGCAGTAAACAGAACCGAACCCGGGACACTGGAGCTGTGAGGCTGTGGCAGTAAACAGAACCGAACCCAGGTCACTGGAGCTGTGAGGCTGTGGCAGTAAACAGAACTGAACCCAGGTCACTGGAGCAGTGAGACTGTGGCAGTAAACAGAACTGAACCCAGGTCACTGGAGCTGTGAGACTGTGGCAGTAAACAGAACCGAACCCGGGTCACTGGAGCTGTGAGACTGTGGCAGTAAACAGAACCGAACCCAGGACACTGGAGCTGTGAGACTGTGGCAGTCCCCAGAACCGAACCCGGGTCACTGAAGCTGTGAGACTGTGGCAGTAAACAGAACCGAACCCATGTCACTGGAGCTGTGAGACTGTGGCAGTAAACAGAACCGAACCCGGGTCACTGGAGCAGTGAGACTGTGGCAGTAAACAGAACTGAACCCAGGTCACTGGAGCTGTGAGGCTGTGGCAGTAAACAGAACTGAACCCGGGTCACTGAAGCTGTGAGACTGTGGCAGTAAACAGAACTGAACCCATGTCACTGGAGCTGTGAGACTGTGGCAGTAAACAGAACCGAACCCAGGTCACTGGAGCAGTGAGACTGTGGCAGTAAACAGAACCGAACCCGGGTCACTGGAGCTGTGAGACTGTGGCAGTAAACAGAACTGAACCCAGTCACTGGAGCTGTGAGACTGTGGCAGTAAACAGAACCGAACCCGGGTCACCGGAGATGTTAGACTGTGGCAGTAAACAGAACCGAACCCGGGACACTGGAGCTGTGAGACTGTGGCAGTAAACAGAACTGAACCCAGGTCACTGGAGCTGTGAGACTGTGGCAGTAAACAGAACCGAACCCGGGACACTGGAGCTGTGAGACTGTGGCAGTCCCCAGAACCGAACCCAGGACACTGGAGCTGTGAGGCTGTGGCAGTAAACAGAACCGAACCCGGGTCACTGGAGCTGTGAGACTGTGGCAGTACGCAGAACCGAACCCAGGTCACTGGAGCTGTGAGACTGTGGCAGTAAACAGAACCGAACCCAGGTCACTGGAGCTGAGAGACTGTGGCAGTAAACAGAACCGAACCCGGGACACTGGAGCTGTGAGACTGTGGCAAAAAACAGAAACGAACCCAGGTCACTGGAGCTGTGAGACTGTGGCAGTAAACAGAACCGAACCCAGGTCACTGGAGCTGTGAGACTGTGGCAGTAAACAGAACCGAACCCGGGACACTGGAGCTGTGAGACTGTGACAGTAAACAGAACCGAACCCAGGTCACTGGAGCTGTGAGACTGTGGCAGTAAACAGAACCGAACCCAGGTCACTGGAGCTGTGAGACTGTGGCAGTAAACAGAACCGAACCCGGGTCACTGGAGCTGTGAGACTGTGGCAGTAAACAGAACCGAACCCAGGTCACTGGAGCTGTGAGACTGTGGCAGTAAACTGAACTGAACCCGGGACACTGGAGCGGTGAGACTGTGGCAGTAAACAGAACCGAACCCAGGTCACTGGAGCTGTGAGACTGTGGCAGTAAACAGAACTGAACCCGGGTCACTGGAGCTGTGAGACTGTGGCAGTAAACAGAACCGAACCCGGGTCACTGAAGCTGTGAGACTGTGGCAGTAAACAGAACCGAACCCAGGTCACTGGAGCTGTGAGACTGTGGCAGTAAACAGAACCGAACCCAGGTCACTCGAGCTGTGAGACTGTGGCAGTAAACAGAACCGAACCCGGGTCACTGGAGCTGTGAGACTGTGGAGGTAAACAGAACCGAACCCAGGTCACTGGAGCTGTGAGACTGTGGCAGTAAACAGAACCGAACCCGGGTCAGTGGAGCTGTGAGACTGTGGCAGTAAACAGAACCGAACCCGGGTCAGTGGAGCTGTGAGACTGTGGCAGTAAACAGAACCGAACCCAGGTCACTGGAGCTGTGAGACTGTGGCAGTAAACAGAACTGAACCCAGGTCACTGGAGCTGTGAGACTGTGGCAGTAAACAGAACCGAGCCCGGGACACTGGAGCTGTGAGACTGTGGCAGTAAACAGAACCGAACCCGGGTCACTGGAGCTGTGAGGCTGTGGCAGTCAACAGAACCGAACCCGGGTCACTGGAGCTGTGAGGCTGTGGCAGTAAACAGAACCGAACCCGGGACACTGAAGCTGTGAGACTGTGGCAGTAAACAGAACCGAACCCAGGTCACTGGAGCCGTGAGACTGTGGCAGTAAACAGAACCGAACCCGGGTCACTGGAGCTGTGAGACTGTGGAGGTAAACAGAACCGAACCCAGGTCACTGGAGCTGTGAGACTGTGGCAGTAAACAGAACCGAGCCCGGGACACTGGAGCTGTGAGACTGTGGCAGTAAACAGAACCGAACCCGGGTCACTGGAGCTGTGAGGCTGTGGCAGTCAACAGAACCGAACCCGGGTCACTGGAGCTGTGAGGCTGTGGCAGTAAACAGAACCGAACCCAGGTCACTGGAGCTGTGAGGCTGTGGCAGTGAACAGAACCGAACCCGGGTCACTGGAGCTGTGAGACTGTGGCAGGAAACAGAACCGAACCCAGGTCACTGGAGCTGTGAGACTGTGGCAGTAAACAGAACTGAACCCGGGTCACTGGAGCTGTGAGACTGTGGCAGTAAACAGAACCGAACCCAGGTCACTGGAGCTGTGAGACTGTGGCAGTAAACAGAACCGAACCCGGGACACTGGAGCTGTGAGGCTGTGGCAGTAAACAGAACCGAACCCAGGTCACTGGAGCTGTGAGGCTGTGGCAGTAAACAGAACTGAACCCAGGTCACTGGAGCAGTGAGACTGTGGCAGTAAACAGAACTGAACCCAGGTCACTGGAGCTGTGAGACTGTGGCAGTAAACAGAACCGAACCCGGGTCACTGGAGCTGTGAGACTGTGGCAGTAAACAGAACCGAACCCAGGACACTGGAGCTGTGAGACTGTGGCAGTCCCCAGAACCGAACCCGGGTCACTGAAGCTGTGAGACTGTGGCAGTAAACAGAACCGAACCCATGTCACTGGAGCTGTGAGACTGTGGCAGTAAACAGAACCGAACCCGGGTCACTGGAGCAGTGAGACTGTGGCAGTAAACAGAACTGAACCCAGGTCACTGGAGCTGTGAGGCTGTGGCAGTAAACAGAACTGAACCCGGGTCACTGAAGCTGTGAGACTGTGGCAGTAAACAG
Organism: Heterodontus francisci; assembly: GCF_036365525.1. NCBI lineage: Eukaryota > Metazoa > Chordata > Chondrichthyes > Heterodontiformes > Heterodontidae > Heterodontus > Heterodontus francisci. The sequence goes on along the minus strand of NW_027141873.1, from coordinate 2,593,752 downwards.
AACTGAACCCATGTCACTGGAGCTGTGAGACTGTGGCAGTAAACAGAACCGAACCCAGGTCACTGGAGCAGTGAGACTGTGGCAGTAAACAGAACCGAACCCGGGTCACTGGAGCTGTGAGACTGTGGCAGTAAACAGAACTGAACCCAGTCACTGGAGCTGTGAGACTGTGGCAGTAAACAGAACCGAACCCGGGTCACCGGAGATGTTAGACTGTGGCAGTAAACAGAACCGAACCCGGGACACTGGAGCTGTGAGACTGTGGCAGTAAACAGAACTGAACCCAGGTCACTGGAGCTGTGAGACTGTGGCAGTAAACAGAACCGAACCCGGGACACTGGAGCTGTGAGACTGTGGCAGTCCCCAGAACCGAACCCAGGACACTGGAGCTGTGAGGCTGTGGCAGTAAACAGAACCGAACCCGGGTCACTGGAGCTGTGAGACTGTGGCAGTAAACAGAACCGAACCCAGGTCACTGGAGCAGTGAGACTGTGGCAGTAAACAGAACCGAACCCAGGTCACTGGAGCTGTGAGACTGTGGCAGTAAACAGAACCGAACCCAGGTCACTGGAGCTGTGAGACTGTGGCAGTAAACAGAACCGAACCCGGGTCACTGAAGCTGTGAGACTGTGGCAGTAAACAGAACCGAAACCAGGTCACTGGAGCTGTGAGACTGTGGCAGTAAACAGAACCGAACCCGGGACACTGGAGCTCTGAGACTGTGGCAGTAAACAGAACCGAACCCGGGTCACTGGAGCTGTGAGGCTGTGGCAGTCAACAGAACCGAACCCGGGTCACTGGAGCTGTGAGGCTGTGGCAGTAAACAGAACCGAACCCAGGTCACTGGAGCTGTGAGGCTGTGGCAGTGAACAGAACCGAACCCGGGTCACTGGAGCTGTGAGACTGTGGCAGTAAACAGAACCGAACCCAGGTCACTGGAGCTGTGAGACTGTGGAAGTAAACAGAACCGAACCCAGGTCACTGGAGCTGTGAGACTGTGGCAGTAAACAGACCCGAACCCAGGTCACTGGAGCTGTGAGGCTGTGGCAGTAAACAGAACCGAACCCGGGTCACCGGAGCTGTGAGACTGTGGCAGTAAACAGAACCGAACCCAGGACACTGGAGCTGTGAGACTGTGGCAGTAAACAGAACCGAACCCGGGTCACTGGAGCTGTGAGACTGTGGCAGTAAACAGAACCGAACCCGGTCACTGGAGCTGTGAGACTGTGGCAGTGAACAGAACCGATCCCGGGTCACTGGAGCTGTGAGACTGTGGCAGTAAACAGAACCGAACCCAGGTCACTGGAGCTGTGCGACTGTGGCAAAAAACAGAACCGAACCCGGGACACTGGAGCTGTGAGACTGTGGCAGTAAACAGAACCGAAACCCGGGTCACTGGAGCTGTGAGACTGTGGCAGTAAACAGAACCGAACCCGGGTCACTGGAGCTGTGAGACTGTGGCAGTAAACAGAACTGAACCCGGGACACTCAAGCGGTGAGACTGTGTCAGTAAACAGAACTGAACCCGGGTCACTGGAGCTGTGAGACTGTGGCAGTAAACAGAACTGAACCCGGGACACTGGAGCTGTGAGACTGTGGCAGTAAACAGAACCGAACCCAGGTCACTGGAGCTGTGAGGCTGTGGCAGTCCCCAGAACCAAACCCGGGACACTGCAGCTGTGAGACTGTGGCAGTACGCAGAACCGAACCCAGGTCACTGGAGCTGTGAGACTGTGGCAGTAAACAGAACCGAACCCAGGTCACTGGAGCTGTGAGACTGTGGCAGTAAACAGAACCGAACCCGGGTCACTGGAGCTGTGAGACTGTGGCAGTAAACAGAACCGAACCCAGGTCACTGGAGCTGTGAGACTGTGGCAGTAAACAGAACCGAACCCAGGTCACTGGAGCTGTGAGACTTTGGCAGTAAACAGAAACGAACCCGGGTCACTGGAGCTGTGAGACTGTGGCAGTAAACAGAACCGAACCCAGGTCACTGGAGCTGTGAGACTGTGGCAGTAAACAGAACCGAACCCGGGTCACTGGAGCTGTGAGACTGTGGAGGTAAACAGAACCGAACCCAGGTCACTGGAGCTGTGAGACTGTGGCAGTAAACAGAACCGAACCCGGGTCAGTGGAGCTGTGAGACTGTGGCAGTGAACAGAACCGAACCCGGGTCACTGAAGCTGTGAGACTGTGGCAGTAAACAGAACCGAACCCGGGACACTGGAGCTGTGAGGCTGTGGCAGTAAACAGAACCGAACCCGGGACACTGGAGCTGTGAGACTGTGGCAGTACGCAGAACCGAACCCAGGTCACTGGAGCTGTGAGACTGTGGCAGTAAACAGAACCGAACGCGGGTCACTGGAGCTGTGAGACTGTGGCAGTAAACAGAACTGAACCCGGGTCACTGGAGCAGTGAGACTGTGGCAGTAAACAGAACTGAACCCGGGACACTGGAGCTGTGAGACTGTGGCAGTAAACAGAACCGAACCCAGGTCACTGGAGCTGTGAGACTGTGGCAGTAAACAGAACCGAACCCGGGACACTGGAGCTGTGAGGCTGTGGCAGTCCCCAGAACCGAACGCGGGACACTGGAGCTGTGAGACTGCGGCAGTACGCAGAACTGAACCCGGGTCACTGGAGCTGTGAGAGTGTGGCAGTAAACAGAACCGAACCCGGGACACTGGAGCTGTGAGACTGTGGCAGTCCCCAGAACCGAACCCAGGACTCTGGAGCTGTGAGGCTGTGGCAGTAAACAGAACCGAACTCAGGTCACTGGAGCTGTGAGACTGTGGCAGTAAACAGAACTGAACCCAGGTCACTGGAGCTGTGAGACTGTGGCAGTAAACAGAACTGAACCCAGGTCACTGGAGCTGTGAGACTGTGGCAGTAAACAGAACCGAACACAGGTCACTGGAGCTGTGAGACTGTGGCAGTAAACAGAACCGAACACAGGTCACTGGAGCTGTGAGGCTGTGGCAGTAAACAAAACCGAACCCGGGACACTGGAGCTGTGAGGCTTGGCAGTCCCCAGAACCGAACGCGGGACACTGGAGCTGTGAGACTGCGGCAGTACGCAGAACTGAACCCGGGTCACTGGAGCTGTGAGAGTGTGGCAGTAAACAGAACCGAACCCGGGACACTGGAGCTGTGAGACTGTGGCAGTCCCCAGAACCGAACCCAGGACTCTGGAGCTGTGAGACTGTGGCAGTAAACAGAACTGAACCCAGGTCACTGGAGCTGTGAGACTGTGGCAGGAAACAGAACCGAACCCGGGACACTGGAGCTGTGAGACTGTGGCAGTAAACAGAACCGAACCCAGGTCACTGGAGCTGTGAGACTGTGGCAGTAAACAGAACCGAACCCGGTCACTGGAGCTGTGAGACTGTGGCAGTGAACAGAACCGATCCCGGGTCACTGGAGCTGTGAGACTGTGGCAGTAAACAGAACCGAACCCAGGTCACTGGAGCTGTGAGAATGCGGCAAAAAACAGAACCGAACCAGGGACACTGGAGCTGTGAGACTGTGGCAGTAAACAGAACTGAACCCAGGTCACTGGAGCTGTGAGACTGTGGCAGTAAACAGAACTGAACCCAGGTCACTGGAGCTGTGAGACTGTGGCAGTAAACAGAACCGAACACAGGTCACTGGAGCTGTGAGACTGTGGCAGTAAACAGAACCGAACACAGGTCACTGGAGCTGTGAGGCTGTGGCAGTAAACAGAACCGAACCCGGGACACTGGAGCTGTGAGGCTTGGCAGTCCCCAGAACCGAACGCGGGACACTGGAGCTGTGAGACTGCGGCAGTACGCAGAACTGAACCCGGGTCACTGGAGCTGTGAGAGTGTGGCAGTAAACAGAACCGAACCCGGGACACTGGAGCTGTGAGACTGTGGCAGTCCCCAGAACCGAACCCAGGACTCTGGAGCTGTGAGACTGTGGCAGTGAACAGAACCGAACCCGGGTCACTGGAGCTGTGAGACTGTGGCAGGAAACAGAACCGAACCCGGGACACTGGAGCTGTGAGACTGTGGCAGTAAACAGAACCGAACCCAGGTCACTGGAGCTGTGAGACTGTGGCAGTAAACAGAACCGAACCCGGTCACTGGAGCTGTGAGACTGTGGCAGTGAACAGAACCGATCCCGGGTCACTGGAGCTGTGAGACTTTGGCAGTAAACAGAACCGAACCCAGGTCCCTGGAGCTGTGAGACTGTGGCAAAAAACAGAACCGAACCCGGGACACTGGAGCTGTGAGACTGTGGCAGTAAACAGAACCGAACCCGGGTCACTGGAGCTGTGAGACTGTGGCAGTAAACAGAACCGAACCCGGGTCACTGGAGCTGTGAGACTGTGGCAGTAAACAGAACTGAACCCGGGTCACTGGAGCTGTGAGACTGTGGCAGTAAACAGAACTGAACCCGGGACACTGGAGCTGTGAGACTGTGGCAGTAAACAGAACCGAACCCAGGTCACTGGAGCTGTGAGGCTGTGGCAGTAAACAGAACCGAACCCGGGACACTGGAGCTGTGAGACTGTGGCAGTACGCAGAACCGAACCCAAGTCACTGGAGCTGTGAGACTGTGGCAGTAAACAGAACCGAACCCAGGTCACTGGAGCTGTGAGACTGTGGCAGTAAACAGAACCGAACCCGGGTCACTGGAGCTGTGAGACTGTGGCAGTAAACAGAACCGAACCCAGGTCACTGGAGCTGTGAGACTGTGGCAGTAAACAGAACCGAACCCAGGTCACTGGAGCTGTGAGACTTTGGCAGTAAAGAGAACCGAACCCGGGTCACTGGAGCTGTGAGACTGTGGCAGTAAACAGAACCGAACCCAGGTCACTGGAGCTGTGAGACTGTGGCAGTAAACAGAACCGAACCCGGGTCACGTGAGCTGTGAGACTGTGGCAGGAAACAGAACCGAACCCGGGACACTGGAGCTGTGAGACTGTGGCAGTAAACAGAACCGAACCCAGGTCACTGGAGCTGTGAGACTGTGGCAGTAAACAGAACCGATCCCGGGTCACTGGAGCTGTGAGACTGTGGCAGTAAACAGAACCGAACCCAGGTCACTGGAGCTGTGAGACTGTGGCAAAAAACAGAACCGAACCCGGGACACTGCAGCTGTGAGACTGTGGCAGTAAACAGAACTGAACCCGGGACACTGGAGCTGTGAGACTGTGGCAGTAAACAGAACCGAACCCGGGTCACTGGAGCTGTGAGACTGTGGCAGTCCCCAGAACCGAACCCGGGACACTGGAGCTGTGAGGCTGTGGCAGTAAACAGAACCGAACCCGGGACACTGGAGCTGTGAGACTGTGGCAGTAAACAGAACCGAACCCAGGTCACTGGAGCTGTGAGACTGTGGCAGTACGCAGAACCGAACCCAGGTCACTGGAGCTGTGAGACTGTGGCAGTAAACAGAACCGAACCCAGGTCACTGGAGCTGTGAGACTGTGGCAGTAAACAGAACCGAACCCGGGTCACTGGAGCTGTGAGACTGTGGCAGTAAACAGAACCGAACCCAGGTCACTGGAGCTGTGAGACTGTGGCAGTAAACAGAACCGAACCCAGGTCACTGGAGCTGTGAGACTTTGGCAGTAAACAGAACCGAACCCGGGTCACTGGAGCTGTGAGGCTGTGGCAGTCCCCAGAACCGAACGCGGGACACTGGAGCTGTGAGACTGCGGCAGTACGCAGAACTGAACCCGGGTCACTGGAGCTGTGAGAGTGTGGCAGTAAACAGAACCGAACCCGGGACACTGGAGCTGTGAGACTGTGGCAGTCCCCAGAACCGAACCCAGGACTCTGGAGCTGTGAGGCTGTGGCAGTAAACAGAACCGAACTCAGGTCACTGGAGCTGTGAGACTGTGGCAGTAAACAGAACTGAACCCAGGTCACTGGAGCTGTGAGACTGTGGCAGTAAACAGAACTGAACCCAGGTCACTGGAGCTGTGAGACTGTGGCAGTAAACAGAACCGAACACAGGTCACTGGAGCTGTGAGACTGTGGCAGTAAACAGAACCGAACACAGGTCACTGGAGCTGTGAGGCTGTGGCAGTAAACAAAACCGAACCCGGGACACTGGAGCTGTGAGGCTTGGCAGTCCCCAGAACCGAACGCGGGACACTGGAGCTGTGAGACTGCGGCAGTACGCAGAACTGAACCCGGGTCACTGGAGCTGTGAGAGTGTGGCAGTAAACAGAACCGAACCCGGGACACTGGAGCTGTGAGACTGTGGCAGTCCCCAGAACCGAACCCAGGACTCTGGAGCTGTGAGACTGTGGCAGTAAACAGAACTGAACCCAGGTCACTGGAGCTGTGAGACTGTGGCAGGAAACAGAACCGAACCCGGGACACTGGAGCTGTGAGACTGTGGCAGTAAACAGAACCGAACCCAGGTCACTGGAGCTGTGAGACTGTGGCAGTAAACAGAACCGAACCCGGTCACTGGAGCTGTGAGACTGTGGCAGTGAACAGAACCGATCCCGGGTCACTGGAGCTGTGAGACTGTGGCAGTAAACAGAACCGAACCCAGGTCACTGGAGCTGTGAGAATGCGGCAAAAAACAGAACCGAACCAGGGACACTGGAGCTGTGAGACTGTGGCAGTAAACAGAACTGAACCCAGGTCACTGGAGCTGTGAGACTGTGGCAGTAAACAGAACTGAACCCAGGTCACTGGAGCTGTGAGACTGTGGCAGTAAACAGAACCGAACACAGGTCACTGGAGCTGTGAGACTGTGGCAGTAAACAGAACCGAACACAGGTCACTGGAGCTGTGAGGCTGTGGCAGTAAACAGAACCGAACCCGGGACACTGGAGCTGTGAGGCTTGGCAGTCCCCAGAACCGAACGCGGGACACTGGAGCTGTGAGACTGCGGCAGTACGCAGAACTGAACCCGGGTCACTGGAGCTGTGAGAGTGTGGCAGTAAACAGAACCGAACCCGGGACACTGGAGCTGTGAGACTGTGGCAGTCCCCAGAACCGAACCCAGGACTCTGGAGCTGTGAGACTGTGGCAGTGAACAGAACCGAACCCGGGTCACTGGAGCTGTGAGACTGTGGCAGGAAACAGAACCGAACCCGGGACACTGGAGCTGTGAGACTGTGGCAGTAAACAGAACCGAACCCAGGTCACTGGAGCTGTGAGACTGTGGCAGTAAACAGAACCGAACCCGGTCACTGGAGCTGTGAGACTGTGGCAGTGAACAGAACCGATCCCGGGTCACTGGAGCTGTGAGACTGTGGCAGTAAACAGAACCGAACCCAGGTCCCTGGAGCTGTGAGACTGTGGCAAAAAACAGAACCGAACCCGGGACACTGGAGCTGTGAGACTGTGGCAGTAAACAGAACCGAACCCGGGTCACTGGAGCTGTGAGACTGTGGCAGTAAACAGAACCGAACCCGGGTCACTGGAGCTGTGAGACTGTGGCAGTAAACAGAACTGAACCCGGGTCACTGGAGCTGTGAGACTGTGGCAGTAAACAGAACTGAACCCGGGACACTGGAGCTGTGAGACTGTGGCAGTAAACAGAACCGAACCCAGGTCACTGGAGCTGTGAGGCTGTGGCAGTAAACAGAACCGAACCCGGGACACTGGAGCTGTGAGACTGTGGCAGTACGCAGAACCGAACCCAAGTCACTGGAGCTGTGAGACTGTGGCAGTAAACAGAACCGAACCCAGGTCACTGGAGCTGTGAGACTGTGGCAGTAAACAGAACCGAACCCGGGTCACTGGAGCTGTGAGACTGTGGCAGTAAACAGAACCGAACCCAGGTCACTGGAGCTGTGAGACTGTGGCAGTAAACAGAACCGAACCCAGGTCACTGGAGCTGTGAGACTTTGGCAGTAAAGAGAACCGAACCCGGGTCACTGGAGCTGTGAGACTGTGGCAGTAAACAGAACCGAACCCAGGTCACTGGAGCTGTGAGACTGTGGCAGTAAACAGAACCGAACCCGGGTCACGTGAGCTGTGAGACTGTGGCAGGAAACAGAACCGAACCCGGGACACTGGAGCTGTGAGACTGTGGCAGTAAACAGAACCGAACCCAGGTCACTGGAGCTGTGAGACTGTGGCAGTAAACAGAACCGATCCCGGGTCACTGGAGCTGTGAGACTGTGGCAGTAAACAGAACCGAACCCAGGTCACTGGAGCTGTGAGACTGTGGCAAAAAACAGAACCGAACCCGGGACACTGCAGCTGTGAGACTGTGGCAGTAAACAGAACTGAACCCGGGACACTGGAGCTGTGAGACTGTGGCAGTAAACAGAACCGAACCCGGGTCACTGGAGCTGTGAGACTGTGGCAGTCCCCAGAACCGAACCCGGGACACTGGAGCTGTGAGGCTGTGGCAGTAAACAGAACCGAACCCGGGACACTGGAGCTGTGAGACTGTGGCAGTAAACAGAACCGAACCCAGGTCAATGGAGCTGTGAGACTGTGGCAGTACGCAGAACCGAACCCAGGTCACTGGAGCTGTGAGACTGTGGCAGTAAACAGAACCGAACCCAGGTCACTGGAGCTGTGAGACTGTGGCAGTAAACAGAACCGAACCCGGGTCACTGGAGCTGTGAGACTGTGGCAGTAAACAGAACCGAACCCAGGTCACTGGAGCTGTGAGACTGTGGCAGTAAACAGAACCGAACCCAGGTCACTGGAGCTGTGAGACTTTGGCAGTAAACAGAACCGAACCCGGGTCACTGGAGCTGTGAGACTGTGGCAGTAAACAGAACCGAACCCAGGTCACTGGAGCTGTGAGACTGTGGCAGTAAACAGAACCGAACCCGGGTCACTGGTGCTGTGAGACTGTGGAGGTAAACAGAACCGAACCCAGCTCACTGGAGCTGTGAGACTGTGGCAGTAAACAGAACCGAACCCGGGTCAGTGGAGCTGTGAGACTGCGGCAGTAAACAGAACCGAACCCGGGACACTGGAGCTGTGAGACTGTGGCAGTAAACAGAACCGAACCCGGGTCAGTGGAGCTGTGAGACTGTGGCAGTAAACAGAACCGAACCCGGGACACTGGAGCTGTGAGGCTGTGGCAGTCCCCAGAACCGAACCCGGGACACTGGAGCTGTGAGACTGTGGCAGTACGCAGAACCGAACCCAGGTCACTGGAGCTGTGAGACTGTGGCAGTAAACAGAACCGAACGCGGGTCACTGGAGCTGTGAGACTGTGGCAGTAAACAGAACTGAACCCGGGTCACTGGAGCAGTGAGACTGTGGCAGTAAACAGAACTGAACCCGGGACACTGGAGCTGTGAGACTGTGGCAGTAAACAGAACCGAACCCAGGTCACTGGAGCTGTGAGACTGTGGCAGTAAACAGAACCGAACCCGGGACACTGGAGCTGTGAGACTGTGGCAGTCCCCAGAACCGAACCCAGGACACTGGAGCTGTGAGGCTGTGGCAGTAAACAGAACCGAACTCAGGTCACTGGAGCTGTGAGACTGTGGCAGTAAACAGAACTGAACCCAGGTCACTGGAGCTGTGAGACTGTGGCAGTAAACAGAACTGAACCCAGGTCACTGGAGCTGTGAGACTGTGGCAGTAAACAGAACCGAACACAGGTCACTGGAGCTGTGAGACTGTGGCAGTAAACAGAACCGAACACAGGTCACTGGAGCTGTGAGGCTGTGGCAATAAACAGAACTGAACCCGGGTCACTGGAGCTGTGAGACTGTGGCAGTAAACAGAACGGAACCCAGGTCACTGGAGCTGTGAGACTGTGGCAGTAAACATAACCGAACCCAGGACACTGGAGCTGTGAGACTGTGGCAGTAAACAGAACGGAACCCAGGTCACTGGAGCTGTGAGACTGTGGCAGTAAACAGAACCGAACCCAGGTCACTGGAGCGGTGAGACTGTGGCAGTAAACAGAACTGAACCCGGGACACTGGAGCGGTGAGACTGTGGCAGTAAACAGAACTGAACCCGGGTCACTGGAGCTGTGAGACTGTGGCAGTAAACAGAACTGAACCCAGGTCACTGGAGCTGTGAGACTGTGGCAGTAAACAGAACCGAACCCAGGTCACTGGAGCTGTGAGGCTGTGGCAGTCCCCAGAACCGAACCCGGGACACTGGAGCTGTGAGGCTGTGGCAGTAAACAGAACCGAACCCGGGACACTGGAGCTGTGAGACTGTGGCAGTACGCAGAACCGAACCCAGGTCACTGGAGCTGTGAGACTGTGGCAGTAAACAGAACCGAACCCAGGTCACTATAGCTGTGAGACTGTGGCAGTAATCAGAACCGAACCCGGGTCACTGGAGCTGTGAGACTGTGGCAGTAAACAGAACCGAACCCAGGTCACTGGAGCTGTGAGACTGTGGCAGTAAACAGAACCGAACCCAGGTCACTGGAGCTGTGAGACTGTGGCAGTAAACAGAACCGAACCCGGGTCACTGGAGCTGTGAGACTGTGGCAGTAAACAGAACCGAACCCAGGACACTGGAGCTGTGAGACTGTGGCAGTAAACAGAACCGAACCCAGGTCACTGGAGCTGTGAGACTGTGGCAGTAAACAGAACCGAACCCAGGTCACTGGAGCTGTGAGACTGTGGCAGTAAACAGAACTGAACCCGGGACACTGGAGCGGTGAGACTGTGGCAGTAAACAGAACCGAACCCAGGTCACTGGAGCTGTGAGACTGTGGCAGTAAACAGAACTGAACCCGGGTCACTGGAGCTGTGAGACTGTGGCAGTAAACAGAACCGAACCCGGGTCACTGAAGCTGTGAGACTGTGGCAGTAAACAGAACCGAACCCAGGTCACTGGAGCTGTGAGGCTGTGGCAGTAAACAGAACCGAACCCAGGTCACTGGAGCTGTGAGACTGTGGAGGTAAACAGAACCGAACCCAGGTCACTGGAGCTGTGAGACTGTGGCAGTAAACAGAACCGAACTTGGGTCAGTGGAGCTGTGAGACTGTGGCAGTAAACAGAACCGAACCCAGGACACTGGAGCTGTGAGGCTGTGGCAGTCCCCAGAACTGAACCCGGGTCACTGGAGCTGTGAGACTGTGGCAGTACGCAGAACCGAACCCAGGTCACTGGAGCTGTGAGACTGTGGCAGTAAACAGAACCGAACCCAGGTCACTGGAGCTGTGAGACTGTGGCAGTAAACAGAACCGAACCCGGGTCACTGGAGCTGTGAGACTGTGGCAGTAAACAGAACTGAACCCGGGTCACTGGAGCTGTGAGACTGTGGCAGTAAACAGAACTGAACCCGGGTCACTGGAGCTGTGAGACTGTGGCAGTAAACAGAACTGAACCCGGGTCACTGGAGCTGTGAGACTGTGGCAGTAAACAGAACCGAACCCAGGTCACTGGAGCTGTGAGACTGTGGCAGTAAACAGAACCGAACCCGGGTCACTGGAGCTGTGAGGCTGTGGCAGTCCCCAGAACCGAACGCGGGACACTGGAGCTGTGAGACTGCGGCAGTAAACAGAACCGAACCCAGGACACTGGAGCTGTGAGGCTGTGGCAGTAAACAGAACCGAACCCAGGTCACTGGAGCTGTGAGACTGTGGCAGTAAACAGAACTGAACCCAGGTCACTGGAGTTGTGAGACTGTGGCAGTAAACAGAACCGAACCCGGGACACTGGAGCTGTGAGACTGTGGCAGTAAACAGAACCGACCTCAGGTCACTGGAGCTGTGAGACTGTGGCAGTAAACAGAACTGAACCCAGGTCACTGGAGCTGTGAGACTGTGGCAGTAAACAGAACCGAACCCAGGTCACTGGAGCTGTGAGACTGTGGCAGTAAACAGAACCGACCTCAGGTCACTGGAGCTGTGAGACTGTGGCAGTAAACAGAACTGAACCCAGGTCACTGGAGCTGTGAGACTGTGGCAGTAAACAGAACCGAACCCAGGACACTGGAGCTTTGAGGCTGTGGCAGTAAACAGAACCGACCTCAGGTCACTGGAGCTGTGAGACTGTGGCAGTAAACAGAACTGAACCCAGGTCACTGGAGCTGTGAGACTGTGGCAGTAAACAGAACCGAACCCGGGTGACTGGAGCTGTGAGACTGTGGCAGTAAACAGAACCGAACCCAGGTCACTGGAGCTGTGAGACTGTGGCAGTAAACAGAACTGAACCCGGGACACTGGAGCGGTGAGACTGTGGCAGTAAACAGAACCGAACCCAGGTCACTGGAGCAGTGAGACTGTGGCAGTAAACAGAACTGAACCCGGGTCACTGGAGCTGTGAGACTGTGGCAGTAAACAGAACCGAACCCGGGTCACTGAAGCTGTGAGACTGTGGCAGTAAACAGAACCGAACCCAGGTCACTGGAGCTGTGAGACTGTGGCAGTAAACAGAACCGAACCCGGGTCACTGGAGCTGTGAGACTGTGGAGGTAAACAGAACCGAACCCAGGTCACTGGAGCTGTGAGACTGTGGCAGTAAACAGAACCGAACTCGGGTCAGTGGAGCTGTGAGACTGTGGCAGTAAACAGAACCGAACCCGGGACACTGGAGCTGTGAGGCTGTGGCAGTCCCCAGAACCGAACCCGGGACACTGGAGCTGTGAGACTGTGGCAGTACTCAGAACCGAACCCAGGTCACTGGAGCTGTGAGACTGTGGCAGTAAACAGAACCGAACCCAGGTCACTGGAGCTGTGAGACTGTGGCAGTAAACAGAACCGAACCCGGGTCACTGGAGCTGTGAGACTGTGGCAGTAAACAGAACTGAACCCGGGTCACTGGAGCTGTGAGACTGTGGCAGTAAACAGAACTGAACCCGGGTCACTGGAGCTGTGAGACTGTGGCAGTAAACAGAACCGAACCCAGGTCACTGGAGCTGTGAGACTGTGGCAGTAAACAGAACCGAACCCGGGACACTGGAGCTGTGAGGCTGTGGCAGTCCCCAGAACCGAACGCAGGACACTGGAGCTGTGAGACTGCGGCAGTACGCAGAACTGAACCCGGGTCACTGGAGCTGTGAGAGTGTGGCAGTAAACAGAACCGAACCCGGGACACTGGAGCTGTGAGACTGTGGCAGTCCCCAGAACCGAACCCAGGACACTGGAGCTGTGAGGCTGTGGCAGTAAACAGAACCGAACTCAGGTCACTGGAGCTGTGAGACTGTGGCAGTAAACAGAACTGAACCCAGGTCACTGGAGCTGTGAGACTGTGGCAGTAAACAGAACTGAACCCAGGTCACTGGAGCTGTCAGACTGTGGCAGTAAACAGAACCGAACCCAGGACACTGGAGCTGTGAGACTGTGGCAGTAAACAGAACTGAACCCAGGTCACTGGAGCTGTGAGACTGTGGCAGTAAACAGAACCGAACCCAGGTCACTGGAGCTGTGAGGCTGTGGCAGTAAACAGAACCGAACCCAGGACACTGGAGCTGTGAGACTGTGGCAGTAAACAGAACTGAACCCAGGTCACTGGAGCTGTGAGACTGTGGCAGTAAACAGAACCGAACCCAGGTCACTGGAGCTGTGAGGCTGTGGCAGTGAACAGAACTGAACCCAGGTCACTGGAGCTGTGAGACTGTGGCAGTAAACAGAGCCGAACCCGGGACACTGGAGCTGTGAGACTGTGGCAGTAAACAGAACCGAACCCGAGTCACTGGAGCTGTGAGACTGTGGCAGTAAACAGAACTGAACCCGGGTCACTGGAGCTGTGAGACTGTGGCAGTAAACAGAACCGAACCCAGGACACTGGAGCTGTGAGACTGTGGCAGTAAACAGAACCGAACCCGGGTCACTGGAGCTGTGAGGCTGTGGCAGTGAACAGAACTGAACCCAGGTCACTGGAGCTGTGAGACTGTGGCAGTAAACAGAGCCGAACCCGGGACACTGGAGCTGTGAGACTGTGGAAGTAAACAGAACCGAACCCGAGTCACTGGAGCTGTGAGACTGTGGCAGTAAACAGAACCGAACCCAGGTCACTGGAGCTGTGAGACTGTGGCAGTAAACAGAGCCGAACCCGGGACACTGGAGCTGTGAGACTGTGGCAGTAAACAGAACCGAACCCGGGTCACTGGAGCTGTGAGACTGTGGCAGTAAACAGAACCGAACCCAGGTCACTGGAGCTGTGAGACTGTGGCAGTAAACAGAACCGAACCCAGGTCACTGGAGCTGTGAGACTGTGGCAGTAAACAGAACCGAACCCGGGTCACTGGAGCTGTGAGACTGTGGCAGTAAACAGAACCGGACCCGGGACACTGGAGCTGTGAGACTGTGGCAGTAAACAGAACCGAACCCGGGTCACTGGAGCTGTGAGGCTGTGGCAGTAAACAGAACCGGACCCGGGACACTGGAGCTGTGAGACTGTGGCAGTCCCCAGAACCGAACCCAGGTCACTGGAGCTGTGAGACTGTGGCAAAAAACAGAACCGAACCCGGGTCACTGGAGCTGTGAGGCTGTGGCAGTAAACAGAACCGAACCCAGGTCACTGGAGCTGTGAGGCTGTGGCAGTCCCCAGAACCGAACCCAGGTCACTGGAGCTGTGAGACTGTGGCAGTAAACAGAACCGGACCCGGGACACTGGAGCTGTGAGACTGTGGCAGTAAACAGAACCGAACCCGGGACACTGGAGCTGTGAGGCTGTGGCAGTCCCCAGAACCGAACCCGGGACACTGGAGCTGTGAGACTGTGGCAGTAAACAGAACCGAACCCGGGACACTGGAGCTGTGAGAGTGTGGCAGTAAACAGAACCGAACCCGGGACACTGGAGCTGTGAGGCTGTGGCAGTAAACAGAACCGAACCCAGGTCACTGGAGCTGTGAGACTGTGGCAGTAAACAGAACCGAACCCGGGTCACTGGAGCTGTGAGACTGTGGCAGTCCCCAGAACCGAACCCAGGTCACTGGAGCTGTGAGACTGTGGCAGTAAACAGAACCGAACCCAGGTCACTGGTGCTGTGAGACTGTGGCAGTAAACAGAACCGAACCCAGGTCACTGGAGCTGTGAGACTGTGGCAGTAAACAGAACCGAACCCGGGTCACTGGAGCTGTGAGACTGTGGCAGTAAACAGAACTGAACCCGGGTCACTGGAGCTGTGAGACTGTGGCAGTAAACAGAACCGAACCCAGGACACTGGAGCTGTGAGACTGTGGCAGTAAAAAGAACCGAACCCAGGTCACTGGAGCTGTGAGACTGTGGCAGTAAACAGAACCGAACCCAGGTCACTGGAGCTGTGAGACTGTGGCAGTAAACAGAACCGAACTCGGGTCAGTGGAGCTGTGAGACTGTGGCAGTAAACAGAACCGAACCCGGGACACTGGAGCTGTGAGGCTGTGGCAGTCCCCAGAACCGAACCCGGGACACTGGAGCTGTGAGACTGTGGCAGTACGCAGAACCGAACCCAGGTCACTGGAGCTGTGAGACTGAGGCAGTAAACAGAACCGAACCCAGGTCACTGGTGCTGTGAGACTGTGGCAGTAAACAGAACCGAACCCGGGTCACTGGAGCTGTGAGACTGTGGCAGTAAACAGAACTGAACCCGGGTCACTGGAGCTGTGAGACTGTGGCAGTAAACAGAACTTAACCCGGGTCACTGGAGCTGTGAGACTGTGGCAGTAAACAGAACTGAACCCGGGTCACTGGAGCTGTGAGACTGTGGCAGTAAACAGAACCGAACCCAGGTCACTGGAGCTGTGAGACAGTGGCAGTAAACAGAACCGAACCCGGGACACTGGAGCTGTGAGGCTGTGGCAGTCCCCAGAACCGAACGCGGGACACTGGAGCTGTGAGACTGCGGCAGTACGCAGAACTGAACCCGGGTCACTGGAGCTGTGAGAGTGTGGCAGTAAACAGAACCGAACCCGGGACACTGGAGCTGTGAGACTGTGGCAGTCCCCAGAACCGAACCCAGGACACTGGAGCTGTGAGACTGTGGCAGTAAACAGAACCGAACCCAGGTCACTGGAGCTGTGAGACTGTGGCAGTAAACAGAACTGAACCCGGGACACTGGAGCGGTGAGACTGTGGCAGTAAACAGAACTGAACTCAGGTCACTGGAGCTGTGAGACTGTGGCAGTAAACAGAACCGAACCCAGGTCACTGGAGCTGTGAGACTGTGGCAGTAAACAGAACTGAACCCGGGACACTGGAGCGGTGAGACTGTGGCAGTAAACAGAACCGAACCCAGGTCACTGGAGCTGTGAGACTGTGGCAGTAAACAGAACTGAACCCGGGTCACTGGAGCTGTGAGACTGTGGCAGTAAACAGAACCGAACCCGGGTCACTGAAGCTGTGAGACTGTGGCAGTAAACAGAACCGAACCCGGGTCACTGGAGCTGTGAGACTGTGGCAGTAAACAGAACCGAACCCGGGTCACTGGAGCTGTGAGACTGTGGAGGTAAACAGAACCGAACCCAGGTCACTGGAGCTGTGAGACTGTGGCAGTAAACAGAACCGAACTCGGGTCAGTGGAGCTGTGAGACTGTGGCAGTAAACAGAACCGAACCCGGGACACTGGAGCTGTGAGGCTGTGGCAGTACGCAGAACCGAACCCAGGACACTGGAGCTGTGAGACTGTGGCAGTAAACAGAACCGAACCCAGGTCACTGGAGCTGTGAGTCTGTGGCAGTAAACAGAACCGAACCCGGGTCACTGGAGCTGTGAGACTGTGGCAGTAAACAGAACTGAACCCGGGTCACTGGAGCTGTGAGACAGTGGCAGTAAACAGAACTGAACCCGGGTCACTGGAGCTGTGAGACTGTGGCAGTAAACAGAACTGAACCCGGGTCACTGGAGCTGTGAGACTGTGGCAGTAAACAGAACCGAACCCAGGTCACTGGAGCTGTGAGACTGTGGCAGTAAACAGAACCGAACCCGGGACACTGGAGCTGTGAGGCTGTGGCAGTCCCCAGAACCGAACGCGGGACACTGGAGCTGTGAGACTGCGGCAGTACGCAGAACTGAACCCGGGTCACTGGAGCTGTGAGAGTGTGGCAGTAAACAGAACCGAACCCGGGACACTGGAGCTGTGAGACTGTGGCAGTCCCCAGAACCGAACCCAGGACACTGGAGCTGTGAGGCTGTGGCAGTAAACAGAACCGAACTCAGGTCACAGGAGCTGTGAGACTGTGGCAGTAAACAGTACTGAACCCAGGTCACTGGAGCTGTGAGACTGTGGCAGTAAACAGAACTGAACCCAGGTCACTGGAGCTGTGAGACTGTGGCAGTAAACAGAACCGAACCCAGGACACTGGAGCTGTGAGACTGTGGCAGTAAACAGAACTGAACCCAGGTCACTGGAGCTGTGAGACTGTGGCAGTAAACAGAACCGAACCCAGGTCACTGGAGCTGTGAGGCTGTGGCAGTAAACAGAACTGAACCCAGGTCACTGGAGCTGTGAGACTGTGGCAGTAAACAGAACCGAACCCAGGACACTGGAGCTGTGAGACTGTGGCAGTAAACAGAACTGAACCCAGGTCACTGGAGCTGTGAGACTGTGGCAGTAAAGAGAACCGAACCCAGGTCACTGGAGCTGTGAGGCTGTGGCAGTAAACAGAACTGAACCCAGGTCACTGGAGCTGTGAGACTGTGGCAGTAAACAGAACCGAACCCAGGTCACTGGAGCTGTGAGACTGTGGCAGTAAACAGAACTGAACCCAGGTCACTGGAGCTGTGAGACTGTGGCAGTAAACAGAGCCGAACCCGGGACACTGGAGCTGTGAGACTGTGGCAGTAAACAGAACCGAACCCGAGTCACTGGAGCTGTGAGACTGTGGCAGTAAACAGAACTGAACCCGGGTCACTGGAGCTGTGAGACTGTGGCAGTAAACAGAGCCGAACCCGGGACACTGGAGCTGTGAGACTGTGGCAGTAAACAGAACCGAACCCGGGTCACTGGAGCTGTGAGACTGTGGCAGTAAACAGAACCGAACCCAGGTCACTGGAGCTGTGAGACTGTGGCAGTAAACAGAACCGAACCCAGGTCACTGGAGCTGTGAGGCTGTGGCAGTACGCAGAACCGAACCCAGGTCACTGGAGCTGTGAGACTGTGGCAGTAAACAGAACCGAACCCAGGTCACTGGAGCTGTGAGTCTGTGGCAGTAAACAGAACCGAACCCGGGTCACTGGAGCTGTGAGACTGTGGCAGTAAACAGAACTGAACCCGGGTCACTGGAGCTGTGAGACAGTGGCAGTAAACAGAACTGAACCCGGGTCACTGGAGCTGTGAGACTGTGGCAGTAAACAGAACTGAACCCGGGTCACTGGAGCTGTGAGACTGTGGCAGTAAACAGAACCGAACCCAGGTCACTGGAGCTGTGAGACTGTGGCAGTAAACAGAACCGAACCCGGGACACTGGAGCTGTGAGGCTGTGGCAGTCCCCAGAACCGAACGCGGGACACTGGAGCTGTGAGACTGCGGCAGTACGCAGAACTGAACCCGGGTCACTGGAGCTGTGAGAGTGTGGCAGTAAACAGAACCGAACCCGGGACACTGGAGCTGTGAGACTGTGGCAGTCCCCAGAACCGAACCCAGGACACTGGAGCTGTGAGGCTGTGGCAGTAAACAGAACCGAACTCAGGTCACAGGAGCTGTGAGACTGTGGCAGTAAACAGTACTGAACCCAGGTCACTGGAGCTGTGAGACTGTGGCAGTAAACAGAACTGAACCCAGGTCACTGGAGCTGTGAGACTGTGGCAGTAAACAGAACCGAACCCAGGACACTGGAGCTGTGAGACTGTGGCAGTAAACAGAACTGAACCCAGGTCACTGGAGCTGTGAGACTGTGGCAGTAAACAGAACCGAACCCAGGTCACTGGAGCTGTGAGGCTGTGGCAGTAAACAGAACTGAACCCAGGTCACTGGAGCTGTGAGACTGTGGCAGTAAACAGAACCGAACCCAGGACACTGGAGCTGTGAGACTGTGGCAGTAAACAGAACTGAACCCAGGTCACTGGAGCTGTGAGACTGTGGCAGTAAAGAGAACCGAACCCAGGTCACTGGAGCTGTGAGGCTGTGGCAGTAAACAGAACTGAACCCAGGTCACTGGAGCTGTGAGACTGTGGCAGTAAACAGAACCGAACCCAGGTCACTGGAGCTGTGAGACTGTGGCAGTAAACAGAACTGAACCCAGGTCACTGGAGCTGTGAGACTGTGGCAGTAAACAGAGCCGAACCCGGGACACTGGAGCTGTGAGACTGTGGCAGTAAACAGAACCGAACCCGAGTCACTGGAGCTGTGAGACTGTGGCAGTAAACAGAACTGAACCCGGGTCACTGGAGCTGTGAGACTGTGGCAGTAAACAGAGCCGAACCCGGGACACTGGAGCTGTGAGACTGTGGCAGTAAACAGAACCGAACCCGGGTCACTGGAGCTGTGAGACTGTGGCAGTAAACAGAACCGAACCCAGGTCACTGGAGCTGTGAGACTGTGGCAGTAAACAGAACCGAACCCAGGTCACTGGAGCTGTGAGACTGTGGCAGTAAACAGAACCGGACCCGGGACACTGGAGCTGTGAGACTGTGGCAGTAAACAGAACCGAACCCGGGTCACTGGAGCTGTGAGGCTGTGGCAGTAAACAGAACCGGACCCGGGACACTGGAGCTGTGAGACTGTGGCAGTCCCCAGAACCGAACCCAGGTCACTGGAGCTGTGAGACTGTGGCAAAAAACAGAACCGAACCCGGGTCACTGGAGCTGTGAGGCTGTGGCAGTAAACAGAACCGAACCCAGGTCACTGGAGCTGTGAGGCTGTGGCAGTCCCCAGAACCGAACCCAGGTCACTGGAGCTGTGAGAGTGTGGCAGTAAACAGAACCGAACCCGGGACACTGGAGCTGTGAGGCTGTGGCAGTCCCCAGAACCGAACCCGGGACACTGGAGCTGTGAGACTGTGGCAGTACGCAGAACTGAACCCGGGTCACTGGAGCTGTGAGAGTGTGGCAGTAAACAGAACCGAACCCAGGACACTGGAGCTGTGAGGCTGTGGCAGTAAACAGAACCGAACCCAGGTCACTGGAGCTGTGAGACTGTGGCAGTAAACAGAACCGAACCCAGGTCACTGGAGCTGTGAGACTGTGGCAGTCCCCAGAACCGAACCCGGGTCACTGGAGCTGTGAGACTGTGGCAGTCCCCAGAACCGAACCCAGGTCACTGGAGCTGTGAGAGTGTGGCAGTAAACAGAACCGAACCCAGGTCACTGGAGCTGTGAGACTGTGGCAGTAAACAGAACCGAACCCAGGACACTGGAGCTGTGAGACTGTGGCAGTAAACAGAACCGAACCCAGGACACTGGAGCTGTGAGACTGTGGCAGTAAACAGAACTGAACCCAGGTCACTGGAGCTGTGAGACTGTGGCAGTAAACAGAACCGAACCCAGGTCACTGGAGCTGTGAGGCTGTGGCAGTAAACAGAACTGAACCCAGGTCACTGGAGCTGTGAGACTGTGGCAGTAAACAGAACCGAACCCAGGACACTGGAGCTGTGAGACTGTGGCAGTAAACAGAACTGAACCCAGGTCACTGGAGCTGTGAGACTGTGGCAGTAAAGAGAACCGAACCCAGGTCACTGGAGCTGTGAGGCTGTGGCAGTAAACAGAACTGAACCCAGGTCACTGGAGCTGTGAGACTGTGGCAGTAAACAGAACCGAACCCAGGTCACTGGAGCTGTGAGACTGTGGCAGTAAACAGAACTGAACCCAGGTCACTGGAGCTGTGAGACTGTGGCAGTAAACAGAGCCGAACCCGGGACACTGGAGCTGTGAGACTGTGGCAGTAAACAGAACCGAACCCGAGTCACTGGAGCTGTGAGACTGTGGCAGTAAACAGAACTGAACCCGGGTCACTGGAGCTGTGAGACTGTGGCAGTAAAGAGAGCCGAACCCGGGACACTGGAGCTGTGAGACTGTGGCAGTAAACAGAACCGAACCCGGGTCACTGGAGCTGTGAGACTGTGGCAGTAAACAGAACCGAACCCAGGTCACTGGAGCTGTGAGACTGTGGCAGTAAACAGAACCGAACCCAGGTCACTGGAGCTGTGAGACTGTGGCAGTAAACAGAACCGGACCCGGGACACTGGAGCTGTGAGACTGTGGCAGTAAACAGAACCGAACCCGGGTCACTGGAGCTGTGAGGCTGTGGCAGTAAACAGAACCGGACCCGGGACACTGGAGCTGTGAGACTGTGGCAGTCCCCAGAACCGAACCCAGGTCACTGGAGCTGTGAGACTGTGGCAAAAAACAGAACCGAACCCGGGTCACTGGAGCTGTGAGGCTGTGGCAGTAAACAGAACCGAACCCAGGTCACTGGAGCTGTGAGGCTGTGGCAGTCCCCAGAACCGAACCCAGGTCACTGGAGCTGTGAGAGTGTGGCAGTAAACAGAACCGAACCCGGGACACTGGAGCTGTGAGGCTGTGGCAGTCCCCAGAACCGAACCCGGGACACTGGAGCTGTGAGACTGTGGCAGTACGCAGAACTGAACCCGGGTCACTGGAGCTGTGAGAGTGTGGCAGTAAACAGAACCGAACCCAGGACACTGGAGCTGTGAGGCTGTGGCAGTAAACAGAACCGAACCCAGGTCACTGGAGCTGTGAGACTGTGGCAGTAAACAGAACCGAACCCAGGTCACTGGAGCTGTGAGACTGTGGCAGTCCCCAGAACCGAACCCGGGTCACTGGAGCTGTGAGACTGTGGCAGTCCCCAGAACCGAACCCAGGTCACTGGAGCTGTGAGAGTGTGGCAGTAAACAGAACCGAACCCAGGTCACTGGAGCTGTGAGACTGTGGCAGTAAACAGAACCGAACCCAGGACACTGGAGCTGTGAGACTGTGGCAGTAAACAGAACCGAACCCAGGTCACTGGAGCTGTGAGACTGTAACAGTAAACAGAACCGAACCCGGGACACTGGAGCGGTGAGACTGTGGCAGTAAACAGAACCGAACCCGGGACACTGGAGCTGTGAGACTGTGGCAGTAAACAGAACCGAACCCAGGTCACTGGAGCTGTGAGACTGTGGCAGTAAACAGAACCGGACCCGGGACACTGGAGCTGTGAGACTGTGGCAGTAAACAGAACCGAACCCGGGTCACTGGAGCTGTGAGGCTGTGGCAGTAAACAGAACCGGACCCGGGACACTGGAGCTGTGAGACTGTGGCAGTAAACAGAACCGAACCCGGGTCACTGGAGCTGTGAGACTGTGGCAGTAAACAGAACCGAACCCATGTCACTGGAGCAGTGAGACTGTGGCAAAAAACAGAACCGAACCCGGGTCACTGGAGCTGTGAGGCTCTGGCAGTAAACAGAACCGAACCCAGGTCATTGGAGCTGTGAGGCTGTGGCAGTCCCCAGAACCGAACCCAGGTCACTGGAGCTGTGAGAGTGTGGCAGTAAACAGAACCGAACCCGGGACACTGGAGCTGTGAGGCTGTGGCAGTAAACAGAACTGAACCCGGGTCACTGGAGCTGTGAGAGTGTGGCAGTAAACAGAACCGAACCCGGGACACTGGAGCTGGGAGGCTGTGGCAGTAAACAGAACCGAACCCAGGTCACTGGAGCTGTGAGACTGTGGCAGTAAACAGAACCGAACCCAGGTCACTGGAGCTGTGAGACTGTGGCAGTCCCCAGAACCGAACCCGGGTCACTGGAGCTGTGAGACTGTGGCAGTCCCCAGAACCGAACCTTGGTCACTGGAGCTGTGAGAATGTGGCAGTAAACAGAACCGAACCCAGGTCACTGGAGCTGTGAGACTGTGGCAGTAAACAGAACCGAACCCGGGTCACTGGAGCGGTGAGACTGTGGCAGTAAACAGAACCGAACCCGGGTCACTGGAGCTGTGAGGCTGTGGCAGTAAACAGAACCGAACCCGGGTCACTGGAGCTGTGAGACTGTGGCAGTAAACAGAACCGAACCCAGGTCACTGGAGCTGTGAGACTGTGGCAGTAAACAGAACCGAACCCAGGTCACTGGAGCTGTGAGACTGTGGCAGTAAACAGAACCGAACCCAGGACACTAGAGCTGTGAGGCTGTGGCAGTAAACAGAACCGAACCCAGGTCACTGGAGCAGTGAGACTGTGGCAGTAAACAGAACTGAACCCAGGACACTGGAGCTGTGAGACTGTGGCAGTAAACAGAACCGAACCCAGGTCACTGGAGCTGTGAGACTGTGGCAGTAAACAGAACAGAACCCAGGTCACTGGAGCTGTGAGACTGTGACAGTAAACAGAACCGAACCCGGGACACTGGAGCTGTGAGACTGTGGCAGTAAACAGAACCGAACCCGGGACACTGGAGCTGTGAGACTGTGGCAGTAAACAGAACCGAACCCGGGACACTGGAGCTGTGAGACTGTGGCAGTAAACAGAACCGAACCCAGGTCACTGGAGCTGTGAGACTGTGGCAGTAAACAGAACCGAACCCAGGTCACTGGAGCTGTGAGACTGTGGCAGTAAACAGAACCGAACCCGGGACACTGGAGCTGTGAGACTGTGGCAGTAAACAGAACCGAACCCGGGTCACTGGAGCTGTGAGACTGTGGCAGTAAACAGAACCGAACCCATGTCACTGAAGCTGTGAGGCTGTGGCAGTGAACAGAACCGAACCCATGTCACTGGAGCTGTGAGACTGTGGCAGTAAACAGAACCGAACCCATGTCACTGGAGCTGTGAGGCTGTGGCATTAAACAGAACTGAACCCAGGTCACTGAAGCTGTGAGACTGTGGCAGTAAACAGAACCGAACCCGGGACACTGGAGCTGTGAGACTGTGACAGTAAACAGAACTGAACCCAGGTCACTGGAGCTGTGAGACTGTGGCAGTAAACAGAACCGAACCCGGGACACTGGAGCTGTGAGACTGTGGCAGTAAACAGAACCGAACCCGGGACACTGGAGCTGTGAGACTGTGGCAGTAAACAGAACCGAACCCAGGTCACTGGAGCTGTGAGACTGTGGCAGTAAACAGAACCGAACCCAGGTCACTGGAGCTGTGAGACTGTGGCAGTAAACAGAACCGAACCCGGGACACTGGAGCTGTGAGACTGTGGCAGTAAACAGAACCGAACCCGGGTCACTGGAGCTGTGAGACTGTGGCAGTAAACAGAACCGAACCCATGTCACTGAAGCTGTGAGGCTGTGGCAGTGAACAGAACCGAACCCATGTCACTGGAGCTGTGAGACTGTGGCAGTAAACAGAACCGAACCCATGTCACTGGAGCTGTGAGGCTGTGGCAGTAAACAGAACTGAACCCAGGTCACTGAAGCTGTGAGACTGTGGCAGTAAACAGAACCGAACCCGGGACACTGGAGCTGTGAGACTGTGACAGTAAACAGAACTGAACCCAGGTCACTGGAGCTGTGAGACTGTGGCAGTAAACAGAACCGAACCCATGTCACTGGAGCTGTGAGGCTGTGGCAGTAAACAGAACTGAACCCAGGTCACTGAAGCTGTGAGACTGTGGCAGTAAACAGAACCGAACCCAGGTCACTGGAGCTGTGAAACTGTGGCAGTACGCAGAACCGAACCCGGGTCACTGGAGCTGTGAGACTGTGGCAGTAAACAGAACCGAACCCATGTCACTGGAGCTGTGAGACTGTGGCAGTAAACAGAACTGAACCCGGGTCACTGGAGCTGTGAGACTGTGGCAGTAAACAGAACCGAACCCAGGTCACTGGAGCTGTGAGACTGTGGCAGTAAACTAAACCGAAGCCGGGTCACTGGAGATGTGAGACTGTGGCCGTACGCAGAACCGAACCCGGGACACTGGAGCTGTGAGACTGTGGCAGTAAACAGAACCGAACCCAGGTCACTGGAGCTCTGAGACTGTGGCAGTAAACAGAACCGAACCCGGGTCACTGGAGCTGTGAGACTGTGGCAGTAAACAGAACCGAACCCAGGACACTGGAGCTGTGAGACTGTGACAGTAAACAGAACCGAACCCGGGTCACTGGAGCTGTGAGACTGTGGCAGTAAACAGAACCGAACCCAGGTCACTGGAGCTGTGAGACTGTGGCAGTAAACAGAACTGAACCCGGGACACTGGAGCTGTGAGACTGTGGCAGTCAACAGAACCGAACCCAGGTCACTCGAGCTGTGAGACTGTGGCAGTAAACAGAACCGAACCCGGGTCACTGGAGCTGTGAGACTGTGGCAGTAAACAGAACCGAACCCAGGTCACTGGAGCTGTGAGACTGTGGCAGGAAACAGAACCGAACCCAGGTCACTGGAGCTGTGAGACTGTGGCAGTAAACAGAACCGAACCCGGGTCACTGGAGCTGTGAGGCTGTGGCAGTAAACAGAACCGGACCCGGGACACTGGAGCTGTGAGACTGTGGCAGTCCCCAGAACCGAACCCAGGTCACTGGAGCTGTGAGACTGTGGCAAAAAACAGAACTGAACCCGGGACACTGGAGCTGTGAGGCTGTGGCAGTAAACAGAACCGAACCCAGGTCACTGGAGCTGTGAGGCTGTGGCAGTCCCCAGAACCGAACCCGGGACACTGGAGCTGTGAGACTGTGGCAGTACGCAGAACTGAACCCGGGTCACTGGAGCTGTGAGAGTGTGGCAGTAAACAGAACCGAACCCGGGACACTGGAGCTGTGAGGCTGTGGCAGTAAACAGAACCGAACCCAGGTCACTGGAGCTGTGAGACTGTGGCAGTCCCCAGAACCGAACCCGGGTCACTGGAGCTGTGAGACTGTGGCAGTCCCCAGAATCGAACCCAGGTCACTGGAGCTGTGAGACTGTGGCAGTAAACAGAACCGAACCCAGGTCACTGGAGCTGTGAGACTGTGGCAGTAAACAGAACCGAACCCAGGACACTGGAGCTGTGAGGCTGTGGCAGTAAACAGAACCGAACCCGGGTCACTGGAGCTGTGAGACTGTGGCAGTAAACAGAACTGAACCCAGGACACTGGAGCTGTGAGACTGTGGCAGTAAACAGAACCGAACCCAGGTCACTGGAGCTGTGAGACTGTGGCAGTAAACAGAACAGAACCCAGGTCACTGGAGCTGTGAGACTGTGGCAGTAAACAGAACCGAACCCAGGTCACTGGAGCTGTGAGACTGTGACAGTAAACAGAACCGAACCCGGGACACTGGAGCTGTGAGACTGTGGCAGTAAACAGAACCGAACCCGGGACACTGGAGCTGTGAGACTGTGGCAGTAAACAGAACCGAACCCAGGTCACTGGAGCTGTGAGACTGTGGCAGTAAACAGAACCGGACCCGGGACACTGGAGCTGTGAGACTGTGGCAGTAAACAGAACCGAACCCAGGACACTGGAGCTGTGAGGCTGTGGCAGTAAACAGAACCGGACCCGGGACACTGGAGCTGTGAGACTGTGGCAGTAAACAGAACCGAACCCGGGTCACTGGAGCTGTGAGGCTGTGGCAGTAAACAGAACCGGACCTGGGACACTGGAGCTGTGAGACTGTGGCAGTCCCCAGAACCGAACCCAGGGCACTGGAGCTGTGAGTCTGTGGCAAAAAACAGAACCGAACCCGGGTCACTGGAGCTGTGAGGCTCTGGCAGTAAACAGAACCGAACCCAGGTCATTGGAGCTGTGAGGCTGTGGCAGTCCCCAGAACCGAACCCAGGTCACTGGAGCTGTGAGACTGTGGCAGTAAACAGAACCGAACCCGGGACACTGGAGCTGTGAGGCTGTGGCAGTCCCCAGAACCGAACCCGGGACACTGGAGCTGTGAGACTGTGGCAGTAAGCAGAACTGAACCCGGGTCACTGGAGCTGTGAGAGTGTGGCAGTAAACAGAACCGAACCCGGGACACTGGAGCTGTGAGGCTGTGGCAGTAAACAGAACCGAACCCAGGTCACTGGAGCTGTGAGACTTTGGCAGTAAACAGAACTGAACCCAGGTCACTGGAGCTGTGAGACTGTGGCAGTAAACAGAACCGAACCCGGGACACTGGAGCTGTGAGGCTGTGGCAGTAAACAGAACCGAACCCGGGTCACTGGAGCTGTGAGAGTGTGGCAGTAAACAGAACCGAACCCAGGTCACTGGAGCTGTGAGACTGTGGCAGTAAACAGAACCGAACCCGGGACACTGGAGCTGTGAGACTGTGGCAGTAAACAGAACCGAACCCGGGTCACTGGAGCTGTGAGGCTGTGGCAGTAAACAGAACTGAACCCGGGTCACTGGAGCTGTGAGACTGTGGCAGTAAACAGAACCGAACCCAGGTCACTGGAGCTGTGAGACTGTGGCAGTAAACAGAACCGAACCCAGGTCACTGGAGCTGTGAGAGTGTGGCAGTAAACAGAACCGAACCCAGGTCACTGGAGCTGTGAGACTGTGGCAGTCCCCAGAACCGAACCCGGGTCACTGGAGCTGTGAGACTGTGGCAGTCCCCAGAACCGAACCCGGGTCACTGGAGCTGTGAGAGTGTGGCAGTAAACAGAACCGAACCCAGGTCACTGGAGCTGTGAGACTGTGGCAGTAAACAGAACCGAACCCGGGACACTGGAGCTGTGAGACTGTGGCAGTAAACAGAACCGAACCCGGGTCACTGGAGCTGTGAGGCTGTGGCAGTAAACAGAACTGAACCCGGGTCACTGGAGCTGTGAGACTGTGGCAGTAAACAGAACCGAACCCAGGTCACTGGAGCTGTGAGACTGTGGCAGTAAACAGAACCGTACCCAGGTCACTGGAGCTGTGAGACTGTGGCAGTAAACAGAACCGAACCCAGGACACTAGAGCTGTGAGGCTGTGGCAGTAAACAGAACCGAACCCGGGTCACTGGAGCTGTGAGACTGTGGCAGTAAACAGAACTGAACCCAGGACACTGGAGCTGTGAGGCTGTGGCAGTAAACAGAACCGAACCCAGGACACTGGAGCTGTGAGGCTGTGGCAGTAAACAGAACCGAACCCGGGTCACTGGAGCTGTGAGACTGTGGCAGTAAACAGAACCGAACCCAGGACACTGGAGCTGTGAGGCTGTGGCAGTAAACAGAACCGAACCCGGGTCACTGGAGCTGTGAGACTGTGGCAGTAAACAGAACTGAACCCAGGACACTGGAGCTGTGAGACTGTGGCAGTAAACAGAACCGAACCCAGGTCACTGGAGCTGTGAGACTGTGGCAGTAAACAGAACAGAACCCAGGTCACTGGAGCTGTGAGACTGTGGCAGTAAACAGAACAGAACCCAGGTCACTGGAGCTGTGAGACTGTGACAGTAAACAGAACCGAACCCGGGACACTGGAGCTGTGAGACTGTGGCAGTAAACAGAACCGAACCCGGGACACTGGAGCTGTGAGACTGTGGCAGTAAACAGAACCGAACCCAGGTCACTGGAGCTGTGAGACTGTGGCAGTAAACAGAACCGGACCCGGGACACTGGAGCTGTGAGACTGTGGCAGTAAACAGAAACGAACCCAGGTCACTGGAGCTGTGAGACTGTGGCAGTAAACAGAACCGGACCCGGGACACTGGAGCTGTGAGACTGTGGCAGTAAACAGAACCGAACCCGGGTCACTGGAGCTGTGAGGCTGTGGCAGTAAACAGAACCGGACCCGGGACACTGGAGCTGTGAGACTGTGGCAGTCCCCAGAACCGAACCCAGGTCACTGAAGCTGTGAGTCTGTGGCAAAAAACAGAACCGAACCCGGGTCACTGGAGCTGTGAGGCTCTGGCAGTAAACAGAACCGAACCCAGGTCATTGGAGCTGTGAGGCTGTGGCAGTCCCCAGAACCGAACCCAGGTCACTGGAGCTGTGAGAGTGTGGCAGTAAACAGAACCGAACCCGGGACACTGGAGCTGTGAGGCTGTGGCAGTCCCCAGAACCGAACCCGGGACACTGGAGCTGTGAGACTGTGGCAGTAAGCAGAACTGAACCCGGGTCACTGGAGCTGTGAGAGTGTGGCAGTAAACAGAACCGAACCCGGGACACTGGAGCTGTGAGGCTGTGGCAGTAAACAGAACCGAACCCAGGTCACTGGAGCTGTGAGACTGTGGCAGTAAACAGAACTGAACCCAGGTCACTGGAGCTGTGAGACTGTGGCAGTCTCCAGAACCGAACCCGGGTCACTGGAGCTGTGAGACTGTGGCAGTCCCCAGAACCGAACCCGGGTCACTGGAGCTGTGAGAGTGTGGCAGTAAACAGAACCGAACCCAGGTCACTGGAGCTGTGAGACTGTGGCAGTAAACAGAACCGAACCCGGGACACTGGAGCTGTGAGACTGTGGCAGTAAACAGAACCGAACCCGGGTCACTGGAGCGGTGAGGCTGTGGCAGTAAACAGAACCGAACCCGGGTCACTGGAGCTGTGAGACTGTGGCAGTAAACAGAACCGAACCCAGGTCACTGGAGCTGTGAGACTGTGGCAGTAAACAGAACCGAACCCAGGTCACTGGAGCTGTGAGACTGTGGCAGTAAACAGAACCGAACCCAGGACACTAGAGCTGTGAGGCTGTGGCAGTAAACAGAACCGAACCCGGGTCACTGGAGCTGTGAGACTGTGGCAGTAAACAGAACTGAACCCAGGACACTGGAGCTGTGAGACTGTGGCAGTAAACAGAACCGAACCCAGGTCACTGGAGCTGTGAGACTGTGGCAGTAAACAGAACAGAACCCAGGTCACTGGAGCTGTGAGACTGTGGCAGTAAACAGAACCGAACCCAGGTCACTGGAGCTGTGAGACTGTGACAGTAAACAGAACCGAACCCGGGACACTGGAGCTGTGAGACTGTGGCAGTAAACAGAACCGAACCCGGGACACTGGAGCTGTGAGACTGTGGCAGTGAACAGAACCGAACCCAGGTCACTGGAGCTGTGAGACTGTGGCAGTAAACAGAACGGAACCCAGGTCACTGGAGCTGTGAGACTGTGGCAGTAAACAGAACTGAACCCAGGTCACTGGAGCTGTGAGACTGTGGCAGTAAACAGAACAGAACCCGGGTCACTGGAGCTGTGAGACTGTGGCAGTCCCCAGAACCGAACCCGGGACACTGGAGCTATGAGACTGTGGCAGTAAACAGAACCGAACCCGGGTCACTGAAGCTGTGAGGCTGTGGCAGTGAACAGAACCGAACCCATGTCACTGGAGCTGTGAGACTGTGGCAGTAAACAGAACCGAACCCATGTCACTGGAGCTGTGAGGCTGTGGCAGTAAACAGAACTGAACCCAGGTCACTGAAGCTGTGAGACTGTGGCAGTACGCAGAACCGAACCCGGGTCACTGGAGCTGTGAGACTGTGGCAGTGAACAGAACCGAACCCAGGTCACTGGAGCTGTGAGACTGTGGCAGTAAACAGAACCGAACCCGGGTCACTGGAGCTGTGAGACTGTGGCAGTAAACAGAACTGAACCCGGGTCACTGGAGCTGTGAGACTGTGGCAGCAAACAGAACCGAACCCATGTCACTGGAGCTGTGAGACTGTGGCAGTAAACAGAACCGAACCCAGGTCACTGGAGCTGTGAGACTGTGGCAGTAAACAGAACTGAACCCGGGTCACTGGAGCTGTGAGACTGTGGCAGTAAACAGAACCGAACCCAGGACACTAGAGCTGTGAGGCTGTGGCAGTAAACAGAACCGAACCCGGGTCACTGGAGCTGTGAGACTGTGGCAGTAAACAGAACTGAACCCAGGACACTGGAGCTGTGAGGCTGTGGCAGTAAACAGAACCGAACCCAGGACACTGGAGCTGTGAGGCTGTGGCAGTAAACAGAACCGAACCCGGGTCACTGGAGCTGTGAGACTGTGGCAGTAAACAGAACCGAACCCAGGACACTGGAGCTGTGAGGCTGTGGCAGTAAACAGAACCGAACCCGGGTCACTGGAGCTGTGAGACTGTGGCAGTAAACAGAACTGAACCCAGGACACTGGAGCTGTGAGACTGTGGCAGTAAACAGAACCGAACCCAGGTCACTGGAGCTGTGAGACTGTGGCAGTAAACAGAACAGAACCCAGGTCACTGGAGCTGTGAGACTGTGGCAGTAAACAGAACAGAACCCAGGTCACTGGAGCTGTGAGACTGTGACAGTAAACAGAACCGAACCCGGGACACTGGAGCTGTGAGACTGTGGCAGTAAACAGAACCGAACCCGGGACACTGGAGCTGTGAGACTGTGGCAGTAAACAGAACCGAACCCAGGTCACTGGAGCTGTGAGACTGTGGCAGTAAACAGAACCGGACCCGGGACACTGGAGCTGTGAGACTGTGGCAGTAAACAGAACCGAACCCAGGTCACTGGAGCTGTGAGACTGTGGCAGTAAACAGAACCGGACCCGGGACACTGGAGCTGTGAGACTGTGGCAGTAAACAGAACCGAACCCGGGTCACTGGAGCTGTGAGGCTGTGGCAGTAAACAGAACCGGACCCGGGACACTGGAGCTGTGAGACTGTGGCAGTCCCCAGAACCGAACCCAGGTCACTGAAGCTGTGAGTCTGTGGCAAAAAACAGAACCGAACCCGGGTCACTGGAGCTGTGAGGCTCTGGCAGTAAACAGAACCGAACCCAGGTCATTGGAGCTGTGAGGCTGTGGCAGTCCCCAGAACCGAACCCAGGTCACTGGAGCTGTGAGAGTGTGGCAGTAAACAGAACCGAACCCGGGACACTGGAGCTGTGAGGCTGTGGCAGTCCCCAGAACCGAACCCGGGACACTGGAGCTGTGAGACTGTGGCAGTAAGCAGAACTGAACCCGGGTCACTGGAGCTGTGAGAGTGTGGCAGTAAACAGAACCGAACCCGGGACACTGGAGCTGTGAGGCTGTGGCAGTAAACAGAACCGAACCCAGGTCACTGGAGCTGTGAGACTGTGGCAGTAAACAGAACTGAACCCAGGTCACTGGAGCTGTGAGACTGTGGCAGTCTCCAGAACCGAACCCGGGTCACTGGAGCTGTGAGACTGTGGCAGTCCCCAGAACCGAACCCGGGTCACTGGAGCTGTGAGAGTGTGGCAGTAAACAGAACCGAACCCAGGTCACTGGAGCTGTGAGACTGTGGCAGTAAACAGAACCGAACCCGGGACACTGGAGCTGTGAGACTGTGGCAGTAAACAGAACCGAACCCGGGTCACTGGAGCGGTGAGACTGTGGCAGTAAACAGAACCGAACCCGGGTCACTGGAGCTGTGAGGCTGTGGCAGTAAACAGAACCGAACCCGGGTCACTGGAGCTGTGAGACTGTGGCAGTAAACAGAACCGAACCCAGGTCACTGGAGCTGTGAGACTGTGGCAGTAAACAGAACCGAACCCAGGTCACTGGAGCTGTGAGACTGTGGCAGTAAACAGAACCGAACCCAGGTCACTGGAGCTGTGAGACTGTGGCAGTAAACAGAACTGAACCCAGGACACTGGAGCTGTGAGACTGTGGCAGTAAACAGAACCGAACCCAGGTCACTGGAGCTGTGAGACTGTGGCAGTAAACAGAACAGAACCCAGGTCACTGGAGCTGTGAGACTGTGGCAGTAAACAGAACCGAACCCAGGTCACTGGAGCTGTGAGACTGTGACAGTAAACAGAACCGAACCCGGGACACTGGAGCTGTGAGACTGTGGCAGTAAACAGAACCGAACCCGGGACACTGGAGCTGTGAGACTGTGGCAGTGAACAGAACCGAACCCAGGTCACTGGAGCTGTGAGACTGTGGCAGTAAACAGAACGGAACCCAGGTCACTGGAGCTGTGAGACTGTGGCAGTAAACAGAACTGAACCCAGGTCACTGGAGCTGTGAGACTGTGGCAGTAAACAGAACAGAACCCGGGTCACTGGAGCTGTGAGACTGTGGCAGTCCCCAGAACCGAACCCGGGACACTGGAGCTATGAGACTGTGGCAGTAAACAGAACCGAACCCGGGTCACTGAAGCTGTGAGGCTGTGGCAGTGAACAGAACCGAACCCATGTCACTGGAGCTGTGAGACTGTGGCAGTAAACAGAACCGAACCCATGTCACTGGAGCTGTGAGGCTGTGGCAGTAAACAGAACTGAACCCAGGTCACTGAAGCTGTGAGACTGTGGCAGTACGCAGAACCGAACCCGGGTCACTGGAGCTGTGAGACTGTGGCAGTGAACAGAACCGAACCCAGGTCACTGGAGCTGTGAGACTGTGGCAGTAAACAGAACCGAACCCGGGTCACTGGAGCTGTGAGACTGTGGCAGTAAACAGAACTGAACCCGGGTCACTGGAGCTGTGAGACTGTGGCAGCAAACAGAACCGAACCCATGTCACTGGAGCTGTGAGACTGTGGCAGTAAACAGAACCGAACCCAGGTCACTGGAGCTGTGAGACTGTGGCAGTAAACAGAACTGAACCCGGGTCACTGGAGCTGTGAGACTGTGGCAGTAAACAGAACCGAACCCAGGTCACTGGAGCTGTGAGACTGTGGCAGTAAACTAAACCGAACCCGGGTCACTGGAGCTGTGAGACTGTGGCAGTACGCAGAACCGAACCCGGGTCACTGGAGCTCTGAGACTGTGGCAGTAAACAGAACCGAACCCGGGTCACTGGAGCTGTGAGACTGTGGCAGTAAACAGAACCGAACCCAGGTCACTGGAGCTGTGAGACTGTGGCAGTAAACAGAACTGAACCCGGGACACTGGAGCTGTGAGACTGTGGCAGTCAACAGAACCGAACCCAGGTCACTGGAGCTGTGAGACTGTGGCAGTAAACAGAACCGAACCCAGGTCACTGGAGCTGTGAGACTGTGGCAGTAAACAGAACTGAACCCGGGACACTGGAGCTGTGAGACTGTGGCAGTCAACAGAACCGAACCCAGGTCACTGGAGCTGTGAGACTGTGGCAGTAAACAGAACCGAACCCGGGTCACTGGAGCTGTGAGACTGTGGCAGTAAACAGAACCGAACCCAGGTCACTGGAGCTGTGAGACTGTGGCAGGAAACAGAACCGAACCCAGGTCACTGGAGCTGTGAGACTGTGGCAGTAAACAGAACCGAACCCGGGTCACTGGAGCTGTGAGGCTGTGGCAGTAAACAGAACCGGACCCGGGACACTGGAGCTGTGAGACTGTGGCAGTCCCCAGAACCGAACCCAGGTCACTGGAGCTGTGAGACTGTGGCAGTAAACAGAACGGAACCCGGGACACTGGAGCTGTGAGACTGTGGCAGTAAACAGAACTGAACCCGGGTCACTGGAGCTGTGAGACTGTGGCAGTAAACAGAACCGAACCCAGGTCACTGGAGCTGTGAGACTGTGGCAGTAAACAGAACCGAACCCGGGAAACTGGAGCTGTGAGACTGTGGCAGTAAACAGAACCGAACCCAGGTCACTGGAGCTGTGAGACTGTGGCAGTAAACAGAACCGAACCCAGGTCACTGGAGCTGTGAGACTGTGGCAGTAAACAGAACCGAACCCGGGACACTGAAGCTGTGAGACTGTGGCAGTAAACAGAACTGAACCCAGGTCACTGGAGCTGTGAGACTGTGGCAGTAAACAGAACTTAACCCGGATCACTGGAGCTGTGAGACTGTGGCAGTAAACAGAACCGAACCCAGGTCACTGGAGCTGTGAGACTGTGGCAGTAAACAGAACCGAACCCTGGACACTGGAGCTGTGAGGCTGTGGCAGTAAACAGAACCGAACCCGGTCACTGGAGCTGTGAGACTGTGGCAGTAAACAGAACTGAACCCGGGTCACTGGAGCTGTGAGACTGTGGCAGTAAACAGAACCGAACCCGGGACACTGGAGCTGTGAGACTGTGGCAGTAAACAGAACCGAACCCGGGACACTGGAGCTGTGAGACTGTGGCAGTCCCCAGAACCGAACCCAGGTCACTGAAGCTGTGAGACTGTGGCAGTAAACAGAACCGAACCCAGGTCACTGGAGCTGTGAGGCTGTGGCAGTCCCCAGAACCGAACCCGGGACACTGGAGCTGTGAGACTGTGGCAGTAAACAGAACCGAACCCAGGTCACTGAAGCTGTGAGACTGTGGCAGTGAACAGAACCGAACCCGGGACACTGGAGCTGTGAGACTGTGGCAGTAAACAGAACCGAACCCGGGACACTGGAGCTGTGAGACTGTGGCAGTAAACAGAACCGAACCCGGGTCACTGGAGCTGTGAGACTGTGGCAGTAAACAGAACCGAACCCGGGTCACTGGAGCTGTGAGACGGTGGCAGTAAACAGAACCGAACCCAGGTCACTGGAGCTGTGAGACTGTGGCAGTAAACAGAACTGAACCCAGGTCACTGGAGCTGTGAGGCTGTGGCAGTAAACAGAACTGAACCCAGGTCACTGGAGCTGTGAGACTGTGGCAGTAAACAGAACCGAACCCAGGTCACTGGAGCTGTGAGACTGTGGCAGTAATCAGAACCGAACCCGGGACACTGGAGCTGTGAGACTGTGGCAGTAAACAGAACCGAACCCAGGTCACTGAAGCTGTGAGACTGTGGCAGTAAACAGAACCGAACCCAGGTCACTGAAGCTGTGAGACTGTGGCAGTGAACAGAACCGAACCCGGGACACTGGAGCTGTGAGACTGTGGCAGTAAACAGAACCGAACCCGGGACACTGGAGCTGTGAGACTGTGGCAGTAAACAGAACCGAACCCGGGTCACTGGAGCTGTGAGACTGTGGCAGTAAACAGAACCGAACCCGGGTCACTGGAGCTGTGAGACGGTGGCAGTAAACAGAACCGAACCCAGGTCACTGGAGCTGTGAGACTGTGGCAGTAAACAGAACTGAACCCAGGTCACTGGAGCTGTGAGGCTGTGGCAGTAAACAGAACTGAACCCAGGTCACTGGAGCTGTGAGACTGTGGCAGTAAACAGAACCGAACCCAGGTCACTGGAGCTGTGAGACTGTGGCAGTAATCAGAACCGAACCCGGGACACTGGAGCTGTGAGACTGTGGCAGTAAACAGAACTGAACCCAGGTCACTGGAGCTGTGAGACTGTGGCAGTAAACAGAACCGAACCCAGGTCACTGGAGCTGTGAGACTGTGGCAGTAAACAGAACCGGACCCGGGACACTGGAGCTGTGAGACTGTGGCAGTCCCCAGAACCGAACCCAGGTCACTGAAGCTGTGAGTCTGTGGCAAAAAACAGAACCGAACCCGGGTCACTGGAGCTGTGAGGCTCTGGCAGTAAACAGAACCGAACCCAGGTCATTGGAGCTGTGAGGCTGTGGCAGTCCCCAGAACCGAACCCAGGTCACTGGAGCTGTGAGAGTGTGGCAGTAAACAGAACCGAACCCGGGACACTGGAGCTGTGAGGCTGTGGCAGTCCCCAGAACCGAACCCGGGACACTGGAGCTGTGAGACTGTGGCAGTAAGCAGAACTGAACCCGGGTCACTGGAGCTGTGAGAGTGTGGCAGTAAACAGAACCGAACCCGGGACACTGGAGCTGTGAGGCTGTGGCAGTAAACAGAACCGAACCCAGGTCACTGGAGCTGTGAGACTGTGGCAGTAAACAGAACTGAACCCAGGTCACTGGAGCTGTGAGACTGTGGCAGTAAACAGAACCGAACCCGGGACACTGAAGCTGTGAGACTGTGGCAGTAAACAGAACTGAACCCAGGTCACTGGAGCTGTGAGACTGTGGCAGTAAACAGAACTTAACCCGGATCACTGGAGCTGTGAGACTGTGGCAGTAAACAGAACCGAACCCAGGTCACTGGAGCTGTGAGACTGTGGCAGTAAACAGAACCGAACCCTGGACACTGGAGCTGTGAGGCTGTGGCAGTAAACAGAACCGAACCCGGTCACTGGAGCTGTGAGACTGTGGCAGTAAACAGAACTGAACCCGGGTCACTGGAGCTGTGAGACTGTGGCAGTAAACAGAACCGAACCCGGGACACTGGAGCTGTGAGACTGTGGCAGTAAACAGAACCGAACCCGGGACACTGGAGCTGTGAGACTGTGGCAGTCCCCAGAACCGAACCCAGGTCACTGAAGCTGTGAGACTGTGGCAGTAAACAGAACCGAACCCAGGTCACTGGAGCTGTGAGGCTGTGGCAGTCCCCAGAACCGAACCCGGGACACTGGAGCTGTGAGACTGTGGCAGTAAACAGAACCGAACCCAGGTCACTGAAGCTGTGAGACTGTGGCAGTGAACAGAACCGAACCCGGGACACTGGAGCTGTGAGACTGTGGCAGTAAACAGAACCGAACCCGGGACACTGGAGCTGTGAGACTGTGGCAGTAAACAGAACCGAACCCGGGTCACTGGAGCTGTGAGACTGTGGCAGTAAACAGAACCGAACCCGGGTCACTGGAGCTGTGAGACGGTGGCAGTAAACAGAACCGAACCCAGGTCACTGGAGCTGTGAGACTGTGGCAGTAAACAGAACTGAACCCAGGTCACTGGAGCTGTGAGGCTGTGGCAGTAAACAGAACTGAACCCAGGTCACTGGAGCTGTGAGACTGTGGCAGTAAACAGAACCGAACCCAGGTCACTGGAGCTGTGAGACTGTGGCAGTAATCAGAACCGAACCCGGGACACTGGAGCTGTGAGACTGTGGCAGTAAACAGAACCGAACCCAGGTCACTGAAGCTGTGAGACTGTGGCAGTAAACAGAACCGAACCCAGGTCACTGAAGCTGTGAGACTGTGGCAGTGAACAGAACCGAACCCGGGACACTGGAGCTGTGAGACTGTGGCAGTAAACAGAACCGAACCCGGGACACTGGAGCTGTGAGACTGTGGCAGTAAACAGAACCGAACCCGGGTCACTGGAGCTGTGAGACTGTGGCAGTAAACAGAACCGAACCCGGGTCACTGGAGCTGTGAGACGGTGGCAGTAAACAGAACCGAACCCAGGTCACTGGAGCTGTGAGACTGTGGCAGTAAACAGAACTGAACCCAGGTCACTGGAGCTGTGAGGCTGTGGCAGTAAACAGAACTGAACCCAGGTCACTGGAGCTGTGAGACTGTGGCAGTAAACAGAACCGAACCCAGGTCACTGGAGCTGTGAGACTGTGGCAGTAATCAGAACCGAACCCGGGACACTGGAGCTGTGAGACTGTGGCAGTAAACAGAACTGAACCCAGGTCACTGGAGCTGTGAGACTGTGGCAGTAAACAGAACCGAACCCAGGTCACTGGAGCTGTGAGACTGTGGCAGTAAACAGAACCGAACCCGGGACACTGGAGCTGTGAGACTGTGGCAGTAAACAGAACCGAACCCGGGTGACTGGAGCTGTGAGACTGTGGCAGTAAACAGAACCGAACCCGGGTCACTGGAGCTGTGAGACTGTGGCAGTAAACAGCACCGAACCCAGGTCACTGGAGCTGTGAGACTGTGGTAGTAAACAGAACCGAACCCGGGTGACTGGAGCTGTGAGACTGTGGCAGTAAACAGAACCGAACCCGGGTCACTGGAGCTGTGAGACTGTGGCAGTAAACAGAACCGAACCCGGGTCACTGGAGCTGTGAGACTGTGGCAGTAAACAGAACTGAACCCAGGTCACTGGAGCTGTGAGGCTGTGGCAGTAAACAGAACCGAACCCGGGACACTGGAGCTGTGAGACTGTGGCAGTAAACAGAACTGAACCCGGGTCACTGGAGCTGTGAGACTGTGGCAGTAAACAGAACCGAACCCAGGTCACTGGAGCTGTGAGACTGTGGCAGTAAACAGAACCGAACCCGGGTCACTGGAGCTGTGAGACTGTGGCAGTAAACAGAACCGAACCCAGGTCACTGGAGCTGTGAGACTGTGGCAGTAAACAGAACCGAACCCAGGTCACTGGAGCTGTGAGACTGTGGCAGTAAACAAAACCGAACCCGGGTCACTGGAGCTGTGAGACTGTGGCAGTAAACAGAACTGAACCCAGGTCACTGGAGCTGTGAGGCTGTGGCAGTAAACAGAACCGAACCCGGGACACTGGAGCTGTGAGACTGTGGCAGTAAACAGAACTGAACCCGGGTCACTGGAGCTGTGAGACTGTGGCAGTAAACAGAACCGAACCCGGGTCACTGGAGCTGTGAGACTGTGGCAGTAAACAGAACTGAACCCAGGTCACTGGAGCTGTGAGGCTGTGGCAGTAAACAGAACCGAACCCGGGACACTGGAGCTGTGAGACTGTGGCAGTAAACAGAACTGAACCCGGGTCACTGGAGCTGTGAGACTGTGGCAGTAAACAGAACCGAACCCAGGTCACTGGAGCTGTGAGACTGTGGCAGTAAACAGAACCGAACCCGGGTCACTGGAGCTGTGAGACTGTGGCAGTAAACAGAACCGAACCCAGGTCACTGGAGCTGTGAGACTGTGGCAGTAAACAGAACCGAACCCAGGTCACTGGAGCTGTGAGACTGTGGCAGTAAACAAAACCGAACCCGGGTCACTGGAGCTGTGAGACTGTGGCAGTAAACAGAACTGAACCCAGGTCACTGGAGCTGTGAGGCTGTGGCAGTAAACAGAACCGAACCCGGGACACTGGAGCTGTGAGACTGTGGCAGTAAACAGAACTGAACCCGGGTCACTGGAGCTGTGAGACTGTGGCAGTAAACAGAACCGAACCCGGGTCACTGGAGCTGTGAGACTGTGGCAGTAAACAGAACCGAACCCGGGTCACTGGAGCTGTGAGACTGTGGCAGTAAACAGAACCGAACCCAGGTCACTGGAGCTGTGAGACTGTGGCAGTAAACAAAACCGAACCCGGGACACTGGAGCTGTGAGACTGTGGCAGTAAACAGAACTTAACCCGGATCACTGGAGCTGTCAGACTGTGGCAGTAAACAGAACCGAACCCAGGTCACTGGAGCTGTGAGACTGTGGCAGTAAACAGAACCGAACCCAGGTCACTGGAGCTGTGAGACTGTGGCAGTAAACAGAACCGAACCCAGGACACTAGAGCTGTGAGGCTGTGGCAGTAAACAGAACCGAACCCGGGTCACTGGAGCTGTGAGACTGTGGCAGTAAACAGAACTGAACCCAGGACACTGGAGCTGTGAGACTGTGGCAGTAAACAGAACCGAACCCAGGTCACTGGAGCTGTGAGACTGTGGCAGTAAACAGAACAGAACCCAGGTCACTGGAGCTGTGAGACTGTGGCAGTAAACAGAACCGAACCCAGGTCACTGGAGCTGTGAGACTGTGACAGTAAACAGAACCGAACCCGGGAGACAGGAGCTGTGAGACTGTGGCAGTAAACAGAACCGAACCCGGGACACTGGAGCTGTGAGACTGTGGCAGTAAACAGAACCGAACCCGGGACACTGGAGCTGTGAGACTGTGGCAGTGAACAGAACCGAACCCAGGTCACTGGAGCTGTGAGACTGTGGCAGTAAACAGAACGGAACCCAGGTCACTGGAGCTGTGAGACTGTGGCAGTAAACAGAACTGAACCCAGGACACTGGAGCTGTGAGACTGTGGCAGTAAACAGAACAGAACCCGGGTCACTGGAGCTGTGAGACTGTGGCAGTCCCCAGAACCGAACCCGGGACACTGGAGCTATGAGACTGTGGCAGTAAACAGAACCGAACCCGGGTCACTGAAGCTGTGAGGCTGTGTCAGTGAACAGAACCGAACCCATGTCACTGGAGCTGTGAGACTGTGGCAGTAAACAGAACCGAACCCATGTCACTGGAGCTGTGAGGCTGTGGCAGTAAACAGAACTGAACCCAGGTCACTGAAGCTGTGAGACTGTGGCAGTACGCAGAACCGAACCCGGGTCACTGGAGCTGTGAGACTGTGGCAGTGAACAGAACCGAACCCAGGTCACTGGAGCTGTGAGAATGTGGCAGTAAACAGAACCGAACCCGGGTCACTTGAGCTGTGAGACTGTG
This sequence comes from Heterodontus francisci, assembly GCF_036365525.1. Lineage (NCBI taxonomy): Eukaryota > Metazoa > Chordata > Chondrichthyes > Heterodontiformes > Heterodontidae > Heterodontus > Heterodontus francisci. Next base: position 2,553,156 of record NW_027141873.1, on the reverse strand, counting down.
GCAGTAAACAGAACTGAACCCGGGTCACTGGAGCTGTGAGACTGTGGCAGCAAACAGAACCGAACCCATGTCACTGGAGCTGTGAGACTGTGGCAGTAAACAGAACCGAACCCAGGTCACTGGAGCTGTGAGACTGTGGCAGTAAACAGAACTGAACCCGGGTCACTGGAGCTGTGAGACTGTGGCAGTAAACAGAACCGAACCCAGGTCACTGGAGCTGTGAGACTGTGGCAGTAAACTAAACCGAACCCGGGTCACTGGAGCTGTGAGACTGTGGCAGTACGCAGAACCGAACCCGGGTCACTGGAGCTCTGAGACTGTGGCAGTAAACAGAACCGAACCCGGGTCACTGGAGCTGTGAGACTGTGGCAGTAAACAGAACCGAACCCAGGTCACTGGAGCTGTGAGACTGTGGCAGTAAACAGAACTGAACCCGGGACACTGGAGCTGTGAGACTGTGGCAGTCAACAGAACCGAACCCAGGTCACTGGAGCTGTGTGACTGTGGCAGTAAACAGAACCGAACCCAGGTCACTGGAGCTGTGAGACTGTGGCAGTAAACAGAACTGAACCCGGGACACTGGAGCTGTGAGACTGTGGCAGTCAACAGAACCGAACCCAGGTCACTGGAGCTGTGAGACTGTGGCAGTAAACAGAACCGAACCCGGGTCACTGGAGCTGTGAGACTGTGGCAGTAAACAGAACCGAACCCAGGTCACTGGAGCTGTGAGACTGTGGCAGGAAACAGAACCGAACCCAGGTCACTGGAGCTGTGAGACTGTGGCAGTAAACAGAACCGAACCCGGGTCACTGGAGCGGTGAGGCTGTGGCAGTAAACAAAACCGGACCCGGGACACTGGAGCTGTGAGACTGTGGCAGTCCCCAGAACCGAACCCGGGACACTGGAGCTGTGAGACTGTGGCAGTAAACAGAACCGAACCCAGGTCACTGGAGCTGTGAGACTGTGGCAGTAAACAGAACCGAACCCGGGAAACTGGAGCTGTGAGACTGTGGTAGTAAACAGAACTGAACCCGGGTCACTGGAGCTGTGAGACTGTGGCAGTAAACAGAACCGAACCCAGGTCACTGGAGCTGTGAGACTGTGGCAGTAAACAGAACGGAACCCGGGAAACTGGAGCTGTGAGACTGTGGTAGTAAACAGAACTGAACCCGGGTCACTGGAGCTGTGAGACTGTGGCAGTAAAGAGAACCGAACCCGGGAAACTGGAGCTGTGAGACTGTGGCAGTAAACAGAACCGAACCCGGGACACTGGAGCTGTGAGACTGTGGCAGTAAACAGAACCGAACCCAGGTCACTGGAGCTGTGAGACTGTGGCAGTAAAGAGAACCGAACCCGGGAAACTGGAGCTGTGAGACTGTGGTAGTAAACAGAACCGAACCCAGGTCACTGGAGCTGTGAGACTGTGGCAGTAAACAGAACCGAACCCAGGTCACTGGAGCTGTGAGACTGTGGCAGTAAACAGAACCGAACCCGGGACACTGGAGCTGTGAGACTGTGGTAGTAAACAGAACTGAACCCGGGTCACTGGAGCTGTGAGACTGTGGCAGTAAACAGAACCGAACCCGGGTCACTGGAGCTGTGAGACTGTGGCAGTAAACAGAACCGAACCCGGGACACTGGAGCTGTGAGACTGTGGTAGTAAACAGAACTGAACCCGGGTCACTGGAGCTGTGAGACTGTGGCAGTAAACAGAACCGAACCCGGGTCACTGGAGCTGTGAGACTGTGGCAGTAAACAGAACCGAACCCGGGTCACTGGAGCTGTGAGACTGTGGCAGTAAACAGAACCGAACCCAGGTCACTGGAGCTGTGTGACTGTGGCAGTAAACAGAAGCGAACCCAGGACACTGGAGCTGTGAGGCTGTGGCAGTAAACAGAACCGAACCCAGGTCACTGGAGCTGTGAGACTGTGGCAGTAAACAGAACTGAACCCGGGAAACTGGAGCTGTGAGACTGTGGTAGTAAACAGAACTGAACCCGGGACACTGGAGCTGTGAGACTGTGACAGTAAACAGAACCGAACCCGGGTCACTGGAGTTGTGAGGCTGTGGCAGTAAACAGAACCGAACCCAGGTCACTGGAGCTGTGAGACTGTGGCAGTAAACAGAACGGAACCCGGGAAACTGGAGCTGTGAGACTGTGGTAGTAAACAGAACTGAACCCGGGTCACTGGAGCTGTGAGACTGTGGCAGTAAACAGAACCGAACCCAGGTCACTGGAGCTGTGAGACTGTGGCAGTAAACAGAACCGAACCCGGGACACTGGAGCTGTGAGACTGTGGCAGTAAACAGAACCGAACCCAGGTCACTGGAGCTGTGAGACTGTGGCAGTAAACAGAAGCGAACCCAGGACACTGGAGCTGTGAGGCTGTGGCAGTAAACAGAACCGAACCCAGGTCACTGGAGCTGTGAGACTGTGGCAGTAAACAGAACTGAACCCGGGAAACTGGAGCTGTGAGACTGTGGTAGTAAACAGAACGGAACCCGGGAAACTGGAGCTGTGAGACTGTGGTAGTAAACAGAACTGAACCCGGGTCACTGGAGCTGTGAGACTGTGGCAGTAAACAGAACCGAACCCAGGTCACTGGAGCTGTGAGACTGTGGCAGTAAACAGAACCGAACCCGGGACACTGGAGCTGTGAGACTGTGGCAGTAAACAGAACCGAACCCAGGTCACTGGAGCTGTGAGACTGTGGCAGTAAACAGAACCGAACCCGGGTCACTGGAGCTGTGAGACTGTGGCAGTAAACAGAACCGAACCCGGGTCACTGGAGCTGTGAGACTGTGGCAGTAAACAGAACCGAACCCGGGTCACTGGAGCTGTGAGACTGTGGCAGTAAACAGAACCGAACCCAGGTCACTGGAGCTGTGAGACTGTGGCAGTAAACAGAACCGAACCCGGGACACTGGAGCTGTGAGACTGTGGCAGTAAACAGAACCGAACCCAGGTCACTGGAGCTGTGAGACTGTGGCAGTAAACAGAACCGAACCCGGGACACTGAAGCTGTGAGACTGTGGCAGTAAACAGAACTGAACCCAGGTCACTGGAGCTGTGAGACTGTGGCAGTAAACAGAACTTAACCCGGATCACTGGAGCTGTGAGACTGTGGCAGTAAACAGAACCGAACCCAGGTCACTGGAGCTGTGAGACTGTGGCAGTAAACAGAACCGAACCCGGGACACTGGAGCTGTGAGGCTGTGGCAGTAAACAGAACCGAACCTGGTCACTGGAGCTGTGAGACTGTGGCAGTAAACAGAACTGAACCCGGGTCACTGGAGCTGTGAGACTGTGGCAGTAAACAGAACCGAACCCGGGACACTGGAGCTGTGAGACTGTGGCAGTAAACAGAACCGAACCCGGGACACTGGAGCTGTGAGACTGTGGCAGTCCCCAGAACCGAACCCAGGTCACTGAAGCTGTGAAACTGTGGCAGTAAACAGAACCGAACCCAGGTCACTGGAGCTGTGAGGCTGTGGCAGTCCCCAGAACCGAACCCGGGACACTGGAGCTGTGAGACTGTGGCAGTAAACAGAACCGAACCCAGGTCACTGAAGCTGTGAGACTGTGGCAGTGAACAGAACCGAACCCGGGACACTGGAGCTGTGAGACTGTGGCAGTAAACAGAACCGAACCCGGGACACTGGAGCTGTGAGACTGTGGCAGTAAACAGAACCGAACCCGGGTCACTGGAGCTGTGAGACTGTGGCAGTAAACAGAACCGAACCCGGGTCACTGGAGCTGTGAGACGGTGGCAGTAAACAGAACCGAACCCAGGTCACTGGAGCTGTGAGACTGTGGCAGTAAACAGAACTGAACCCAGGTCACTGGAGCTGTGAGGCTGTGGCAGTAAACAGAACTGAACCCAGGTCACTGGAGCTGTGAGGCTGTGGCAGTAAACAGAACTGAACCCAGGTCACTGGAGCTGTGAGACTGTGGCAGTAAACAGAACCGAACCCAGGTCACTGGAGCTGTGAGACTGTGGCAGTAAACAGAACCGAACCCGGGACACTGGAGCTGTGAGACTGTGGCAGTAAACAGAACTGAACCCAGGTCACTGGAGCTGTGAGACTGTGGCAGTAAACAGAACCGAACCCAGGTCACTGGAGCTGTGAGACTGTGGCAGTAAACAGAACCGAACCCGGGACACTGGAGCTGTGAGACTGTGGCAGTAAACAGAACCGAACCCGGGTGACTGGAGCTGTGAGACTGTGGCAGTAAACAGAACCGAACCCGGGTCACTGGAGCTGTGAGACTGTGGCAGTAAACAGAACCGAACCCAGGTCACTGGAGCTGTGAGACTGTGGTAGTAAACAGAACCGAACCCGGGTGACTGGAGCTGTGAGACTGTGGCAGTAAACAGAACCGAACCCGGGTCACTGGAGCTGTGAGACTGTGGCAGTAAACAGAACCGAACCCGGGTCACTGGAGCTGTGAGACTGTGGCAGTAAACAGAACTGAACCCAGGTCACTGGAGCTGTGAGGCTGTGGCAGTAAACAGAACCGAACCCGGGACACTGGAGCTGTGAGACTGTGGCAGTAAACAGAACTGAACCCGGGTCACTGGAGCTGTGAGACTGTGGCAGTAAACAGAACCGAAACCCAGGTCACTGGAGCTGTGAGACTGTGGCAGTAAACAGAACCGAACCCAGGTCACTGGAGCTGTGAGACTGTGGCAGTAAACAAAACCGAACCCGGGACACTGGAGCTGTGAGACTGTGGCAGTAAACAGAACTTAACCCGGATCACTGGAGCTGTCAGACTGTGGCAGTAAACAGAACCGAACCCAGGTCACTGGAGCTGTGAGACTGTGGCAGTAAACAGAACCGAACCCGGGACACTGGAGCTGTGAGGCTGTGGCAGTAAACAGAACCGAACCCGGTCACTGGAGCTGTGAGACTGTGGCAGTAAACAGAACTGAACCCGGGTCACTGGAGCTGTGAGACTGTGGCAGTAAACAGAACCGAACCCGGGACACTGGAGCTGTGAGACTGTGGCAGTAAACAGAACCGAACCCGGGACACTGGAGCTGTGAGACAGTGGCAGTCCCCAGAACCGAACCCAGGTCACTGAAGCTGTGAGACTGTGGCAGTAAACAGAACCGAACCCAGGTCACTGGAGCTGTGAGGCTGTGGCAGTCCCCAGAACCGAACCCGGGACACTGGAGCTGTGAGACTGTGGCAGTAAACAGAACCGAACCCAGGTCACTGGAGCTGTGAGACTGTGACAGTAAACAGAACCGAACCCGGGTCACTGGAGCTGTGAGACGGTGGCAGTAACCAGAACCGAACCCAGGTCACTGGAGCTGTGAGACTGTGGCAGTAAACAGAACCGAACCCGGGTCACTGGAGCTGTGAGACGGTGGCAGTAAACAGAACCGAACCCAGGTCACTGGAGCTGTGAGACTGTGGCAGTAAACAGAACTGAACCCAGGTCACTGGAGCTGTGAGGCTGTGGAAGTAAACAGAACTGAACCCAGGTCACTGGAGCTGTGAGACTGTGGCAGTAAACAGAACCGAACCCAGGTCACTGGAGCTGTGAGACTGTGGCAGTAAACAGAACCGAACCCGGGACACTGGAGCTGTGTGACTGTGGCAGTAAACAGAACCGAACCCAGGTCACTGGAGCTGTGAGACTGTGGCAGTAAACAGAACCGAACCCAGGTCACTGGAGCTGTGAGACTGTGGCAGTAAACAGAACCGAACCCAGGTCACTGGAGCTGTGAGACTGTGGCAGTAACCAGAACCGAACCCGGGACACTGGAGTTGTGAGACTGTGGCAGTAAACAGAACCGAACCCAGGTCACTGGAGCTGTGAGACTGTGGCAGTAAACAGAACCGAACCCAGGTCACAGGAGCTGTGAGACTGTGGCAGTAAACAGAACTGAACCCAGGTCACTGAAGCTGTGAGACTGTGGCAGTAAACAGAACTTAACCCGGGTAACTGGAGCTGTGAGACTGTGGCAGTAAACAGAACCGAACCCAGGTCACTGGAGCTGTGAGACTGTGGCAGTAAACAGAACCGAACCCAGGTCACTGGAGCTGTGAGACTGTGGCAGTAAACAGAACCGAACCCAGGTCACTGGAGCTGTGAGACTGTGGCAGTAAACAGAACTGAACCCGGGTCACTGGAGCTGTGAGACTGTGGCAGTAAACAGAACCAAACCCGGGTCACTGGAGCTGTGAGACTGTGGCAGTAAACAGAACCGAACACAGGTCACTGGAGCTGTGAGACTGTGGCAGTAAACAGAACCGAACCCAGGACACTGGAGCTGTGAGACTGTGGCAGTAAGCAGAACCGAACCCGGGTCACTGGAGCTGTGAGACTGTGGCAGTAAACAGAACCGAACCCAGTCACTGGAGCTGTGAGACTGTGGCAGTAAACAGAACTGAACCCGGGTCACTGGAGCTGTGAGACTGTGGCAGTAAACAGAACCGAACCCGGGACACTGGAGCTGTGAGACTGTGGCAGTAAACAGAACCGAACCCGGGACACTGGAGCTGTGAGACTGTGGCAGTCCCCAGAACCGAACCCAGGTCACTGAAGCTGTGAGACTGTGGCAGTAAACAGAACCGAACCCAGGTCACTGGAGCTGTGAGCCTGTGGCAGTCCCCAGAACCGAACCCGGGACACTGGAGCTGTGAGACTGTGGCAGTAAACAGAACCGAACCCAGGTCACTGAAGCTGTGAGACTGTGGCAGTGAACAGAACCGAACCCGGGACACTGGAGCTGTGAGACTGTGGCAGTAAACAGAACCGAACCCGGGTCACTGGAGCTGTGAGACGGTGGCAGTAAACAGAACCGAACCCAGGTCACTGGAGCTGTGAGACTGTGGCAGTAAACAGAACTGAACCCAGGTCACTGGAGCTGTGAGGCTGTGGCAGTAAACAGAACTGAACCCAGGTCACTGGAGCTGTGAGGCTGTGGCAGTAAACAGAACTGAACCCAGGTCACTGGAGCTGTGAGACTGTGGCAGTAAACAGAACCGAACCCAGGTCACTGGAGCTGTGAGACTGTGGCAGTAAACAGAACCGAACCCGGGACACTGGAGCTGTGAGACTGTGGCAGTAAACAGAACTGAACCCGGGTCACTGGAGCTGTGAGACTGTGGCAGTAAACAGAACCGAACCCAGGTCACTGGAGCTGTGAGACTGTGGCAGTAAACAGAACCGAACCCAGGTCACTGGAGCTGTGAGACTGTGGCAGTAAACAGAACCGAACCCAGGTCACTGGAGCTGTGAGACTGTGGCAGTAAACAGAACCGAACCCAGGTCACTGGAGCTGTGAGGCTGTGGCAGTAAACATAACTGAACCCAGGTCACTGGAGCTGTGAGACTGTGGCAGTAAACAGAACCGAACCCGGGACACTGGAGCTGTGAGACTGTGGCAGTAAACAGAACCGAACCCGGGACACTGGAGCTGTGAGACTGTGGCAGTAAACAGAACCGAACCCGGGTCACTGGAGCTGTGAGGCTGTGGCAGTAAACAGAACCGAACCCGGGACACTGGAGCTGTGAGACTGTGGCAGTAAACAGAACCGAACCCAGGTCACTGGAGCTGTGAGACTGTGGCAGAAAACAGAACCGAACCCAGGTCACTGAAGCTGTGAGACTGTGGCAGTAAACAGAACCGAACCCGGGACACTGGAGCTGTGAGACTGTGGCAGTAAACAGAACCGAACCCGGGTCACTGGAGCTGTGAGACTGTGGCAGTAAACAGAACCGAACCCGGGACACTGGAGCTGTGAGACTGTGGCAGTAAACAGAACCGAACCCGGGACACTGGAGCTGTGAGACTGTGGCAGTCCCCAGAACCGAACCCAGGACACTGGAGCTGTGAGGCTGTGGCAGTAAACAGAACCGAACTCAGGTCACTGGAGCTGTGAGACTGTGGCAGTAAACAGAACCGAACCCGGGTGACTGGAGCTGTGAGACTGTGGCAGTGAACAGAACCGAACTCAGGTCACTGGAGCTGTGAGACTGTGGCAGTAAACAGAACCGAACCCGGGTCACTGGAGCTGTGAGACTGTGGCAGTAAACAGAACCGAACCCGGGTGACTGGAGCTGTGAGACTGTGGCAGTAAACAGAACCGAACCCGGGTCACTGGAGCTGTGAGACTGTGGCAGTAAACAGAACCGAACCCAGGTCACTGGAGCTGTGAGACTGTGGTAGTAAACAGAACCGAACCCGGGTGACTGGAGCTGTGAGACTGTGGCAGTAAACAGAACCGAACCCGGGTCACTGGAGCTGTGAGACTGTGGCAGTAAACAGAACCGAACCCGGGTCACTGGAGCTGTGAGACTGTGGCAGTAAACAGAACTGAACCCAGGTCACTGGAGCTGTGAGGCTGTGGCAGTAAACAGAACCGAACCCGGGACACTGGAGCTGTGAGACTGTGGCAGTAAACAGAACTGAACCCGGGTCACTGGAGCTGTGAGACTGTGGCAGTAAACAGAACCGAACCCAGGTCACTGGAGCTGTGAGACTGTGGCAGTAAACAGAACCGAACCCGGGTCACTGGAGCTGTGAGACTGTGGCAGTAAACAGAACCGAACCCGGGACACTGGAGCTGTGAGACTGTGGCAGTAAACAGAACCGAACCCGGGACACTGGAGCTGTGAGACTGTGGCAGTCCCCAGAACCGAACCCAGGACACTGGAGCTGTGAGGCTGTGGCAGTAAACAGAACCGAACTCAGGTCACTGGAGCTGTGAGACTGTGGCAGTAAACAGAACCGAACCCGGGTGACTGGAGCTGTGAGACTGTGGCAGTGAACAGAACCGAACTCAGGTCACTGGAGCTGTGAGACTGTGGCAGTAAACAGAACCGAACCCGGGTCACTGGAGCTGTGAGACTGTGGCAGTAAACAGAACCGAACCCGGGTGACTGGAGCTGTGAGACTGTGGCAGTAAACAGAACCGAACCCGGGTCACTGGAGCTGTGAGACTGTGGCAGTAAACAGAACCGAACCCAGGTCACTGGAGCTGTGAGACTGTGGTAGTAAACAGAACCGAACCCGGGTGACTGGAGCTGTGAGACTGTGGCAGTAAACAGAACCGAACCCGGGTCACTGGAGCTGTGAGACTGTGGCAGTAAACAGAACCGAACCCGGGTCACTGGAGCTGTGAGACTGTGGCAGTAAACAGAACCGAACCCGGGTCACTGGAGCTGTGAGGCTGTGGCAGTAAACAGAACCGAACCCGGGACACTGGAGCTGTGAGACTGTGGCAGTAAACAGAACTGAACCCGGGTCACTGGAGCTGTGAGACTGTGGCAGTAAACAGAACCGAACCCAGGTCACTGGAGCTGTGAGACTGTGGCAGTAAACAGAACCGAACCCGGGACACTGGAGCTGTGAGACTGTGGCAGTAAACAGAACCGAAACCCAGGTCACTGGAGCTGTGAGACTATGGCAGTAAACAGAACCGAACCCAGGTCACTGGAGCTGTGAGACTGTGGCAGTAAACAAAACCGAACCCGGGACACTGGAGCTGTGAGACTGTGGCAGTAAACAGAACTTAACACGGATCACTGGAGCTGTGAGACTGTGGCAGTAAACAGAACTGAACCCGGGTCACTGGAGCTGTGAGACTGTGGCAGTAAACAGAACCGAACCCAGGTCACTGGAGCTGTGAGACTGTGGCAGTAAACAGAACCGAACCCAGGTCACTGGAGCTGTGAGACTGTGGCAGTAAACAGAACCGAACCCGGGACACTGGAGCTGTGAGACTGTGGCAGTAAACAGAACCGAACCCGGGTCACTGGAGCTGTGAGACTGTGGCAGTAAACAGAACCGAACCCATGTCACTGGAGCTGTGAGGCTGTGGCAGTAAACAGAACTGAACCCAGGTCACTGAAGCTGTGAGACTGTGGCAGTAAACAGAACTGAACCCAGGTCACTGAAGCTGTGAGACTGTGGCAGTAAACAGAACCGAACCCGGGTCACTGGAGCTGTGAGACTGTGGCAGTAAACAGAACCGAACCCATGTCACTGGAGCTGTGAGACTGTGGCAGTAAACAGAACTGAACCCGGGTCACTGGAGCTGTGAGACTGTGGCAGTAAACAGAACCGAACCCAGGTCACTGGAGCTGTGAGACTGTGGCAGTAAACAGAACCGAACCCGGGTCACTGGAGCTGTGAGACTGTGGCAGTACGCAGAACCGAACCCGGGTCACTGGAGCTGTGAAACTGTGGCAGTAAACAGAACCGAACCCGGGTCACTGGAGCTGTGAGACTGTGGCAGTAAACAGAACCGAACCCAGGTCACTGAAGCTGTGAGACTGTGGCAGTAAACAGAACCGAACCCGGGACACTGGAGCTGTGAGACTGTGGCAGTAAACAGAACCGAACCCGGGACACTGGAGCTGTGAGACTGTGGCAGTAAACAGAACCGAACCCGGGTCACTGGAGCTGTGAGACTGTGGCAGTAAACAGAACCGAACCCGGGACACTGGAGCTGTGAGACTGTGGCAGTAAACAGAACCGAACCCGGGACACTGGAGCTGTGAGACTGTGGCAGTCCCCAGAACCGAACCCAGGTCACTGAAGCTGTGAGACTGTGGCAGTAAACAGAACCGAACCCAGGTCACTGGAGCTGTGAGGCTGTGGCAGTCCCCAGAACCGAACCCGGGACACTGGAGCTGTGAGACTGTGGCAGTAAACAGAACCGAACCCAGGTCACTGAAGCTGTGAGACTGTGGCAGTGAACAGAACCGAACCCAGGTCACTGGAGCTGTGAGACTGTGGCAGTAAACAGAACCGAACCCGGGTCACTGGAGCTGTGAGACTGTGGCAGTAAACAGAACCGAACCCGGGACACTGGAGCTGTGAGACTGTGGCAGTCCCCAGAACCGAACCCGGGTCACTGAAGCTGTGAGACTGTGGCAGTAAACAGAACCGAACCCGGGACACTGGAGCTGTGAGACTGTGGCAGTAAACAGAACCGAACCCGGGACACTGGAGCTGTGAGACTGTGGCAGTAAACAGAACCGAACCCGGGTCACTGGAGCTGTGAGACTGTGGCAGTAAACAGAACTGAACCCGGGTCACTGGAACTGTGAGACTGTGGCAGTAAACAGAACCGAACCCAGGTCACTGGAGCTGTGAGACTGTGGCAGTAAACAGAACCGAACCCGGGACACTGGAGCTGTGAGACTGTGGCAGTAAACAGAACCGAACCCAGGTCACTGGAGCTGTGAGACTGTGGCAGTAAACAGAACCGAACCCAGGTCACTGAAGCTGTGAGACTGTGGCAGTAAACAGAACCGAACCCGGGACACTGGAGCTGTGAGACTGTGGCAGTAAACAGAACCGAACCCGGGACACTGGAGCTGTGAGACTGTGGCAGTAAACAGAACCGAACCCGGGTCACTGGAGCTGTGAGACTGTGGCAGTAAACAGAACCGAACCCGGGACACTGGAGCTGTGAGACTGTGGCAGTAAACAGAACCGAACCCAGGACACTTGAGCTGTGAGACTGTGGCAGTCCCCAGAACCGAACCCAGGACACTGGAGCTGTGAGGCTGTGGCAGTAAACAGAACCGAACTCAGGTCACTGGAGCTGTGAGACTGTGGCAGTAAACAGAACCGAACCCGGGTCACTGGAGCTCTGAGACTGTGGCAGTAAACAGAACTGAACCCGGGTCACTGGAGCTGTGAGACTGTGGCAGTAAACAGAACCGAACCCGGGACACTGGAGCTGTGAGACTGTGGCAGTAAACAGAACTGAACCCGGGTCACTGGAGCTGTGAGACTGTGGCAGTAAACAGAACCGAACCCAGGTCACTGGAGCTGTGAGACTGTGGCAGTAAACAGAACTGAACCCAGGTCACTGGAGCTGTGAGACTGTGGCAGTAAACATAACCGAACCCAGGACACTGGAGCTGTGAGACTGTGGCAGTAAACAGAACCGAACTCAGGTCACTGGAGCTGTGAGACTGTGGCAGTAAACAGAACCGAACCCGGGTCACTGGAGCTGTGAGACTGTGGCAGTAAACAGAACTGAACCCAGGTCACTGGAGCTGTGAGGCTGTGGCAGTAAACAGAACTGAACCCAGGTCACTGGAGCTGTGAGACTGTGGCAGTAAACAGAACCGAACCCGGGTCACTGGAGCTGTGAGGCTGTGGCGGTAAACAGAACTGAACCCAGGTCACTGGAGCTGTGAGACTGTGGCAGTAAACAGAACTGAACCCAGGTCACTGGAGCTGTGAGACTGTGGCAGTAAACATAACCGAACCCAGGACACTGGAGCTGTGAGACTGTGGCAGTAAACAGAACCGAACTCAGGTCACTGGAGCTGTGAGACTGTGGCAGTAAACAGAACCGAACCCGGGTCACTGGAGCTGTGAGACTGTGGCAGTAAACAGAACTGAACCCAGGTCACTGGAGCTGTGAGGCTGTGGCAGTAAACAGAACTGAACCCAGGTCACTGGAGCTGTGAGACTGTGGCAGTAAACAGAACCGAACCCGGGTCACTGGAGCTGTGAGGCTGTGGCGGTAAACAGAACTGAACCCAGGTCACTGGAGCTGTGAGAATGTGGCAGTAAACAGAACCGAACCCGGGACACTGGAGCTGTGAGACTGTGGCAGTAAACAGAACTGAACCCGGGTCACTGGAGCTGCGAGACTGTGGCAGTAAACAGAACCGAACCCAGGTCACTGGAGCTGTGAGACTGTGGCAGTAAACAGAACCGAACCCAGGTCACTGGAGCTGTGAGACTGTGGCAGTAAACAGAACCGAACCCGGGACACTGGAGCTGTGAGACTGTGGCAGTAAACAGAACTTAACCCGGGTCACTGGAGCTGTGAGACTGTGGCAGTAAACAGAACCGAACCCAGGTCACTGGAGCTGTGAGACTGTGGCAGTAAACAGAACCGAACCCGGGACACTGGAGCTGTGAGACTGTGGCAGTAAACAGAACCGAACCCGGGTCACTGGAGCTGTGAGACTGTGGCAGTAAACAGAACCGAACCCAGGTCACTGGAGCTGTGAGACTGTGGCAGTAAACAGAACTGAACCCGGGTCACTGGAGCTGTGAGACTGTGGCAGTAAACAGAACTGAACCCGGGTCACTGGAGCTGTGAGACTGTGGCAGTAAACAGAACCGAACCCGGGTCACTGGAGCTGTGAGACTGTGGCAGTAAACATAACCGAACCCAGGTCACTGGAGCTGTGAGACTGTGGCAGTAAACAGAACCGAACCCGGGACACTGGAGCTGTGAGACTGTGGCAGTAAACAGAACTGAACCCGGGTCACTGGAGCTGTGAGACTGTGGCAGTAAACAGAACCGAACCCAGGTCACTGGAGCTGTGAGACTGTGGCAGTAAACAGAACCGAACCCAGGTCACGGGAGCTGTGAGACTGTGGCAGTAAACAGAACCGAACCCAGGTCACTGGAGCTGTGAGACTGTGGCAGTAAACAGAAGCGAACCCGGGACACTGGAGCTGTGAGACTGTGGCAGTAAACAGAACTGAACCCGGGTCACTGGAGCTGTGAGACTGTGGCAGTAAACAGAACCGAACCCAGGTCACTGGAGCTGTGAGACTGGCAGTAAACAGAACCGAACCCAGGTCACTGGAGCTGTGAGACTGTGGCAGTAAACAGAACTGAACCCAGGTCACTGAAGCTGTGAGACTGTGGCAGTAAACAGAACTTAACCCGGGTAACTGGAGCTGTGAGACTGTGGCAGTAAACAGAACCGAACCCAGGTCACTGGAGCTGTGAGACTGTGGCAGTAAACAGAACCGAACCCAGGTCACTGGAGCTGTGAGACTGTGGCAGTAAACAGAACCGAACCCAGGTCACTGGAGCTGTGAGACTGTGGCAGTAAACAGAACCGAACCCGGGACACTGGAGCTGTGAGACTGTGGCAGTAAGCAGAACCGAACCCGGGTCACTGGAGCTGTGAGACTGTGGCAGTAAACAGAACCGAACCCGGATCACTGGAGCTGTGAGACTGTGGCAGTAAACAGAACCGAACCCAGGACACTGGAGCTGTGAGGCTGTGGCAGTAAACAGAACCGAACCCAGGTGACTGGAGCTGTGAGACTGTGGCAGTAAACAGAACCGAACCCGGTCACTGGAGCTGTGAGACTGTGGCAGTAAACAGAACCGAACCCAGGTCACTGGAGCTGTGAGACTGTGGCAGTAAACAGAACCGAACCCAGGACACTGGAGCTGTGAGACTGTGGCAGTAAACAGAACCGAACCCAGGTCACTGGAGCTGTGAGACTGTGGCAGTAAACAGAACCGAACCCAGGACACTGGAGCTGTGAGGCTGTGGCAGTAAACAGAACCGAACCCGGGTCACTGAAGCTGTGAGACTGTGGCAAAAAACAGAACCGAACCCAGTACACTGGAACTGTGAGGCTGTGGCTGTCCCCAGAACCGAACCCAGGTCACTGAAGCGGTGAGACTGTGGCAGTAAACAGAACCGAACCCAGGTCACTGGAGCTGTGAGGCTGTGGCAGTCCCCAAAACCGAACCCGGGACACTGGAGCTGTGAGACTGTGGCAGTAAACAGAACCGAACCCAGGTCACTGGAGCTGTGAGACTGTGGCAGTAAACAGAACCGAACCCAGGTCACGGGAGCTGTGAGACTGTGGCAGTAAACAGAACCGAACCCAGGTCACTGGAGCTGTGAGACTGTGGCATTAAACAGAACCGAACCCAGGTCACTGGAGCTGTGAGACTGTGGCAGTAAACAGAACCGAACCCGGGACACTGGAGCTGTGAGACTGTGGCAGTAAACAGAACCGAACCCGGGTCACTGGAGCTGTGAGACTGTGGCAGTAAACAGAACCGAACCCATGTCACTGGAGCTGTGAGGCTGTGGCAGTAAACAGAACCGAACACAGGTCACTGGAGCTGTGAGACTGTGGCAGAAAACAGAACTGAACCCAGGTCACTGAAGCTGTGAGACTGTGGCAGTAAACAGAAATGAACCCGGGTCACTGGAGCTGTGAGACTGTGGCAAAAAACAGAACTGAACCCGGGTCACTGAAGCTGTGAAACTGTGGCAGTTAACAGAACTGAACCCAGGTCACTGAAGCTGTGAGACTGTGGCAGTAAACAGAACCGAACCCAGGTCAATGGAGCTGTGAGACTGTGGCAGTAAACAGAACCGAACCCATGTCACTGGAGCTGTGAGACTGTGGCAGTAAACAGAACTGAACCCGGGTCACTGGAGCTGTGAGACTGTGGCAGTAAACAGAACCGAACCCAGGTCACTGGAGCTGTGAGACTGTGGCAGTAAACAGAACCGAACCCGGGTCACTGGAGCTGTGAGACTGTGGCAGTAAACAGAACCGAACCCGGGACACTGGAGCTGTGAGACTGTGGCAGTAAACAGAACCGAACCCGGGTCACTGGAGCTGTGAGACTGTGGCAGTAAACAGAACCGAACCCTGGTCACTGGAGCTGTGAGACTGTGGCAGTAAACAGAACCGAACCCAGGTCACTGGAGCTGTGAGACTGTGGCAGTAAACAGAACCGAACCCGGGACACTGGAGCTGTGAGACTGTGACAGTAAACAGAACCGAACCCGGGACACTGGAGCTGTGAGACTGTGGCAGTAAACAGAACCGAACCCGGGTCACAGGAGCTGTGAGACTGTGGCAGTAAACAGAACCGAACCCGGGACACTGGAGCTGTGAGACTGTGGCAGTAAACAGAACCGAACCCAGGTCACTGGAGCTGTGAGACTGTGGAAGTAAACAGAACCGAACCCAGGTCACTGGAGCTGTGAGACTGTGGCAGTAAACAGAACCGAACCCGGGACACTGGAGCTGTGAGGCTGTGGCAGTAAACAGAACCGAACCCGGGTCACTGGAGCGGTGAGACTGTGGCAGTACACAGAACCGAACCCGGGACACTGGAGCTGTGAGACTGTGGCAGTAAACAGAACCGAATCCGGGTCACTGGAGCTGTGAGACTGTGGCAGTAAACAGAACCGAACCCGGGACACTGGAGCTGTGAGACTGTGGCAGTAAACAGAACCGAACCCAGGTCACTGGAGCTGTGAGACTGTGGCAGTAAACAGAACCGAACCCGGGACACTGGATCTGTGAGACTGTGGCAGTAAACAGAACCGAACCCGGGTCACTGGAGCTGTGAGACTCTGGCAGTAAACAGAACCGAACCCGGGACACTGGAGCTGTGAGACTGTGGCAGTAAACAGAACCGAACCCGGGACACTGGAGCTGTGAGACTGTGGCAGTAAACAGAACCGAACCCGGGTCACTGGAGCTGTGAGACTGTGGCAGTAAACAGAACCGAACCCATGTCACTGGAGCTGTGAGGCTGTGGCAGTAAACAGAACCGAACACAGGTCACTGGAGCTGTGAGACTGTGGCAGAAAACAGAACTGAACCCAGGTCACTGAAGCTGTGAGACTGTGGCAGTAAACAGAACTGAACCCGGGTCACTGGAGCTGTGAGACTGTGGCAAAAAACAGAACTGAACCCGGGTCACTGAAGCTGTGAAACTGTGGCAGTAAACAGAACTGAACCCGGGTCACTGGAGCTGTGAGACTGTGGCAGTAAACAGAACCGAACCCATGTCACTGGAGCTGTGAGACTGTGGCAGTAAACAGAACTGAACCCGGGTCACTGGAGCTGTGAGACTGTGGCAGTAAACAGAACCGAACCCGGGTCACTGGAGCTGTGAGACTGTGGCAGTAAACAGAACCGAACCCATGTCACTGGAGCTGTGAGGCTGTGGCAGTAAACAGAACCGAACCCGGGACACTGGAGCTGTGAGACTGTGGCAGTAAACAGAACCGAACCCGTGTCACTGGAGCTGTGAGACTGTGGCAGTAAACAGAACCGAACCCGGGTCACTGGAGCTGTGAGATTGTGGCAGTAAACAGAACCGAACCCGGGACACTGGAGCTGTGAGACTGTGGCAGTAAACAGAACCGAACCCGGGTCACTGGAGCTGTGAGACTGTGGCAGTAAACAGAACCGAACCCAGGTCACTGGAGCTGTGATACTTTGGCAGTAAACAGAACCGAACCCGGGACACTGGAGCTGTGAGACTGTGGCAGTAAACAGAACCGAACCCGGGTCACTGGAGCTGTGAGACTGTGGCAGTAAACAGAACCGAACCCGGGACACTGGAGCTGTGAGACTGTGGCAGTAAACAGAACCGAACCCGGGACACTGGAGCTGTGAGACTGTGACAGTAAACAGAACCGAACCCGGGACACTGGAGCTGTGAGACTGTGGCAGTAAACAGAACCGAACCCGGGTCACTGGAGCTGTGAGACTGTGGCAGTAAACAGAACCGGACCCGGGACACTGGAGCTGTGAGACTGTGGCAGTAAACAGAACCGAACCCAGGTCACTGGAGCTGTGAGACTGTGGAAGTAAACAGAACCGAACCCGGGACACTGGATCTGTGAGACTGTGGCAGTAAACAGAACCGAACCCGGGTCACTGGAGCTGTGAGACTCTGGCAGTAAACAGAACCGAACCCGGGACACTGGAGCTGTGAGACTGTGGCAGTAAACAGAACCGAACCCGGGTCACTGGAGCTGTGAGACTGTGGCAGTAAACAGAACCGAACCCGGGACACTGGAGCTGTGAGACTGTGGCAGTAAACAGAACTGAACCCGGGACACTGGAGCTGTGAGACTGTGGCAGTAAACAGAACCGAACCCGGGTCACTGGAGCTGTGAGACTGTGGCAGTAAACAGAACCGAACCCGGGACACTGGAGCTGTGAGACTGTGGCAGTAAACAGAACTGAACCCGGGTCACTGGAGCTGCGAGACTGTGACAGTAAACAGAACCGAACCCGGGACACTGGAGCTGTGAGACTGTGGCAGTAAACAGAACTGAACCCGAGTCACTGGAGCTGTGAGACTGTGGCAGTAAACAGAAACGAACCCGGGACACTGGAGCTGTGAGACTGTGGCAGTAAACAGAACCGAACCCAGGTCACTGGAGCTGTGAGACTGTGGCAGTAAACAGAACCGAACCCGGGACACTGGAGCTGTGAGACTGTGGCAGTAAACAGAACTGAACCCAGGTCACTGGAGCTGTGAGACTGTGGCAGTAAACAGAACTGAACCCGGGTCACTGGAGCTGTGAGACTGTGGCAGTAAACAGAACCGAACCCGGGACACTGGAGCTGTGAGACTGTGGCAGTAAACAGAACTGAACCCGGGTCACTGGAGCTGTGAGACTGTGGAAGTAAACAGAACCGAACCCGGGTCACTGGAGCTGTGAGACTGTGGCAGTAAACAGAACCGAACCCGGGACACTGGAGCTGTGAGACTGTGACAGTAAACAGAACCGGACCCGGGACACTGGAGCTGTGAGACTGCGGCAGTAAACAGAACTGAACCCGTGTCACTGGAGCTGTGAGACTGTGGCAGTAAACAGAACCGAACCCGGGACACTGGAGCTGTGAGACTGTGGCAGTAAACAGAACCGAACCCAGGTCACTGGAGCTGTGAGACTGTGGCAGTAAACAGAACCGAACCCGGGACACTGGAGCTGTGAGACTGTGGCTGTAAACAGAACCGAACTCGGGTCACTGGAGCTGTGAGACTGTGGCAGTAAACAGAACCGAACCCGGGACACTGGAGCTGTGAGACTGTGGCAGTAAACAGAACTGAACCCAGGTCACTGGAGCTGTGAGACTGTGGCAGTAAACAGAACCAAACCCAGGTCACTGGAGCTGTGAGACTGTGGCAGTAAACAGAACCGAACCCAGGACACTGGAGCTGTGAGACTGTGGCAGTAAACAGAACCGAAACCGGGTCACTGGAGCTGTGAGACTGTGGCAGTAAACAGAACCGAACCCGGGACACTGGAGCTGTGAGACTGTGGCAGTAAACAGAACCGAACCCAGGTCACTGGAGCTGTGAGACTGTGGCAGTAAACAAAACCGAACCCGGGACACTGGAGCTGTGAGACTGTGGCAGTGAACAGAACCGAACCCGGGACACTGGAGCTGTGAGACTGTGGCAGTAAACAGAACTGAACCCGGGACACTGGAGCTGTGAGACTGTGGCAGTAAACAGAACCGAACCCGGGTCACTGGAGCTGTGAGACTGTGGCAGTAAACAGAACCGAACCCGGGACACTGGAGCTGTGAGACTGTGGCAGTAAACAGAACCGAACCCGGGACACTGGAGCTGTGAGACTGTGGCAGTAAACAGAACCGAACCCAGGTCACTGGAGCTGTGAGACTGTGGCAGTAAACAGAACAGAACCCGGGACACTGGAGCTGTGAGACTGTGGCAGTAAACAGAACCGAACCCGGGACACTGGAGCTGTGAGACTGTGGCAGTAAACAGAACTGAACCCGGGACACTGGAGCTGTGAGACTGTGGCAGTAAACAGAACCGAACCCAGGTCACTGGAGCTGTGAGACTGTGGCAGTAAACAGAACTGAACCCGGGACACTGGAGCTGTGAGACTGTGGCAGTAAACAGAACCGAACCCGGGTCACTGGAGCTGTGAGACTGTGGCAGTAAACAGAACCGAACCCGGGACACTGGAGCTGTGAGACTGTGGCAGTAAACAGAACCGAACCCGGGTCACTGGAGCTGTGAGACTGTGGCAGTAAACAGAACCGAACCCGGGACACTGGAGCTGTGAGACTGTGACAGTAAACAGAACCGGACCCGGGACACTGGAGCTGTGAGACTGTGGCAGTAAACAGAACTGAACCCGTGTCAGTGGAGCTGTGAGACTGTGGCAGTAAACAGAACCGAACCCAGGTCACTGGAGCTGTGAGACTGTGGCAGTAAACGGAACCGAACCCGGGACACTGGAGCTGTGAGACTGTGGCAGTAAACAGAACCGAACCCGGGACACTGGAGCTGTGAGACTGTGGCAGTAAACAGAACCGAACCCGGGTCACTGGAGCTGTGAGACTGTGGCAGTAAACAGAACCGAACCCAGGTCACTGGAGCTGTGAGACTTTGGCAGTAAACAGAACCGAACCCGGGTCAATGGAGCTGTGTGACTGTGGCAGTAAACAGAACCGAACCCAGGACACTGGAGCTGTGAGACTGTGGCAGTAAACAGAACCGAACCCGGGGCACTGGAGCTGTGAGACTGTGGCAGTAAACAGAACCGAACCCGGGACACTGGAGCTGTGAGACTGATGCAGTAAACGGAACCGAACCCGGGACACTGGAGCTGTGAGACTGTGGCAGTAAACAGAACCGAACCCGGGTCACTGGAGCTGTGAGACTGTGGCAGTAAACAGAACCGAACCCAGGTCACTGGAGCTGTGAGACTTTGGCAGTAAACAGAACCGAACCCGGGTCAATGGAGCTGTGTGACTGTGGCAGTAAACAGAACCGAACCCAGGACACTGGAGCTGTGAGACTGTGGCAGTAAACAGAACCGAACCCAGGTCACTGGAGCTGTGAGACTGTGGCAGTAAACAGAACCGAACCCAGGTCACTGGAGCTGTGAGACTGTGGCAGTAAACAGAACCGAACCCAGGTCACTGGAGCTGTGAGACTGTGGCAGTAAACAGAACCGAACCCGGGGCACTGGAGCTGTGAGACTGTGGCAGTAAACAGAACCGAACCCGGGACACTGGAGCTGTGAGACTGTGGCAGTAAACGGAACCGAACCCGGGACACTGGAGCTGTGAGACTGTGGCAGTAAACAGAACCGAACCCGGGACACTGGAGCTGTGAGACTGTGGCAGTAAACAGAACCGAACCCGGGACACTGGAGCTGTGAGACTGTGGCAGTAAACAGAACCGAACCCGGGACACTGGAGCTGTGAGACTGTGACAGTAAACAGAACCGAATCCGGGACACAGGAGCTGTGAGACTGTGGCAGTAAACAGAACTGAACCCGGGTCACTGGAGCTGTGAGACGGTGGCAGT
Source organism: Heterodontus francisci (assembly GCF_036365525.1). Taxonomy (NCBI): domain Eukaryota; kingdom Metazoa; phylum Chordata; class Chondrichthyes; order Heterodontiformes; family Heterodontidae; genus Heterodontus; species Heterodontus francisci. Next base: position 2,532,271 of record NW_027141873.1, on the reverse strand, counting down.
AAACAGAACCGAACCCGGGTCACTGGAGCTGTGAGACGGTGGCAGTAAACAGAACCGAACCCGGGACACTGGAGCTGTGAGACTGTGGCAGTAAACAGAACCGAACCCGGGACACTGGAGCTGTGAGACTGTGGCAGTAACCAGAACCGAACCCGGGACACTGGAGCTGTGAGACTGTGGCAGTAAACAGAACCGAACCCGGGACACTGGAGCTGTGAGACTGTGACAGTAAACAGAACCGAACCCGGGACACTGGAGCTGTGAGACTGTGGCAGTAAACAGAACCGAACCCAGGTCACTGGAGCTGTGAGACTTTGGCAGTAAACCGAACCGAACCCAGGTCACTGGAGCTGTGAGACTGTGGCAGTAAACAGAACCGAACCCAGGTCACTGGAGCTGTGAGACTTTGGCAGTAAACAGAACCGAACCCGGGTCACTGGAGCTGTGTGACTGTGGCAGTCCCCAGAACCGAACCCAGGACACTGGAGCTGTGAGACTGTGGCAGTAAACAGAACCGAACCCGGGACACTGGAGCTGTGAGACTGTGGCAGTAAACAGAACCGAACCCGGGACACTGGAGCTGTGAGACTGTGGCAGTAAACAGAACCGAACCCGGGACACTGGAGCTGTGAGACTGTGACAGTAAACAGAACCGAACCCGGGACACTGGAGCTGTGAGACTGTGGCAGTAAACAGAACCGAACCCGGGACACTGGAGCTGTGAGACTGTGGCAGTAAACAGAACCGAACCCGGGACACTGGAGCTGTGAGACTGTGGCAGTAAACAGAACCGAACCCGGGACACAGGAGCTGTGAGACTGTGGCAGTAAACAGAACCGAACCCGGGACACTGGAGCTGTGAGACTGTGACAGTAAACAGAACCGAACCCGGGACACTGGAGCTGTGAGACTGTGGCAGTAAACAGAACCGAACCCGGGACACAGGAGCTGTGAGACTGTGGCAGTAAACAGAACCGAACCCGGGACACTGGAGCTGTGAGACTGTGGCAGTAAACAGAACCGAACACGGGTCACGGGAGCTGTGAGACTGTGGCAGTAAACAGAAACGAACCCATGTCACTGGAGCTGTGAGGCTGTGGCAGTAAACAGAACCGAACACAGGTCACTGGAGCTGTGAGACTGTGGCAGTAAACAGAACTGAACCCGGGTCACTGGAGCTGTGAGACTGTGGCAAAAAACAGAACTGAACCCGGGTCACTGAAGCTGTGAAACTGTGGCAGTTAACAGAACTGAACCCAGGTCACTGAAGCTGTGAGACTGTGGCAGTAAACGGAACCGAACCCGGGTCACTGGAGCTGTGAGACTGTGGCAGTAAACAGAACTGAACCCGGGTCACTGGAGCTGTGAGACTGTGGCAGTAAACAGTACCGAACCCAGGTCACTGGAGCTGTGAGACTGTGGCAGTAAACAGAACCGAACCCGGGTCACTGGAGCTGTGAGACTGTGGCAGTAAACAGAACCGAACCCGGGACACTGGAGCTGTGAGACTGTGGCAGTAAACAGAACCGAACCCGGGTCACTGGAGCTGTGAGACTGTGGCAGTAAACAGAACCGAACCCTGGTCACTGGAGCTGTGAGACTGTGGCAGTAAACAGAACCGAACCCAGGTCACTGGAGCTGTGAGACTGTGGCAGTAAACAGAACCGAACCCGGGACACTGGAGCTGTGAGACTGTGACAGTAAACAGAACCGAACCCGGGACACTGGAGCTGTGAGACTGTGGCAGTAAACAGAACCGAACCCGGGTCACAGGAGCTGTGAGACTGTGGCAGTAAACAGAACCGAACCCGGGACACTGGAGCTGTGAGACTGTGGCAGTAAACAGAACCGAACCCAGGTCACTGGAGCTGTGAGACTGTGGAAGTAAACAGAACCGAACCCAGGTCACTGGAGCTGTGAGACTGTGGCAGTAAACAGAACCGAACCCGGGACACTGGAGCTGTGAGGCTGTGGCAGTAAACAGAACCGAACCCGGGTCACTGGAGCGGTGAGACTGTGGCAGTACACAGAACCGAACCCGGGACACTGGAGCTGTGAGACTGTGGCAGTAAACAGAACCGAATCCGGGTCACTGGAGCTGTGAGACTGTGGCAGTAAACAGAACCGAACCCGGGACACTGGAGCTGTGAGACTGTGGCAGTAAACAGAACCGAACCCAGGTCACTGGAGCTGTGAGACTGTGGCAGTAAACAGAACCGAACCCGGGACACTGGATCTGTGAGACTGTGGCAGTAAACAGAACCGAACCCAGGTCACTGGAGCTGTGAGACTGTGGCAGTAAACAGAACCGAACCCGGGACACTGGATCTGTGAGACTCTGGCAGTAAACAGAACCGAACCCGGGACACTGGAGCTGTGAGACTGTGGCAGTAAACAGAACCGAACCCGGGACACTGGAGCTGTGAGACTGTGGCAGTAAACAGAACCGAACCCGGGTCACTGGAGCTGTGAGACTGTGGCAGTAAACAGAACCGAACCCATGTCACTGGAGCTGTGAGGCTGTGGCAGTAAACAGAACCGAACACAGGTCACTGGAGCTGTGAGACTGTGGCAAAAAACAGAACTGAACCCGGGTCACTGAAGCTGTGAAACTGTGGCAGTAAACAGAACTGAACCCGGGTCACTGGAGCTGTGAGACTGTGGCAGTAAACAGAACCGAACCCATGTCACTGGAGCTGTGAGACTGTGGCAGTAAACAGAACTGAACCCGGGTCACTGGAGCTGTGAGACTGTGGCAGTAAACAGAACCGAACCCGGGTCACTGGAGCTGTGAGACTGTGGCAGTAAACAGAACCGAACCCATGTCACTGGAGCTGTGAGGCTGTGGCAGTAAACAGAACCGAACCCGGGACACTGGAGCTGTGAGACTGTGGCAGTAAACAGAACCGAACCCGTGTCACTGGAGCTGTGAGACTGTGGCAGTAAACAGAACCGAACCCGGGTCACTGGAGCTGTGAGATTGTGGCAGTAAACAGAACCGAACCCGGGACACTGGAGCTGTGAGACTGTGGCAGTAAACAGAACCGAACCCGGGTCACTGGAGCTGTGAGACTGTGGCAGTAAACAGAACCGAACCCAGGTCACTGGAGCTGTGATACTTTGGCAGTAAACAGAACCGAACCCGGGACACTGGAGCTGTGAGACTGTGGCAGTAAACAGAACCGAACCCGGGTCACTGGAGCTGTGAGACTGTGGCAGTAAACAGAACCGAACCCGGGACACTGGACATGTGAGACTGTGGCAGTAAACAGAACCGAACCCGGGACACTGGAGCTGTGAGACTGTGACAGTAAACAGAACCGAACCCGGGACACTGGAGCTGTGAGACTGTGGCAGTAAACAGAACCGAACCCGGGTCACTGGAGCTGTGAGACTGTGGCAGTAAACAGAACCGGACCCGGGACACTGGAGCTGTGAGACTGTGGCAGTAAACAGAACCGAACCCAGGTCACAGGAGCTGTGAGACTGTGGAAGTAAACAGAACCGAACCCAGGTCACTGGAGCTGTGAGACTGTGGCAGTAAACAGAACCGAACCCGGGACACTGGAGCTGTGAGGCTGTGGCAGTAAACAGAACCGAACCCGGGTGACTGGAGCGGTGAGACTGTGGCAGTACACAGAACCGAACCCGGGACACTGGAGCTGTGAGACTGTGGCAGAAAACAGAACCGAATCCGGGTCACTGGAGCTGTGAGACTGTGGCAGTAAACAGAACCGAACCCAGGTCACTGGAGCTGTGAGACTGTGGCAGTAAACAGAACCGAACCCGGGACACTGGATCTGTGAGACTGTGGCAGTAAACAGAACCGAACCCGGGTCACTGGAGCTGTGAGACTCTGGCAGTAAACAGAACCGAACCCGGGACACTGGAGCTGTGAGACTGTGGCAGTAAACAGAACCGAACCCGGGTCACTGGAGCTGTGAGACTGTGGCAGTAAACAGAACCGAACCCGGGACACTGGAGCTGTGAGACTGTGGCAGTAAACAGAACTGAACCCGGGACACTGGAGCTGTGAGACTGTGGCAGTAAACAGAACCGAACCCAGGACACTGGAGCTGTGAGACTGTGGCAGTAAACAGAACTGAACCCGGGTCACTGGAGCTGCGAGACTGTGACAGTAAACAGAACCGAACCCGGGACACTGGAGCTGTGAGACTGTGGCAGTAAACAGAACTGAACCCGAGTCACTGGAGCTGTGAGACTGTGGCAGTAAACAGAACTGAACCCGGGACACTGGAGCTGTGAGACTGTGGCAGTAAACAGAAACGAACCCGGGACACTGGAGCTGTGAGACTGTGGCAGTAAACAGAACCGAACCCAGGTCACTGGAGCTGTGAGACTGTGGCAGTAAACAGAACCGAACCCGGGACACTGGAGCTGTGAGACTGTGGCAGTAAACAGAACCGAACCCGGGACACTGGAGCTGTGAGACTGTGGCAGTAAACAGAACTGAACCCAGGTCACTGGAGCTGTGAGACTGTGGCAGTAAACAGAACTGAACCCGGGTCACTGGAGCTGTGAGACTGTGGCAGTAAACAGAACCGAACCCGGGACACTGGAGCTGTGAGACTGTGGCAGTAAACAGAACCGAACCCGGGACACTGGAGCTGTGAGACTGTGACAGTAAACAGAACCGGACCCGGGACACTGGAGCTGTGAGACTGTGGCAGTAAACAGAACTGAACCCGTGTCACTGGAGCTGTGAGACTGTGGCAGTAAACAGAACCGAACCCGGGACACTGGAGCTGTGAGACTGTGGCAGTAAACAGAACCGAACCCAGGTCACTGGAGCTGTGAGACTGTGGCAGTAAACAGAACCGAACCCGGGACACTGGAGCTGTGAGACTGTGGCTGTAAACAGAACCGAACTCGGGTCACTGGAGCTGTGAGACTGTGGCAGTAAACAGAACCGAACCCGGGACACTGGAGCTGTGAGACTGTGGCAGTAAACAGAACTGAACCCAGGTCACTGGAGCTGTGAGACTGTGGCAGTAAACAGAACCAAACCCAGGTCACTGGAGCTGTGAGACTGTGGCAGTAAACAGAACCGAACCCAGGACACTGGAGCTGTGAGACTGTGGCAGTAAACAGAACCGAAACCGGGTCACTGGAGCTGTGAGACTGTGGCAGTAAACAGAACCGAAACCGGGTCACTGGAGCTGTGAGACTGTGGCAGTAAACAGAACCGAACCCAGGTCACTGGAGCTGTGAGACTGTGGCAGTAAACAGAACCGAACCCGGGACACTGGAGCTGTGAGACTGTGGCAGTAAACAGAACTGAACCCGGGACACTGGAGCTGTGAGACTGTGGAAGTAAACAGAACCGAACCCGGGTCACTGGAGCTGTGAGACTGTGACAGTAAACAGAACCGGACCCGGGACACTGGAGCTGTGAGACTGTGGCAGTAAACAGAACTGAACCCGTGTCACTGGAGCTGTGAGACTGTGGCAGTAAACAGAACCGAACCCAGGTCACTGGAGCTGTGAGACTGTGGCAGTAAACAGAACCGAACCCAGGTCACTGGAGCTGTGAGACTGTGGCAGTAAACAGAACTGAACCCGTGTCACTGGAGCTGTGAGACTGTGGCAGTAAACAGAACCGAACCCAGGTCACTGGAGCTGTGAGACTGTGGCAGTAAACGGAACCGAACCCGGGACACTGGAGCTGTGAGACTGTGGCAGTAAACAGAACTGAACCCGGGACACTGGAGCTGTGAGACTGTGGCAGTAAACAGAACCGAACCCAGGACACTGGAGCTGTGAGACTGTGGCAGTAAACAGAACTGAACCCGGGTCACTGGAGCTGCGAGACTGTGACAGTAAACAGAACCGAACCCGGGACACTGGAGCTGTGAGACTGTGGCAGTAAACAGAACTGAACCCGAGTCACTGGAGCTGTGAGACTGTGGCAGTAAACAGAAACGAACCCGGGACACTGGAGCTGTGAGACTGTGGCAGTAAACAGAACCGAACCCAGGTCACTGGAGCTGTGAGACTGTGGCAGTAAACAGAACCGAACCCGGGACACTGGAGCTGTGAGACTGTGGCAGTAAACAGAACCGAACCCGGGACACTGGAGCTGTGAGACTGTGGCAGTAAACAGAACTGAACCCAGGTCACTGGAGCTGTGAGACTGTGGCAGTAAACAGAACTGAACCCGGGTCACTGGAGCTGTGAGACTGTGGCAGTAAACAGAACCGAACCCGGGACACTGGAGCTGTGAGACTGTGGCAGTAAACAGAACCGAACCCGGGACACTGGAGCTGTGAGACTGTGACAGTAAACAGAACCGGACCCGGGACACTGGAGCTGTGAGACTGTGGCAGTAAACAGAACTGAACCCGTGTCACTGGAGCTGTGAGACTGTGGCAGTAAACAGAACCGAACCCGGGACACTGGAGCTGTGAGACTGTGGCAGTAAACAGAACCGAACCCAGGTCACTGGAGCTGTGAGACTGTGGCAGTAAACAGAACCGAACCCGGGACACTGGAGCTGTGAGACTGTGGCTGTAAACAGAACCGAACTCGGGTCACTGGAGCTGTGAGACTGTGGCAGTAAACAGAACCGAACCCGGGACACTGGAGCTGTGAGACTGTGGCAGTAAACAGAACTGAACCCAGGTCACTGGAGCTGTGAGACTGTGGCAGTAAACAGAACCAAACCCAGGTCACTGGAGCTGTGAGACTGTGGCAGTAAACAGAACCGAACCCAGGACACTGGAGCTGTGAGACTGTGGCAGTAAACAGAACCGAAACCGGGTCACTGGAGCTGTGAGACTGTGGCAGTAAACAGAACCGAAACCGGGTCACTGGAGCTGTGAGACTGTGGCAGTAAACAGAACCGAACCCAGGTCACTGGAGCTGTGAGACTGTGGCAGTAAACAGAACCGAACCCGGGACACTGGAGCTGTGAGACTGTGGCAGTAAACAGAACTGAACCCGGGACACTGGAGCTGTGAGACTGTGGAAGTAAACAGAACCGAACCCGGGTCACTGGAGCTGTGAGACTGTGACAGTAAACAGAACCGGACCCGGGACACTGGAGCTGTGAGACTGTGGCAGTAAACAGAACTGAACCCGTGTCACTGGAGCTGTGAGACTGTGGCAGTAAACAGAACCGAACCCAGGTCACTGGAGCTGTGAGACTGTGGCAGTAAACAGAACCGAACCCAGGTCACTGGAGCTGTGAGACTGTGGCAGTAAACAGAACTGAACCCGTGTCACTGGAGCTGTGAGACTGTGGCAGTAAACAGAACCGAACCCAGGTCACTGGAGCTGTGAGACTGTGGCAGTAAACGGAACCGAACCCGGGACACTGGAGCTGTGAGACTGTGGCAGTAAACAGAACCGAACCCGGGTCACTGGAGCTGTGAGACTGTGGCAGTAAACAGAACCGAACCCAGGTCACTGGAGCTGTGAGACTTTGGCAGTAAACAGAACCGAACCCGGGTCAATGGAGCTGTGTGACTGTGGCAGTAAACAGAACCGAACCCAGGACACTGGAGCTGTGAGACTGTGGCAGTAAACAGAACCGAACCCGGGGCACTGGAGCTGTGAGACTGTGGCAGTAAACAGAACCGAACCCGGGACACTGGAGCTGTGAGACTGTGGCAGTAAACAGAACCGAACCCGGGACACTGGAGCTGTGAGACTGTGGCAGTAAACAGAACCGAACCCGGGACACTGGAGCTGTGAGACTGTGACAGTAAACAGAACCGAACCCGGGACACTGGAGCTGTGAGACTGTGACAGTAAACAGAACCGAATCCGGGACACAGGAGCTGTGAGACTGTGGCAGTAAACAGAACCGAACCCGGGACACTGGAGCTGTGAGACTGTGACAGTAAACAGAACCAAACCCGGGACACTGGAGCTGTGAGACTGTGGCAGTAAACAGAACCGAACCCGGGACACTGGAGCTGTGAGACTGTGGCAGTAAACAGAACCGAACCCGGGACACTGGAGCTGTGAGACTGTGACAGTAAACAGAACCGAACCCGGGACACTGGAGCTGTGAGACTGTGGCAGTAAACAGAACCGAACCCAGGTCACTGGAGCTGTGAGACTTTGGCAGTAAACAGAACCGAACCCAGGTCACTGGAGCTGTGAGACTGTGGCAGTAAACAGAACCGAACCCAGGTCACTGGAGCTGTGAGACTGTGGCAGTAAACAGAACCGAACCCGGGACACTGGAGCTGTGAGACTGTGGCAGTAAACAGAACCGAACCCGGGTCACTGGAGCTGTGAGACTGTGGCAGTAAACAGAACCGAACCCAGGTCACTGGAGCTGTGAGACTTTGGCAGTAAACAGAACCGAACCCGGGTCACTGGAGCTGTGAGACTGTGACAGTAAACAGAACCGAACCCAGGACACTGGAGCTGTGTGACTGTGGCAGTCCCCAGAACCGAACCCAGGACACTGGAGCTGTGAGACTGTGGCAGTAAACAGAACCGAACCCGGGACACTGGAGCTGTGAGACTGTGGCAGTAAACAGAACCGAACCCGGGACACTGGAGCTGTGAGACTGTGGCAGTAAACAGAACCGAACCCGGGACACTGGAGCTGTGAGACTGTGACAGTAAACAGAACCGAACCCGGGACACTGGAGCTGTGAGACTGTGGCAGTAAACAGAACCGAACCCGGGACACTGGAGCTGTGAGACTGTGGCAGTAAACAGAACCGAACCCGGGACACTGGAGCTGTGAGACTGTGGCAGTAAACAGAACCGAACCCGGGACACAGGAGCTGTGAGACTGTGGCAGTAAACAGAACCGAACCCGGGACACTGGAGCTGTGAGACTGTGGCAGTAAACAGAACCGAACCCGGGACACTGGAGCTGTGAGACTGTGGCAGTAAACAGAACCGAACCCGGGTCACTGGAGCTGTGAGACTGTGGCAGTAAACAGAACCGAACCCGGGACACAGGAGCTGTGAGACTGTGGCAGTAAACAGAACCGAACTCGGGACACTGGAGCTGTGAGACTGTGGCAGTAAACAGAACCGAACCCGGGTCACGGGAGCTGTGAGACTGTGGCAGTAAACAGAAACGAACCCAGGACACTGGAGCTGTGAGACTGTGGCAGTAAACAGAACCGAACCCGGGTCACGGGAGCTGTGAGACTGTGGCAGTAAACAGAACCGAACCCGGGACACTGGAGCTGTGAGACTGTGGCAGTAAACAGAACCGAACCCGGGTCACGGGAGCTGTGAGACTGTGGCAGTAAACAGAAACGAACCAGGGTCACTGGAGCTGTGGGACTGTGTCAGTAAACAGAACCGAACCCGGGACACTGGAGCAGTGAGACTGTGGTAGTAAACAGAACCGAACCCGGGACACTGGAGCTGTGAGACTGTGGCAGTAAACAGAACTGAACCCGGGACCCTGGAGCTGTGAGACTGTGGCAGTAAACAGAACTGAACCCAGGTCACTGGAGCTGTGAGACTGTGGCAGTAAACAGAACCGAACTCAGGACACTGGAGCTGTGAGACTGTGGCAGTAAACAGAACCAAACCCGGGTCACTGGAGCTGTGAGACTGTGGCAGTAAACAGAACCGAACTCAGGACACTGGAGCTGTGAGACTGTGGCAGTAAACAGAACCAAACCCGGGTCACTGGAGCTGTGAGACTGTGACAGTAAACAGAACTGAACCCAGGTCACTGGAGCTGTGAGACTGTGACAGTAAACAGAACTGAACCCAGGTCACTGGAGCTGTGAGGCTGTGGCAGTAAACAGAACCGAACCCGGGACACTGGAGCTGTGAGACTGTGGCAGTAAACAGAACCGAACTCAGGACACTGGAGCTGTGAGACTGTGGCAGTAAACAGAACCAAACCCGGGTCACTGGAGCTGTGAGACTGTGACAGTAAACAGAACTGAACCCAGGTCACTGGAGCTGTGAGACTGTGACAGTAAACAGAACTGAACCCAGGTCACTGGAGCTGTGAGGCTGTGGCAGTAAACAGAACTGAACCCGGGACACTGGAGCTGTGAGACTGTGGCAGTAAACAGAACCAAACCCGGGTCACTGGAGCTGTGAGACTGTGACAGTAAACAGAACTGAACCCAGGTCACTGGAGCTGTGAGACTGTGGCAGTAAACAGAACCGAACCCAGATCACTGGAGCTGTGAGACTGTGGCAGTAAACAGAACTGAACCCAGGTCACTGGAGCTGTGAGACTGTGGCAGTAAACAGAACTGAACCCAGGTCACTGGAGCTGTGAGACTGTGGCAGTAAACAGAACCAAACCCGGGTCACTGGAGCTGTGAGACTGTGACAGTAAACAGAACTGAACCCAGGTCACTGGAGCTGTGAGACTGTGGCAGTAAACAGAACCGAACCCAGATCACTGGAGCTGTGAGGCTGTGGCAGTAAACAGAACCGAACCCAGGTCACTGGAGCTGTGAGACTGTGACAGTAAACAGAACTGAACCCAGGTCACTGGAGCTGTGAGACTGTGACAGTAAACAGAACTGAACCCAGGTCACTGGAGCTGTGAGGCTGTGGCAGTAAACAGAACCAAACCCGGGTCACTGGAGCTGTGAGACTGTGACAGTAAACAGAACTGAACCCAGGTCACTGGAGCTGTGAGACTGTGACAGTAAACAGAACTGAACCCAGGTCACTGGAGCTGTGAGGCTGTGGCAGTAAACAGAACTGAACCCGGGACACTGGAGCTGTGAGACTGTGGCAGTAAACAGAACCAAACCCGGGTCACTGGAGCTGTGAGACTGTGGCAGTAAACAGAACCGAACCCAGATCACTGGAGCTGTGAGACTGTGGCAGTAAACAGAACTGAACCCAGGTCACTGGAGCTGTGAGACTGTGGCAGTAAACAGAACTGAACCCAGGTCACTGGAGCTGTGAGACTGTGGCAGTAAACAGAACCAAACCCGGGTCACTGGAGCTGTGAGACTGTGACAGTAAACAGAACTGAACCCAGGTCACTGGAGCTGTGAGACTGTGGCAGTAAACAGAACCGAACCCAGATCACTGGAGCTGTGAGACTGTGGCAGTAAACAGAACTGAACCCAGGTCACTGGAGCTGTGAGACTGTGGCAGTAAACAGAACTGAACCCAGGTCACTGGAGCTGTGAGACTGTGGCAGTAAACAGAACCAAACCCGGGTCACTGGAGCTGTGAGACTGTGACAGTAAACAGAACTGAACCCAGGTCACTGGAGCTGTGAGACTGTGGCAGTAAACAGAACCGAACCCAGATCACTGGAGCTGTGAGGCTGTGGCAGTAAACAGAACCGAACCCAGGTCACTGGAGCTGTGAGACTGTGGCAGTAAACAGAACTGAACCCGGGACACTGGAGCGGTGAGACTGTGGCAGTAAACAGAACCGAACCCAGGTCACTGGAGCTGTGAGACTGTGGCAGTAAACAGAACCGAACCCAGGTCACTGGAGCTGTGAGACTGTGGCAGTAAACAGAACTGAACCCAGGTCACTGGAGCTGTGAGACTGTGGCAGTAAACAGAACTGAACCCAGGTCACTGGAGCTGTGAGACTGTGGCAGTAAACAGAACTGAACCCAGGTCACTGGAGCTGTGAGACTGTGGCAGTAAACAGAACCGAACACAGGTCACTGGAGCTGTGAGACTGTGGCAGTAAACAGAACTGAACCCAGGTCACTGGAGCTGTGAGGCTGTGGCAGTAAACAGAACTGAACCCGGGACACTGGAGCTGTGAGACTGTGGCAGTAAACAGAACCGAACCCAGGTCACTGAAGCTGTGAGACTGTGGCAGTAAACAGAACCGAACCCGGGACACTGGAGCTGTGAGACTGTGGCAGTAAACAGAACCGAATCCGGGACACTGGAGCTGTGAGACTGTGGCAGTAAACAGAACCGAACCCAGGTCACTGAAGCTGTGAGACTGTGGCAGTAAACAGAACCGAACCCGGGTCACCGGAGCTGTGAGACTGTGGCAGTAAACAGAACCGAACCCAGGACACTGGAGCTGTGAGACTGTGGCAGTAAACAGAACCGAACCCGGGTCACTGGAGCTGTGAGACTGTGGCAGTAAACAGAACCGAACCCAGGTCACTGGAGCTGTGAGACTGTGGCAGTAAACAGAACTGAACCCGGGACACTGGAGCTGTGAGGCTGTGGCAGTAAACAGAACTGAACCCGGGACACTGGAGCTGTGAGACTGTGGCAGTAAACAGAACCGAACCCAGGTCACTGGAGCGGTGAGACTGTGGCAGTAAACAGAACCGAACCCGGGTCACTGGAGCTGTGAGACTGTGGCAGTAAACAGAACCGAACCCAGGTCACTGGAGCTGTGAGACTGTGGCAGTAAACAGAACCGAACCCAGGTCACTGGAGCTGTGAGACTGTGGCAGTAAACAGAACTGAACCCGGGACACTGGAGCTGTGAGGCTGTGGCAGTAAACAGAACCGAACCCGGGACACTGGAGCTGTGAGACTGTGGCAGTAAACAGAACTGAACCCGGGAAACTGGAGCTGTGAGACTGTGGCAGTAAACAGAACCGAACTCAGGTCACTGGAGTTGTGAGACTGTGGCAGTAAACAGAACCGAACCCAGGTCACTGAAGCTGTGAGACTGTGGCAGTAAACAGAACTGAACCCAGGTCACTGGAGCTGTGACACTGTGACAGTAAACAGAACCGAACCCAGGTCACTGGAGCTGTGAGACTGTGGCAGTAAACAGAACTGAACCCGGGAAACTGGAGCTGTGAGACTGTGGCAGTAAACAGAACCGAACCCGGGTCACTGGAGCTGTGAGACTGTGGCAGTAAACAGAACCGAACCCAGGTCACTGAAGCTGTGAGACTGTGGCAGTAAACAGAACTGAACCCAGGTCACTGGAGCTGTGAGACTGTGACAGTAAACAGAACCGAACCCAGGTCACTGGAGCTGTGAGACTGTGGCAGTAAACAGAACCGAACCCGGGTCACTGGAGCTGTGAGACTGTGGCAGTAAACAGAACCGAACCCAGGTCACTGGAGCTGTGAGACTGTGGCAGTAAACAGAACTGAACCCGGGTCACTGGAGCTGTGAGACTGTGGCAGTAAACAGAACCGAACCCAGGTCACTGGAGCTGTGAGACTGTGGCACTAATACCTGTTACAAAAACAATACTCTGTTACATTGAGAGGCTGATTGACAGCGTCTCCAGACAGAGTTCATAAAAACAGCGAGTGCTGGAAATATTCAGCAGGTCGGGCAACATCTGTGGAGAGAGAAACAGAGTTAATAAAAACAGAGAGTGCTGGAAATATTCAGCAGGTCGGGCATCATCTGTGGAGAGAGAAACAGAGTTAATAAAAACAGAGAGTGCTGGAAATATTCAGCAGGTCGGGCAACATCTGTGGAGAGAGAAACAGAGTTAATAAAAACAGAGAGTGCTGGAAATATTCAGCAGGTCGGGCAACATCTGTGCAGAGAGAAACAGAGTTAATAAAAACAGCGAGTGCTGGAAATATTCAGCAGGTCGGGCAACATCTGTGCAGAGAGAAACAGAGTTAATAAAAACAGAGAGTGCTGGAAATACTCAGCAGGTCGGGCAACATCTGTGCAGAGAGAAACGGAGTTAACGTTTCAGGTCTGTGACCCTTCACCAGAACTAACAGATATAAGAAATGTAAAAGATTTTAAGCAAGTAAAGCGGGGGTGGGGTAAGAGATAACAAAAGAGAAGGTGTTGATAGGACAAGGTCACAGACTAACAGACCAGAAGGTCATGGAGCAAAGACAAACAATATGTTAATGTTTTGCTGAAAGACACTTTAATGTAAAGCTCTGTTATCTTGTATCTCCTGGAAGCAGACACTCTGCTCTCTGACCCATGGTGACTGCACTGTGACCCAGAATATGGTGACTTCACATCTTCTTTCTTTCAGTAGGAGATATTCAATTCAGGAATGTTTTAGCATGGTATAGGATGTGTTCATTTGACACCTGTTAGCTTTGACCATTTGTCCTTTGTCCTTGACAGACAGTTTCAACACACAAAGACCAAGATTTGTTTTCTTTCAATGCCATTTTGGATACATTGTTCATTTTGTAAATTAAAGGCTGATTTTTTTTCCTTAAAGACAAAGATGGTTTCTGGAGCTCTTTGGAGTTATTTTCAAGATTGTTGGATTATCACAGCTGTGGTTTGTGTGACAACTCCATGTGGATGTTAAACTGCAAGGGTGATTGCACTGTCAAAGGCCTCTCCAGTCCTTAAACTGTCATTGTATCCTGCATTGCAAGGTGCTGTCACCGTGCAAGAGGTGATTGAATTACAAAGGACTATTAAACTGTCAGTGTATCCTGCATTGCAAGGTGCTGTCACCGTGCAAGAGGTGATTGAATTACAAAGGACTATTAAACTGTCAGTGTATCCTGCATTGCAAGGTGCTGTCACCGTGCAAGAGGTGATTGAATTACAAAGGACTATTAAACTGTCAGTGTATCCTGCATTGCAAGGTGCTGTCACCGTGCAAGAGGTGATTGAATTACAAAGGACTATTAAACTGTCAGTGTATCCTGCATTGCAAGGTGCTGTCACCGTGCAAGAGGTGATTGAATTACAAAGGACTATTAAACTGTCAGTGTATCCTGCATTGCAAGGTGCTGTCACCGTGCAAGAGGTGATTGAATTATTCTTTTCTTTTGGGCCTCCTTATCTCGAGAGACAATGGATACGCGCCTGGAGGTGGTCAGTGGTTTGTGAAGCAGCGCCTGGAGTGGCTATAAAGGCCAATTCTGGAGTGACAGGCTCTTCCACAGGTGCTGCAGAGAAATTTGTTTGTTGGGGCTGTTGCACAGTTGGCTCTCCCCTTGCGCCTCTGTCTTTTTTCCTGCCAACTACTAAGTCTCTTCGACTCGCCACAATTTAGCCCTGTCTTTATGGCTGCCCGCCAGCTCTGGCGAATTATAAAGGACTATTAAACTGTCAGTGTATCCTGCATTGCAAGGTGCTGTCACCGTGCAAGAGGTGATTGAATTACAAAGGACTATTAAACTGTCATTGTATCCTGCATTGCAAGGTGCTGTCACCGTGCAAGAGGTGATTGAATTACAAAGGACTATTAAACTGTCAGTGTATCCTGCATTGCAAGGTGCTGTCACCGTGCAAGAGGTGATTGAATTACAAAGGGTATTTCTTTGCAAGAGGCTTCTGCTTTCCAGCACGTAGCTATTGAACTGCAAGAGTGTTCACACTACAAGAAGATATTACAGTGTAAGAGGCCATTGTAATGCAAAGTGTTATTGTATTAATTATGGATACTGTATTGTAAGCCCCCAATGTACTGCTTCAGGTTATTGCATTGCAAAGGGCAATTGCACTCCGATGAGCTATTGCTCTGTAAAAGTCCATTACTTTGCCAGTGTGCAATGTTATCAATGGGCTATTGCATGACTTAGCCCTATTGCATTGCAAGTAGTTGTTTCAGTTCATTGCCAAACATTCTTGGTTTTCTTGCGTTGCATGTGGATGTTGTATTGAAAGGGGCCATTGCATTGAAAGGGGCTCTGACATTGCAAGGATAATAGTCTGCAAGGGAGGGACTGTTGGATTGCAAGCTCTATTGCAATGAAATGCGTGTTGCATTGCTGGAGTTTTTGCTCTGCAAATACTTCTTGTATTGCAAGGTGCCTTTGCATTTTCATTGCAAGTGGATGTTGCACACCATGCTCCATTGCAAACTCAAAGACCTTTGCATTGGAAGGAGTTATTGCACTACCAAAGGTCCCTGCATTGCAAGCTGCTATTGCACTGCAAGAGGCTATTGCAATACAAGGATCATGCACACTAATGGTTCCATTACATTGCAACTGGATGTTACATGGCAAGTGTCTATTGTATTGAAAGTCACAATTGCAAAACAAATAGCTATTGCACTGCAGGGAAATTTAGTATTGCGAGATGGTTTCCATTGTGAGAGGATATTATATTTCAATAGGGTATCAAAAGGCAATTTGCTCTTGGACTGCACCTGGCTTTTGTACCATAAGCATGTTATGCAAAGCATAGAACTGTTGCACTGTAAGGGGAAAATACATTGTCAGGGTCTATTGCACACCAAAGAGCTTTTGCACTGCAAGAGGCTATTGAATTGTCATGGTCTGTTGTGTTCAAAAGGCTAGAGCATTTCTTCACGTTATTGCTATGTCACTCTTAGAGACTATTACATTGCATGTTGTTTTTACACTGTGAGTGGAGATTGCACTGCATGGGGCTATTGCTTTGTTAGTGGATGTTGTACTGCAAAGGCTATTGTACTACAAGTTTTTGTGTTGCATTGTAAGGGTCTAGTGCACCATAACTTCAATGGGATTTCAAATGCTTGCTGCATTGCAACATTCTATGACATCTCAAGGTGCTTTTTGCACTACAAGGGGCTGCAGCACTGCATGGGAAATTTGCATTACAATTGGATTTTACATAGCAAGTCCCATTGCATTACATGGGCAAATGCACAGAAAAGGCCTCTGCATTGCAAGATGCTATTGTGCTGCTAGAGGTTCCTGCACTGAGAGGGACAATTACCCTGTCAGAGGTTCCTGCACTGCGAGGTACAATTACCCTGTCAGAGGTTCCTGTACTGCGAGGTACAATTACCCTGTCAGAGGTTCCTGTACTGCGAGGTACAATTACCCTGTCAGAGGTTCCTGTACTGCGAGGTACAATTACCCTGTCAGAGGTTCCTGTACTGCGAGGTACAATTACCCTGTCAGAGGTTCCTGTAATGCGAGGTACAATTACCCTGTCAGAGGTTCCTGTACTGCGAGGTACAATTACCCTGTCAGAGGTTCCTGTACTGCAAGGTACAATTACCCTGTCAGAGGTTCCTGTACTGCGAGGTACAATTACCCTGTCAGAGGTTCCTGTACTGTGAGGTACAATTACCCTGTCAGAGGTTCCTGCACTGCGAGGTACAATTACCCTGTCAGAGGTTCCTGTACTGCGAGGTACAATTACCCTGTCAGAGGTTCCTGTACTGCGAGGTACAATTACACTGTCAGAGGTTCCTGTACTGCGAGGTACAATTACCCTGTCAGAGGTTCCTGTACTGCGAGGTACAATTACCCTGTCAGAGGTTCCTGTACTGCGAGGTACAATTACACTGTCAGAGGTTCCTGCACTGCGAGGTACAATTACCCTGTCAGAAGTTCCTGTACTGCGAGGTACAATTACCCTGTCAGAGGTTCCTGTACTGCGAGGTACAATTACCCTGTCAGAGGTTCCTGCACTGCGAAATACAATTACCCTGTCAGAGGTTCCTGTACTGCGAGGTACAATTACCCTGTCAGAGGTTCCTGCACTGCGAGGGACAATTACCCTGTCAGAGGTTCCTGTACTGCGAGGTACAATTACCCTCTCAGAGGTTCCTGTACTGCGAGGTACAATTACCCTGTCAGAGGTTCCTGTACTGCGAGGTACAATTAACCTGTCAGAGGTTCCTGTACTGCGAGGTACAATTACCCTATCAGAGGTTCCTGTACTGCGAGGTACAATTACCCTGTCAGAGGTTCCTGTACTGCGAGGTACAATTACCCTGTCAGAGGTTCCTGTACTGCGAGGTACAATTACCCTGTCAGAGGTTCCTGTACTGCGAGGTACAATTACCCTGTCAGAGGTTCCTGTACTGCGAGGTACAATTACCCTGTCAGAGGTTCCTGTACTGCGAGGTACAATTACACTGTCAGAGGTTCCTGTACTGCGAGGTACAATTACCCTGTCAGAGGTTCCTGTACTGCGATGTACAATTACCCTGTCAGAGGTTCCTGTACTGCGAGGTACAATTACCCTGTCAGAGGTTCCTGTACTGCGAGGTACAATTACCCTGTCAGAGGTTCCTGTACTGCGAGGTACAATTACCCTGTCAGAGGTTCCTGTACTGCGAGGTACAATTACCCTGTCAGAGGTTCCTGCACTGCGAGGTACAATTACCCTGTCAGAGGTTCCTGCACTGCGAGGTACAATTACACTGTCAGAGGTTCCTGTACTGCGAGGTACAATTACCCTGTCAGAGGTTCCTGCACTGCGAGGTACAATTACCCTGTCAGAGGTTCCTGCACTGCGAGGTACAATTACACTGTCAGAGGTTCCTGTACTGCGAGGTACAATTACCCTGTCAGAGGTTCCTGTACTGCGAGGTACAATTACCCTGTCAGAGGTTCCTGCACTGCGAGGTACAATTACCCTGTCAGAGGTTCCTGTACTGCGAGGTACAATTACCCTGTCAGAGGTTCCTGCACTGCGAGGTACAATTACCCTGTCAGAGGTTCCTGCACTGCGAGGTACAATTACACTGTCAGAGGTTCCTGTACTGCGAGGTACAATTACCCTGTCAGAGGTTCCTGTACTGCGAGGTACAATTACCCTGTCAGAGGTTCCTGCACTGCGAGGTACAATTACCCTGTCAGAGGTTCCTGCACTGCGAGGTACAATTAACCGGTCAGAGGTTCCTGTACTGTGAGGTACAATTACCCTGTCAGAGGTTCCTGTACTGCGACGTACAATTACCCTGTCAGAGGTTCCTGTACTGCGAGGTACAATTACCCTGTCAGAGGTTCCTGCACTGCGAGGTACTATTACCCTGTCAGACGTTCCTGTACTGCGAGGTACAATTACCCTGTCAGAGGTTCCTGTACTGCGAGGTACAATTACCCTGTCAGAGGTTCCTGTACTGCGAGGTACAATTACCCTGTCAGAGGTTCCTGTACTGCGAGGTACAATTACCCTGTCAGAGGTTCCTGTACTGCGAGGTACAATTACCCTGTCAGAGGTTCCTGTACTGCGAGGTACAATTACCCTGTCAGAGGTTCCTGCACTGCGAGGTACAATTACCCTGTCAGAGGTTCCTGTACTGCGAGGTACAATTACCCTGTCAGAGGTTCCTGTACTGCGAGGTACAATTACCCTGTCAGAGGTTCCTGTAGTGCGAGGTACAATTACTCTGTCAGAGGTTCCTGTACTGCGAGGTACAATTACCCTGTCAGAGGTTCCTGGACTGCGAGGTACAATTACCCTGTCAGAGGTTCCTGTACTGCGAGGGACAATTACCCTGTCAGAGGTTCCTGTACTGCGAGGTACAATTACCCTGTCAGAGGTTCCTGCACTGCGAGGTACAATTACCCTGTCAGAGGTTCCTGTACTGCGAGGTACAATTACCCTGTCAGAGGTTCCTGTACTGCGAGGTACAATTACCCTGTCAGAGGTTCCTGCACTGCGAGGTACAATTACCCTGTCAGAGGTTCCTGTACTGCGAGGTACAATTACCCTGTCAGAGGTTCCTGCACTGCGAGGTACAATTACACTGTCAGAGGTTCCTGTACTGCGAGGTACAATTACACTGTCAGAGGTTCCTGTACTGCGAGGTACAATTACCCTGTCAGAGGTTCCTGTACTGCGAGGTACAATTACACTGTCAGAGGTTCCTGTACTGCGAGGTACAATTACACTGTCAGAGGTTCCTGTACTGCGAGGTACAATTACCCTGTCAGAGGTTCCTGTACTGCGAGGTACAATTACCCTGTCAGAGGTTCCTGTACTGTGAGGTACAATTACCCTGTCAGAGGTTCCTGTACTGCGAGGTACAATTACCCTGTCAGAGGTTCCTGTACTGCGAGGTACAATTACCCTGTCAGAGGTTCCTGTACTGCGAGGTGCAATTACCCTGTCAGAGGTTCCTGCACTGCGAGGTACAATTACACTGTCAGAGGTTCCTGTACTGCGAGGTACAATTACCCTGTCACAGGTTCCTGCACTGCGAGGTACAATTACCCTGTCAGAGGTTCCTGTACTGCGAGGTACAATTACCCTGTCAGAGGTTCCTGTACTGCGAGGTACAATTACCCTGTCAGAGGTTCCTGTACTGTGAGGTACAATTACCCTGTCAGAGGTTCCTGCACTGCGAGGTACAATTACCCTGTCAGAGGTTCCTGCACTGCGAGGTACAATTACCCTGTCAGAGGTTCCTGTACTGCGAGGTACAATTACCCTGTCAGAGGTTCCTGTACTGCGAGGTACAATTACACTGTCAGAGGTTCCTGCACTGCGAGGTACAATTACCCTGTCAGAGGTTCCTGTACTGTGAGGTACAATTACCCTGTCAGAGGTTCCTGTACTGCGAGGTACAATTACCCTGTCAGAGGTTCCTGTACTGTGAGGTACAATTACACTGTCAGAGGTTCCTGCACTGCGAGGTACAATTACCCTGTCAGAGGTTCCTGTACTGCGAGGTACAATTACCCTGTCAGAGGTTCCTGTACTGCGAGGTACAATTACCCTGTCAGAGGTTCCTGTACTGCGAGGTACAATTACCCTGTCAGAGGTTCCTGTACTGCGAGGTACAATTACCCTGTCAGAGGTTCCTGTACTGCGAGGTACAATTACCCTGTCAGAGGTTCCTGCACTGCGAGGTACAATTACCCTGTCAGAGGTTCCTGTACTGCGAGGTACAATTACCCTGTCAGAGGTTCCTGTACTGCGAGGTACAATTACCCTGTCAGAGGTTCCTGTACTGCGAGGTACAATTACACTGTCAGAGGTTCCTGTACTGCGAGGTACAATTACCCTGTCAGAGGTTCCTGGACTGCGAGGTACAATTACCCTGTCAGAGGTTCCTGTACTGCGAGGGACAATTACCCTGTCAGAGGTTCCTGTACTGCGAGGTACAATTACCCTGTCAGAGGTTCCTGCACTGCGAGGTACAATTACCCTGTCAGAGGTTCCTGTACTGCGAGGTACAATTACCCTGTCAGAGGTTCCTGTACTGCGAGGTACAATTACCCTGTCAGAGGTTCCTGCACTGCGAGGTACAATTACCCTGTCAGAGGTTCCTGTACTGCGAGGTACAATTACCCTGTCAGAGGTTCCTGCACTGCGAGGTACAATTACACTGTCAGAGGTTCCTGTACTGCGAGGTACAATTACACTGTCAGAGGTTCCTGTACTGCGAGGTACAATTACCCTGTCAGAGGTTCCTGTACTGCGAGGTACAATTACACTGTCAGAGGTTCCTGTACTGCGAGGTACAATTACACTGTCAGAGGTTCCTGTACTGCGAGGTACAATTACCCTGTCAGAGGTTCCTGTACTGCGAGGTACAATTACCCTGTCAGAGGTTCCTGTACTGTGAGGTACAATTACCCTGTCAGAGGTTCCTGTACTGCGAGGTACAATTACCCTGTCAGAGGTTCCTGTACTGCGAGGTACAATTACCCTGTCAGAGGTTCCTGTACTGCGAGGTGCAATTACCCTGTCAGAGGTTCCTGCACTGCGAGGTACAATTACACTGTCAGAGGTTCCTGTACTGCGAGGTACAATTACCCTGTCAGAGGTTCCTGCACTGCGAGGTACAATTACCCTGTCAGAGGTTCCTGTACTGCGAGGTACAATTACACTGTCAGAGGTTCCTGCACTGCGAGGTACAATTACCCTGTCAGAGGTTCCTGCACTGTGAGGTACAATTACCCTGTCAGAGGTTCCTGTACTGTGAGGTACAATTACCCTGTCAGAGGTTCCTGTACTGCGAGGTACAATTACCCTGTCAGAGGTTCCTGTACTGTGAGGTACAATTACCCTGTCAGAGGTTCCTGTACTGTGAGGTACAATTACCCTGTCAGAGGTTCCTGTACTGTGAGGTACAATTACCCTGTCAGAGGTTCCTGTACTGCGAGGTACAATTACCCTGTCAGAGGTTCCTGTACTGCGAGGTACAATTACACTGTCAGAGGTTCCTGTACTGCGAGGTACAATTACCCTGTCAGAGGTTCCTGCACAGCGAGGTACAATTACCCTGTCAGAGGTTCCTGTACTGTGAGGTACAATTACCCTGTCAGAGGTTCCTGTACTGCGAGGTACAATTACCCTGTCAGAGGTTCCTGTACTGCGAGGTACAATTACACTGTCAGAGGTTCCTGTACTGCGAGGTACAATTACCCTGTCAGAGGTTCCTGTACTGCGAGGTACAATTACCCTGTCAGAGGTTCCTGCACAGCGAGGTACAATTACCCTGTCAGAGGTTCCTGTACTGCGAGGTACAATTACCCTGTCAGAGGTTCCTGTACTGCGAGGTGCAATTACCCTGTCAGAGGTTCCTGCACTGCGAGGTACAATTACCCTGTCAGAGGTTCCTGTACTGCGAGGGACAATTACCCTGTCAGAGGTTCCTGTACTGCGAGGTACAATTACCCTGTCAGAGGTTCCTGTACTGCGAGGTACAATTACCCTGTCAGAGGTTCCTGTACTGCGAGGTACAATTACACTGTCAGAGGTTCCTGTACTGCGAGGTACAATTACACTGTCAGAGGTTCCTGTACTGCGAGGTACAATTACCCTGTCAGAGGTTCCTGTACTGCGAGGTACAATTACCCTGTCAGAGGTTCCTGTACTGCGAGGTACAATTACCCTGTCAGAGGTTCCTGCACTGCGAGGTACAATTACACTGTCAGAGGTTCCTGTACTGCGAGGTACAATTACCCTGTCAGAGGTTCCTGTACTGCGAGGTACAATTACCCTGTCAGAGGTTCCTGCACTGCGAGGTACAATTACACTGTCAGAGGTTCCTGTACTGCGAGGTACAATTACCCTGTCAGAGGTTCCTGTACTGTGAGGTACAATTACCCTGTCAGAGGTTCCTGCACTGCGAGGTACAATTACACTGTCAGAGGTTCCTGTACTGCGCGGTACAATTACCCTGTCAGAGGTTCCTGTACTGCGAGGTACAATTACCCTGTCAGAGGTTCCTGTACTGCGAGGTACAATTACCCTGTCAGAGGTTCCTGTACTGCGAGGTACAATTACACTGTCAGAGGTTCCTGTACTGCGAGGTACAATTACCCTGTCAGAGGTTCCTGTACAGCGAGGTACAATTACCCTGTCAGAGGTTCCTGCACTGCGAGGTACAATTACCCTGTCAGATGTTCCTGTACTGCGAGGTACAATTACCCTGTCAGAGGTTCCTGCACTGCGTGGTACAATTACCCTGTCAGAGGTTCCTGTACTGCGAGGTACAATTACCCTGTCAGAGGTGCCTGTACTGCGAGGTACAATTACACTGTCAGAGGTTCCTGCACTGCGAGGTACAATTACACTGTCAGAGGTTCCTGTACTGTGAGGTACAATTACCCTGTCAGAGGTTCCTGTACTGCGAGGTACAATTACCCTGTCAGAGGTTCCTGTACTGTGAGGTACAATTACACTGTCAGAGGTTCCTGCACTGCGAGGTACAATTACCCTGTCAGAGTTTCCTTCACTGCGAGGTACAATTACCCTGTCAGAGGTTCCTGCACAGCGAGGTACAATTACCCTGTCAGAGGTTCCTGTACTGCGAGGTACAATTACCCTGTCAGAGGTTCCTGTACTGATAGGTACAATTACCCTGTCAGAGGTTCCTGTACTGCGAGGTACAATTACCCTGTCAGAGGTTCCTGCACTGCGAGGGACAATTACCCTGTCAGAGGTTCCTGTACTGCGAGGTACAATTACCCTGTCAGAGGTTCCTGTACTGCGAGGTACAATTACCCTGTCAGAGGTTCCTGCACTGCGAGGTACAATTACACTGTCAGAGGTTCCTGTACTGCGAGGTACAATTACCCTGTCAGAGGTTCCTGTACTGCGAGGTACAATTACCCTGTCAGAGGTTCCTGCACTGCGAGGTACAATTACCCTGTCAGAGGTTCCTGCACTGCGAGGTACAATTACCCTGTCAGAGGTTCCTGTACTGCGAGGCACAAGTACCCTGTCAGAGGTTCCTGTACTGCGAGGTACAATTACCCTGTCAGAGGTTCCTGTACTGCGAGGTACAATTACCCTGTCAGAGGTTCCTGTACTGCGAGGTACAATTACCCTGTCAGAGGTTCCTGTACTGCGAGGTACAATTACCCTGTCAGAGGTTCCTGTACTGCGAGGTACAATTACCCTGTCAGAGGTTCCTGTACTGCGAGGTACAATTACCCTGTCAGAGGTTCCTGTACTGCGAGGTACAATTACCCTGTCAGAGGTTCCTGTACTGCGAGGTACAATTACCCTGTCAGAGATTCCTGCACTGCGAGGTACAATTACCCTGTCAGAGGTTCCTGTACTGCGAGATACAATTACCCTGTCAGAGGTTCCTGTACTGTGAGGTACAATTACCCTGTCAGAGGTTCCTGTACTGTGAGGTACAATTACCCTGTCAGAGGTTCCTGTACTGCGAGGTACAATTACCCTGTCAGAGGTTCCTGTACTGCGAGGTACAATTACCCTGTCAGAGATTCCTGCACTGCGAGGTACAATTACCCTGTCAGAGGTTCCTGTACTGCGAGGTACAATTACCCTGTCAGAGGTTCCTGTACTGCGAGGTACAATTACACTGTCAGAGGTTCCTGCACTGCGAGGTACAATTACCTTGTCAGAGGTTCCTGTACTGCGAGGTACAATTACCCTGTCAGAGGTTCCTGTACTGCGAGGTACAATTACCCTGTCAGAGGTTCCTGTACTGCGAGGTACAATTACCCTGTCAGAGGTTCCTGTACTGCGAGGTACAATTACCCTGTCAGAGGTTCCTGTACTGCGAGGTACAATTACCCTGTCAGAGGTTCCTGCACTGCGAGGTACAATTACCCTGTCAGAGGTTCCTGTACTGCGAGGTACAATTACACTGTCAGAGGTTCCTGCACTGCGAGGTACAATTACACTGTCAGAGGTTCCTGTACTGCGAGGTACAATTACCCTGTCAGAGGTTCCTGTACTGCGAGGTACAATTACCCTGTCAGAGGTTCCTGTACTGCGAGGTACAATTACACTGTCAGAGGTTCCTGTACTGCGAGGTACAATTACCCTGTCAGAGGTTCCTGTACTGCGAGGTACAATTACACTGTCAGAGGTTCCTGTACTGCGAGGTACAATTACCCTGTCAGAGGTTCCTGCACTGCGAGGTACAATTACCCTGTCAGAGGTTCCTGTACTGCGAGGTACAATTACCCTGTCAGAGGTTCCTGTACTGCGAGGTACAATTACACTGTCAGAGGTTCCTGTACTGCGAGGTACAATTACCCTGTCAGAGGTTCCTGTACTGCGAGGTACTATTACCCTGTCAGAGGTTCCTGTACTGCGAGGTACTATTACCCTGTCAGAGGTTCCTGTACTGCGAGGTACAATTACCCTGTCAGAGGTTCCTGTACTGCGAGGTACAATTACCCTGTCAGAGGTTCCTGTACTGCGAGGTACAATTACCCTGTCAGAGGTTCCTGTACTGTGAGGTACAATTACACTGTCAGAGGTTCCTGTACTGCGAGGTACAATTACCCTGTCAGAGGTTCCTGTACTGCGAGGTACAATTACCCTGTCAGAGGTTCCTGTACTGCGAGGTACAATTACCCTGTCAGAGGTTCCTGTACTGCGAGGTACAATTACCCTGTCAGAGGTTCCTGTACTGCGAGGTACAATTACCCTGTCAGAGGTTCCTGTACTGCGAGGTACAATTACACTGTCAGAGGTTCCTGTACTGTGAGGTACAATTACCCTGTCAGAGGTTCCTGCACTGCGAGGTACAATTACCCTGTCAGAGGTTCCTGTACTGCGAGGGACAATTACCCTGTCAGAGGTTCCTGTACTGCGAGGTACAATTACACTGTCAGAGGTTCCTGCACTGCGAGGTACAATTACCCTGTCAGAGGTTCCTGTACTGCGAGGTACAATTACCCTGTCAGAGGTTCCTGCACTGCGAGGTACAATTACACTGTCAGAGGTTCCTGTACTGCGAGGTACAATTACCCTGTCAGAGGTTCCTGTACTGCGAGGTACTATTACCCTGTCAGAGGTTCCTGTACTGCGAGGTACTATTACCCTGTCAGAGGTTCCTGTACTGCGAGGTACAATTACCCTGTCAGAGGTTCCTGTACTGCGAGGTACAATTACCCTGTCAGAGGTTCCTGTACTGCGAGGTACAATTACCCTGTCAGAGGTTCCTGTACTGCGAGGTACAATTACCCTGTCAGAGGTTCCTGTACTGCGAGGTACAATTACCCTGTCAGAGGTTCCTGTACTGCGAGGTACAATTACACTGTCAGAGGTTCCTGTACTGTGAGGTACAATTACCCTGTCAGAGGTTCCTGCACTGCGAGGTACAATTACCCTGTCAGAGGTTCCTGTACTGCGAGGTACAATTACCCTGTCAGAGGTTCCTGTACTGCGAGGTACAATTACCCTGTCAGAGGTTCCTGTACTGCGAGGTACAATTACACTGTCAGAGGTTCCTGCACTGCGAGGTACAATTACCCTGTCAGAGGTTCCTGTACTGCGAGGTACAATTACCCTGTCAGAGGTTCCTGTACTGCGAGGTACAATTACCCTGTCAGAGGTTCCTGTACTGCGAGGTACAATTACACTGCAATAGGCCTTTGCATTCCAATAGTCAAGCATGCTAAAAAGGGCCAGGGCATTGTAAGTGAATGGTGTGTTAAACGTTTCTATTACTTTGCACTTATAAATGTCTATGGCACTGCCAGAGTGAGCGTGTTAATATTAATCTGTGTTCTCTGTCAGTGTGTTAATATTACTGAGGACAGTGGGGGTGTTTTACACTTCACAGGGTTTATCTGACTGTGGGTCATGATATACACAGTGTGTCAGTGAGTGTGTTAATATTAATCTGTGTTCTCTGTCAGTGTGTTAATATTACTGAGGACAGTGGGGGTGTTTTACACTTCACCGGGTGTATCTGACTGTGGGTCATGATATACACAGTGTGTCAGTGAGTGTGTTAATATTAATCTGTGTTCTCTGTCAGTGTGTTAATATTGCTGAGGGCAGTGGGGGTGTTTTACACTTCACAGGGTGTATCTGACTGTGGGTCATGATATACACAGTGTGTCAGTGATTGTGTTAATATTAATCTGTGTTCTCTGTCAGTGTGTTAATATTACTGAGGACAGTGGGGGTGTTTTACACTTCACAGGGTGTATCTGACTGTGGGTCATGATGTACACAGTGTGTCAGTGAGTGTGTTAATATTAATCTGTGTTCTCTGTCAGTGTGTTGATATTACTGAGGACAGTGGGGGTGTTTTACACTTCACAGGGTGTATCTGACTGTGGGTCATGATGTACACAGTGTGTCAGTGAGTGTGTTAATATTAATCTGTGTTCTCTGTCAGTGTGTTAATATTACTGAGGACAGTGGGGGTGTTTTACACTTCACAGGGTGTATCTGACTGTGGGTCATGATATACACAGTGTGTCAGTGAGTGTGTTAATATTAATCTGTGTTCTCTGTCAGTGTGTTAATATTACTGAGGACAGTGGGGGTGTTTTACACTTCACAGGGTGTATCTGACTGTGAGTCATGATGTACACAGTGTGTCAGTGAGTGTGTTAATATTAATCTGTGTTCTCTCTCAGTGTGTTAATATTCCTGAGGACAGTGGGGGTGTTTTACTCTTCACAGGGTGTATCTGACTGTGGGTCATGATGTACACAGTGTGTCAGTGAGTGTGTTAATATTAATCTGTGTTCTCTGTCAGTGTGTTAATATTCCTGAGGACAGTGGGGGTGTTTTACACTTCACAGGGTGTATCTGACTGTGGGTCATGATATACACAGTGTGTCAGTGAGTGTGTTAATATTAATCTGTGTTCTCTGTCAGTGTGTTAATATTACTGAGGACAGTGGGGGTGTTTTACACTTCACAGGGTGTATCTGACTGTGGGTCATGATATACACAGTGTGTCAGTGAGTGTGTTAATATTAATCTGTGTTCTCTGTCAGTGTGTTAATATTACTGAGGACAGTGGGGGTGTTTTACACTTCACAGGGTGTATCTGACAGTGAGTCATGATATACACAGTGTGTCAGTGAGTGTGTTAATATTAATCTGTGTTCTCTGTCAGTGTGTTAATATTACTGAGGACAGTGGGGGTGTTTTACACTTCACAGGGTGTATCTGACTCTGGGTCATGATATACACAGTGTGTCAGTGAGTGTGTTAATATTAATCTGTGTTCTCTGTCAGTGTGTTGATATTACTGAGGACAGTGGGGGTGTTTTACACTTCACAGGGTGTATCTGACTGTGGGTCATGATATACACAGTGTGTCAGTGAGTGTGTTAATATTAATCTGTGTTCTCTGTCAGTGTGTTAATATTCCTGAGGACAGTGGGGATGTTTTACACTTCACAGGGTGTATCTGACTGTGGGTCATGATGTACACAGTGTGTCAGTGAGTGTGTTAATATTAATCTGTGTTCTCTGTCAGTGTGTTAATATTACTGAGGACAGTGGGGGTGTTTTACACTTCACAGGGTGTATCTGACTGTGGGTCATGATGTACACAGTGTGTCAGTGAGTGTGTTAATATTAATCTGTGTTCTCTGTCAGTGTGTTAATATTACTGAGGACAGTGGGGGTGTTTTACACTTCACCGGGTGTATCTGACTGTGGGTCATGATATACACAGTGTGTCAGTGAGTGTGTTAATATTAATCTGTGTTCTCTGTCAGTGTGTTAATATTCCTGAGGACAGTGGGGGTGTTTTACACTTCACAGGGTGTATCTGACTGTGGGTCATGATGTACACAGTGTGTCAGTGAGTGTGTTAATATTAATCTGTGTTCTCTGTCAGTGTGTTAATATTCCTGAGGACAGTGGGGGTGTTTTACACTTCACAGGGTGTATCTGACTGTGGGTCATGATATACACAGTGTGTCAGTGAGTGTGTTAATATTAATCTGTGTTCTCTGTCAGTGTGTTAATATTACTGAGGACAGTGGGGTGTTTTACACTTCACAGGGTGTATCTGGCTGTGGGTCATGATATACACAGTGTGTCAGTGAGTGTGTTAATATTAATCTGTGTTCTCTGTCAGTGTGTTGATATTACTGAGGACAGTGGGGGTGTTTTACACTTCACAGGGTGTATCTGACTGTGGGTCATGATGTACACAGTGTGTCAGTGAGTGTGTTAATATTAATCTGTGTTCTCTGTCAGTGTGTTGATATTACTGAGGACAGTGGGGGTGTTTTACACTTCACAGGGTGTATCTGACTGTGGGTCATGATATACACAGTGTGTCAGTGAGTGTGTTAATATTAATCTGTGTTCTCTGTCAGTGTGTTAATATTCCTGAGGACAGTGGGGATGTTTTACACTTCACAGGGTGTATCTGACTGTGGGTCATGATGTACACAGTGTGTCAGTGAGTGTGTTAATATTAATCTGTGTTCTCTGTCAGTGTGTTAATATTACTGAGGACAGTGGGGGTGTTTTACACTTCACAGGGTGTATCTGACTGTGGGTCATGATGTACACAGTGTGTCAGTGAGTGTGTTAATATTAATCTGTGTTCTCTGTCAGTGTGTTAATATTACTGAGGACAGTGGGGGTGTTTTACACTTCACCGGGTGTATCTGACTGTGGGTCATGATATACACAGTGTGTCAGTGAGTGTGTTAATATTAATCTGTGTTCTCTGTCAGTGTGTTAATATTCCTGAGGACAGTGGGGGTGTTTTACACTTCACAGGGTGTATCTGACTGTGGGTCATGATGTACACAGTGTGTCAGTGAGTGTGTTAATATTAATCTGTGTTCTCTGTCAGTGTGTTAATATTCCTGAGGACAGTGGGGGTGTTTTACACTTCACAGGGTGTATCTGACTGTGGGTCATGATATACACAGTGTGTCAGTGAGTGTGTTAATATTAATCTGTGTTCTCTGTCAGTGTGTTAATATTACTGAGGACAGTGGGGTGTTTTACACTTCACAGGGTGTATCTGGCTGTGGGTCATGATATACACAGTGTGTCAGTGAGTGTGTTAATATTAATCTGTGTTCTCTGTCAGTGTGTTGATATTACTGAGGACAGTGGGGGTGTTTTACACTTCACAGGGTGTATCTGACTGTGGGTCATGATGTACACAGTGTGTCAGTGAGTGTGTTACTATTAATCTGTGTTCTCTGTCAGTGTGTTAATATTACTGAGGACAGTGGGGATGTTTTACACTTCACAGGGTGTATCTGACTGTGGGTCATGATATACACAGTGTGTCAGTGAGTGTGTTAATATTAATCTGTGTTCTCTGTCAGTGTGTTAATATTCCTGAGGACAGTGGGGATGTTTTACACTTCACAGGGTGTATCTGACTGTGGGTCATGATATACACAGTGTGTCAGTGAGTGTGTTAATATTAATCTGTGTTCTCTGTCAGTGTGTTAATATTCCTGAGGACAGTGGGGGTGTTTTACACTTCACAGGGTGTATCTGACTGTGGGTCATGATATACACAGTGTGTCAGTGAGTGTGTTAATATTAATCTGTGTTCTCTGTCAGTGTGTTAATATTACTGAGGACAGTGGGGGTGTTTTACACTTCACAGGGTTTATCTGACTGTGGGTCATGATATACACAGTGTGTCAGTGAGTGTGTTAATATTAATCTGTGTTCTCTGTCAGTGTGTTAATATTACTGAGGACAGTGGGGGTGTTTTACACTTCACAGGGTGTATCTGACTGTGAGTCATGATATACACAGTGTGTCAGTGAGTGTGTTAATATTAATCTGTGTTCTCTGTCAGTGTGTTAATATTACTGAGGACAGTGGGGGTGTTTTACACTTCACAGGGGGTATCTGACTGTGGGTCATGATATACACAGTGTGTCAGTGAGTGTGTTAATATTAATCTGTGTTCTCTGTCAGTGTGTTAATATTCCTGAGGACAGTGGGGGTGTTTTACACTTCACAGGGTGTATCTGACTGTGGGTCATGATATACACAGTGTGTCAGTGAGTGTGTTAATATTAATCTGTGTTCTCTGTCAGTGTGTTAATATTCCTGAGGACAGTGGGGGTGTTTTACACTTCACAGGGTGTATCTGACTGTGGGTCATGATGTACACAGTGTGTCAGTGAGTGTGTTAATATTAATCTGTGTTCTCTGTCAGTGTGTTAATATTGCTGAGGACAGTGGGGGTGTTTTACACTTCACAGGGTGTATCTGACTGTGGGTCATGATGTACACAGTGTGTCAGTGAGTGTGTTAATATTAATCTGTGTTCTCTGTCAGTGTGTTAATATTGCTGAGGACAGTGGGGGTGTTTTACACTTCACAGGGTGTATCTGACTGTGGGTCATGATATACACAGTGTGTCAGTGAGTGTGTTAATATTAATCTGTGTTCTCTGTCAGTGTGTTAATATTACTGAGGACAGTGGGGGTGTTTTACACTTCACAGGGTGTATCTGACAGTGGGTCATGATATACACAGTGTGTCAGTGAGTGTGTTAATATTAATCTGTGTTCTCTGTCAGTGTGTTAATATTACTGAGGACAGTGGGGGTGTTTTACACTTCACAGGGTTTATATGACTGTGAGTCATGATGTATACAGTGTGTCAGTGAGTGTGTTAATATTAATCTGTGTTCTCTGTCAGTGTGTTAATATTCCTGAGGACAGTGGGGGTGTTTTACACTTCACAGGGTGTATCTGACTGTGGGTCATGATATACACAGTGTGTCAGTGAGTGTGTTAATATTAATCTGTGTTCTCTGTCAGTGTGTTAATATTACTGAGGACAGTGGGGGTGTTTTACACTTCACAGGGTGTATCTGACTGTGGGTCATGATATACACAGTGTGTCAGTGAGTGTGTTAATATTAATCTGTGTTCTCTGTCAGTGTGTTAATATTACTGAGGACAGTGGGGGTGTTTTACACTTCACAGGGGGTATCTGACTGTGGGTCATGATATACACAGTGTGTCAGTGAGTGTGTTAATATTAATCTGTGTTCTCTGTCAGTGTGTTAATATTCCTGAGGACAGTGGGGGTGTTTTACACTTCACAGGGTGTATCTGACTGTGGGTCATGATATACACAGTGTGTCAGT
The DNA here is from genome assembly GCF_036365525.1 of Heterodontus francisci. Lineage (NCBI taxonomy): Eukaryota > Metazoa > Chordata > Chondrichthyes > Heterodontiformes > Heterodontidae > Heterodontus > Heterodontus francisci. The sequence continues at coordinate 2,500,417 of NW_027141873.1, read as the reverse complement.
GAGTGTGTTAATATTAATCTGTGTTCTCTGTCAGTGTGTTAATATTCCTGAGGACAGTGGGGGTGTTTTACACTTCACAGGGTGTATCTGACTGTGGGTCATGATGTACACAGTGTGTCAGTGAGTGTGTTAATATTAATCTGTGTTCTCTGTCAGTGTGTTAATATTGCTGAGGACAGTGGGGGTGTTTTACACTTCACAGGGTGTATCTGACTGTGGGTCATGATGTACACAGTGTGTCAGTGAGTGTGTTAATATTAATCTGTGTTCTCTGTCAGTGTGTTAATATTGCTGAGGACAGTGGGGGTGTTTTACACTTCACAGGGTGTATCTGACTGTGGGTCATGATATACACAGTGTGTCAGTGAGTGTGTTAATATTAATCTGTGTTCTCTGTCAGTGTGTTAATATTACTGAGGACAGTGGGGGTGTTTTACACTTCACAGGGTGTATCTGACAGTGGGTCATGATATACACAGTGTGTCAGTGAGTGTGTTAATATTAATCTGTGTTCTCTGTCAGTGTGTTAATATTACTGAGGACAGTGGGGGTGTTTTACACTTCACAGGGTTTATATGACTGTGAGTCATGATGTACACAGTGTGTCAGTGAGTGTGTTAATATTAATCTGTGTTCTCTGTCAGTGTGTTAATATTCCTGAGGACAGTGGGGGTGTTTTACACTTCACAGGGTGTATCTGACTGTGGGTCATGATATACACAGTGTGTCAGTGAGTGTGTTAATATTAATCTGTGTTCTCTGTCAGTGTGTTAATATTACTGAGGACAGTGGGGGTGTTTTACACTTCACAGGGTGTATCTGACTGTGGGTCATGATATACACAGTGTGTCAGTGAGTGTGTTAATATTAATCTGTGTTCTCTGTCCGTGTGTTAATATCACTGAGGAGAGTGGGGGTGTTTTACACTTCACCGGGTGTATCTGACTGTGGGTGATGATATACACAGTGTGTCAGTGAGTGTGTTAATATTAATCTGTGTTCTCTGTCAGTGTGTTAATATTACTGAGGACAGTGGGGGTGTTTTACACTTCACAGGGTGTATCTGACTGTGGGTCATGATATACACAGTGTGTCAGTGAGTGTGTTAATATTAATCTGTGTTCTCTGTCAGTGTGTTAATATTACTGAGGACAGTGGGGGTGTTTTACACTTCACAGGGTGTATCTGACAGTGGGTCATGATATACACAGTGTGTCAGTGAGTGTGTTAATATTAATCTGTGTTCTCTGTCAGTGTGTTAATATTACTGAGGACAGTGGGGGTGTTTTACACTTCACAGGGTGTATCTGACTGTGGGTCATGATGTACACAGTGTGTCAGTGAGTGTGTTAATATTAATCTGTGTTCTCTGTCAGTGTGTTAATATTACTGAGGACAGTGGGGGTGTTTTACACTTCACCGGGTGTATCTGACTGTGGGTCATGATATACACAGTGTGTCAGTGAGTGTGTTAATATTAATCTGTGTTCTCTGTCAGTGTGTTAATATTCCTGAGGACAGTGGGGGTGTTTTACACTTCACAGGGTGTATCTGACTGTGGGTCATGATGTACACAGTGTGTCAGTGAGTGTGTTAATATTAATCTGTGTTCTCTGTCAGTGTGTTAATATTCCTGAGGACAGTGGGGGTGTTTTACACTTCACAGGGTGTATCTGACTGTGGGTCATGATATACACAGTGTGTCAGTGAGTGTGTTAATATTAATCTGTGTTCTCTGTCAGTGTGTTAATATTACTGAGGACAGTGGGGTGTTTTACACTTCACAGGGTGTATCTGGCTGTGGGTCATGATATACACAGTGTGTCAGTGAGTGTGTTAATATTAATCTGTGTTCTCTGTCAGTGTGTTGATATTACTGAGGACAGTGGGGGTGTTTTACACTTCACAGGGTGTATCTGACTGTGGGTCATGATGTACACAGTGTGTCAGTGAGTGTGTTAATATTAATCTGTGTTCTCTGTCAGTGTGTTGATATTACTGAGGACAGTGGGGGTGTTTTACACTTCACAGGGTGTATCTGACTGTGGGTCATGATATACACAGTGTGTCAGTGAGTGTGTTAATATTAATCTGTGTTCTCTGTCAGTGTGTTAATATTCCTGAGGACAGTGGGGATGTTTTACACTTCACAGGGTGTATCTGACTGTGGGTCATGATGTACACAGTGTGTCAGTGAGTGTGTTAATATTAATCTGTGTTCTCTGTCAGTGTGTTAATATTACTGAGGACAGTGGGGGTGTTTTACACTTCACAGGGTGTATCTGACTGTGGGTCATGATGTACACAGTGTGTCAGTGAGTGTGTTAATATTAATCTGTGTTCTCTGTCAGTGTGTTAATATTACTGAGGACAGTGGGGGTGTTTTACACTTCACCGGGTGTATCTGACTGTGGGTCATGATATACACAGTGTGTCAGTGAGTGTGTTAATATTAATCTGTGTTCTCTGTCAGTGTGTTAATATTCCTGAGGACAGTGGGGGTGTTTTACACTTCACAGGGTGTATCTGACTGTGGGTCATGATGTACACAGTGTGTCAGTGAGTGTGTTAATATTAATCTGTGTTCTCTGTCAGTGTGTTAATATTCCTGAGGACAGTGGGGGTGTTTTACACTTCACAGGGTGTATCTGACTGTGGGTCATGATATACACAGTGTGTCAGTGAGTGTGTTAATATTAATCTGTGTTCTCTGTCAGTGTGTTAATATTACTGAGGACAGTGGGGTGTTTTACACTTCACAGGGTGTATCTGGCTGTGGGTCATGATATACACAGTGTGTCAGTGAGTGTGTTAATATTAATCTGTGTTCTCTGTCAGTGTGTTGATATTACTGAGGACAGTGGGGGTGTTTTACACTTCACAGGGTGTATCTGACTGTGGGTCATGATGTACACAGTGTGTCAGTGAGTGTGTTACTATTAATCTGTGTTCTCTGTCAGTGTGTTAATATTACTGAGGACAGTGGGGATGTTTTACACTTCACAGGGTGTATCTGACTGTGGGTCATGATATACACAGTGTGTCAGTGAGTGTGTTAATATTAATCTGTGTTCTCTGTCAGTGTGTTAATATTCCTGAGGACAGTGGGGATGTTTTACACTTCACAGGGTGTATCTGACTGTGGGTCATGATATACACAGTGTGTCAGTGAGTGTGTTAATATTAATCTGTGTTCTCTGTCAGTGTGTTAATATTCCTGAGGACAGTGGGGGTGTTTTACACTTCACAGGGTGTATCTGACTGTGGGTCATGATATACACAGTGTGTCAGTGAGTGTGTTAATATTAATCTGTGTTCTCTGTCAGTGTGTTAATATTACTGAGGACAGTGGGGGTGTTTTACACTTCACAGGGTTTATCTGACTGTGGGTCATGATATACACAGTGTGTCAGTGAGTGTGTTAATATTAATCTGTGTTCTCTGTCAGTGTGTTAATATTACTGAGGACAGTGGGGGTGTTTTACACTTCACAGGGTGTATCTGACTGTGAGTCATGATATACACAGTGTGTCAGTGAGTGTGTTAATATTAATCTGTGTTCTCTGTCAGTGTGTTAATATTACTGAGGACAGTGGGGGTGTTTTACACTTCACAGGGGGTATCTGACTGTGGGTCATGATATACACAGTGTGTCAGTGAGTGTGTTAATATTAATCTGTGTTCTCTGTCAGTGTGTTAATATTCCTGAGGACAGTGGGGGTGTTTTACACTTCACAGGGTGTATCTGACTGTGGGTCATGATATACACAGTGTGTCAGTGAGTGTGTTAATATTAATCTGTGTTCTCTGTCAGTGTGTTAATATTCCTGAGGACAGTGGGGGTGTTTTACACTTCACAGGGTGTATCTGACTGTGGGTCATGATGTACACAGTGTGTCAGTGAGTGTGTTAATATTAATCTGTGTTCTCTGTCAGTGTGTTAATATTGCTGAGGACAGTGGGGGTGTTTTACACTTCACAGGGTGTATCTGACTGTGGGTCATGATGTACACAGTGTGTCAGTGAGTGTGTTAATATTAATCTGTGTTCTCTGTCAGTGTGTTAATATTGCTGAGGACAGTGGGGGTGTTTTACACTTCACAGGGTGTATCTGACTGTGGGTCATGATATACACAGTGTGTCAGTGAGTGTGTTAATATTAATCTGTGTTCTCTGTCAGTGTGTTAATATTACTGAGGACAGTGGGGGTGTTTTACACTTCACAGGGTGTATCTGACAGTGGGTCATGATATACACAGTGTGTCAGTGAGTGTGTTAATATTAATCTGTGTTCTCTGTCAGTGTGTTAATATTACTGAGGACAGTGGGGGTGTTTTACACTTCACAGGGTTTATATGACTGTGAGTCATGATGTACACAGTGTGTCAGTGAGTGTGTTAATATTAATCTGTGTTCTCTGTCAGTGTGTTAATATTCCTGAGGACAGTGGGGGTGTTTTACACTTCACAGGGTGTATCTGACAGTGGGTCATGATATACACAGTGTGTCAGTGAGTGTGTTAATATTAATCTGTGTTCTCTGTCAGTGTGTTAATATTCCTGAGGACAGAGGGGGTGTTTTACACTTCACAGGGTGTATCTGACTGTGGGTCATGATATACACAGTGTGTCAGTGAGTGTGTTAATATTAATCTGTGTTCTCTGTCAGTGTGTTAATATTCCTGAGGACAGTGGGGGTGTTTTACACTTCACAGGGTGTATCTGACTGTGGGTCATGATATACACAGTGTGTCAGTGAGTGTGTTAATATTAATCTGTGTTCTCTGTCAGTGTGTTAATATTACTGAGGACAGTGGGGGTGTTTTACACTTCACAGGGTGTATCTGACTGTGGGTCATGATATACACAGTGTGTCAGTGAGTGTGTTAATATTAATCTGTGTTCTCTGTCAGTGTGTTAATATTCCTGAGGACAGTGGGGGTGTTTTACACTTCACAGGGTGTATCTGACTGTGGGTCATGATATACACAGTGTGTCAGTGAGTGTGTTAATATTAATCTGTGTTCTCTGTCAGTGTGTTAATATTACTGAGGACAGTGGGGGTGTTTTACACTTCACAGGGTGTATCTGACTGTGGGTCATGATATACACAGTGTGTCAGTGAGTGTGTTAATATTAATCTGTGTTCTCTGTCCGTGTGTTAATATCACTGAGGAGAGTGGGGGTGTTTTACACTTCACCGGGTGTATCTGACTGTGGGTGATGATATACACAGTGTGTCAGTGAGTGTGTTAATATTAATCTGTGTTCTCTGTCAGTGTGTTAATATTACTGAGGACAGTGGGGGTGTTTTACACTTCACAGGGTGTATCTGACTGTGGGTCATGATATACACAGTGTGTCAGTGAGTGTGTTAATATTAATCTGTGTTCTCTGTCAGTGTGTTAATATTACTGAGGACAGTGGGGGTGTTTTACACTTCACAGGGTTTATCTGACTGTGGGTCATGATGTACACAGTGTGTCAGTGAGAGTGTTAATATTAATCTGTGTTCTCTGTCAGTGTGTTAATATTACTGAGGACAGTGGGGGTGTTTTACACTTCACAGGGTGTATCTGACTGTGGGTCATGATATATACAGTGTGTCAGTGAGTGTGTTAATATTAATCTGTGTTCTCTGTCAGTGTGTTAATATTCCTGAGGACAGTGGGGGTGTTTTACACTTCACAGGGTGTATCTGACTGTGGGTCATGATGTACACAGTGTGTCAGTGAGTGTGTTAATATTAATCTGTGTTCTCTGTCAGTGTGTTAATATTCCTGAGGACAGTGGGGGTGTTTTACACTTCACAGGGTGTATCTGACCGTGGGTCATGATATACACAGTGTGTCAGTGAGTGTGTTAATATTAATCTGTGTTCTCTGTCAGTGTGTTAATATTACTGAGGACAGTGGGGGTGTTTTACACTTCACAGGGTTTATCTGACTGTGGGTCATGATGTACACAGTGTGTCAGTGAGTGTGTTAATATTAATCTGCGTACTCTGTCAGTGTGTTAATATTGCTGAGGACAGTGGGGGTGTTTTACACTTCACAGGGTGTATCTGACTGTGGGTCATGATATACACAGTGTGTCAGTGAGTGTGTTAATATTAATCTGTGTTCTCTGTCAGTGTGTTAATATTGCTGAGGACATTGGGGGTGTTTTACACTTCACAGGGTTTATCTGACTGTGGGTCATGATATACACAGTGTGTCAGTGAGTGTGTTAATATTAATCTGTGTTCTCTGTCAGTGTGTTAATATTACTGAGGACAGTGGGGGTGTTTTACACTTCACAGGGTTTATCTGACTGTGGGTCATGATATACACAGTGTGTCAGTGAGTGTGTTAATATTAATCTGTGTTCTCTGTCAGTGTGTTAATATTGCTGAGGACATTGGGGGTGTTTTACACTTCACAGGGTTTAACTGACTGTGGGTCATGATATACACAGTGTGTCAGTGAGTGTGTTAATATTAATCTGTGTTCTCTGTCAGTGTGTTAATATTCCTGAGGACAGTGGGGGTGTTTTACACTTCACAGGGTGTATCTGACTGTGGGTCATGATATACACAGTGTGTCAGTGAGTGTGTTAATATTAATCTGTGTTCTCTGTCAGTGTGTTAATATTCCTGAGGACAGTGGGGGTGTTTTACACTTCACAGGGTGTATCTGACTGTGGGTCATGATGTACACAGTGTGTCAGTGAGTGTGTTAATATTAATCTGTGTTCTCTGTCAGTGTGTTAATATTGCTGAGGGCAGTGGGGTGTTTTACACTTCACAGGGTGTATCTGACTCTGGGTCATGATGTACACAGTGTGTCAGTGAGTGTGTTAATATTAATCTGTGTTCTCTGTCAGTGTGTTAATATTGCTGAGGACAGTGGGGGTGTTTTACACTTCACAGGGTGTATCTGACTGTGGGTCATGATATACACAGTGTGTCAGTGAGTGTGTTAATATTAATCTGTGTTCTCTGTCAGTGTGTTAATATTACTGAGGACAGTGGGGGTGTTTTACACTTCACAGGGTGTATCTGACAGTGGGTCATGATATACACAGTGTGTCAGTGAGTGTGTTAATATTAATCTGTGTTCTCTGTCAGTGTGTTAATATTACTGAGGACAGTGGGGGTGTTTTACACTTCACAGGGTTTATCTGACTGTGAGTCATGATGTACACAGTGTGTCAGTGAGTGTGTTAATATTAATCTGTGTTCTCTGTCAGTGTGTTAATATTACTGAGGACAGTGGGGATGTTTTACACTTCACAGGGTGTATCTGACAGTGGGTCATGATATACACAGTGTGTCAGTGAGTGTGTTAATATTAATCTGAGTTCTCTGTCAGTGTGTTAATATTCCTGAGGACAGAGGGGGTGTTTTACACTTCACAGGGTGTATCTGACTGTGGGTCATGATATACACAGTGTGTCAGTGAGTGTGTTAATATTAATCTGTGTTCTCTGTCAGTGTGTTAATATTACTGAGGACAGTGGGGGTGTTTTACACTTCACAGGGTGTATCTGACTGTGGGTCATGATGTACACAGTGTGTCAGTGAGTGTGTTAATATTAATCTGTGTTCTCTGTCAGTGTGTTAATATTACTGAGGACAGTGGGGGTGTTTTACACTTCACAGGGTGTATCTGACTGTGGGTCATGATATACACAGTGTGTCAGTGAGTGTGTTAATATTAATCTGTGTTCTCTGTCAGTGTGTTAATATTACTGAGGACAGTGGGGGTGTTTTACACTTCACAGGGTGTATCTGACTGTGGGTCATGATATACACAGTGTGTCAGTGAGTGTGTTAATATTAATCTGTGTTCTCTGTCAGTGTGTTAATATTACTGAGGACAGTGGGGGTGATTTACACTTCACAGGGTGTATCTGACTGTGGGTCATGATGTACACAGTGTGTCAGTGAGTGTGTTACTATTAATCTGTGTTCTCTGTCAGTGTGTTAATATTACTGAGGACAGTGGGGATGTTTTACACTTCACAGGGTGTATCTGACTGTGGGTCATGATATACACAGTGTGTCAGTGAGTGTGTTAATATTAATCTGTGTTCTCTGTCAGTGTGTTAATATTACTGAGGACAGTGGGGGTGTTTTACACTTCACCGGGTGTATCTGACTGTGGGTCATGATATACACAGTGTGTCAGTGAGTGTGTTAATATTAATCTGTGTTCTCTGTCAGTGTGTTAATATTACTGAGGACAGTGGGGGTGTTTTACACTTCACAGGGTGTATCTGACTGTGGGTCATTATATACACAGTGTGTCAGTGAGTGTGTTAATATTAATCTGTGTTCTCTGTCAGTGTGTTAATATTACTGAGGACAGTGGGGGTGATTTACACTTCACAGGGTGTATCTGACTGTGGGTCATGATGTACACAGTGTGTCAGTGAGTGTGTTAATATTAATCTGTGTTCTCTGTCAGTGTGTTAATATTACTGAGGACAGTGGGGATGTTTTACAATTCACAGGGTGTATCTGACTGTGGGTCATGATGTACACAGTGTGTCAGTGAGTGTGTTAATATTAATCTGTGTTCTCTGTCAGTGTGTTAATATTCCTGAGGACAGTGGGTGTGTTTTACACTTCACAGGGTGTATCTGACTGTGGGTCATGATATACACAGTGTGTCAGTGAGTGTGTTAATATTAATCTGTGTTCTCTGTCAGTGTGTTAATATTACTGAGGACAGTGGGGGTGTTTTACACTTCACAGGGTTTATCTGACTGTGGGTCATGATATACACAGTGTGTCAGTGAGTGTGTTAATATTAATCTGTGTTCTCTGTCAGTGTGTTAATATTGCTGAGGACAGTGGGAATGTTTTACACTTCACAGGGTGTATCTGACTGTGGGTCATGATATACACAGTGTGTCAGTGAGTGTGTGAATATTAATCTGTGTTCTCTGTCAGTGTGTTAATATTCCTGAGGACAGTGGGGGTGTTTTACACTTCACAGGGTTTATCTGACTGTGGGTCATGATGTACACAGTGTGTCAGTGAGTGTGTTAATATTAATCTGTGTTCTCTGTCAGTGTGTTAATATTCCTGAGGACAGTGGGGGTGTTTTACACTTCACAGGGTGTATCTGACTGTGGGTCATGATATACACAGTGTGTCAGTGAGTGTGTTAATATTAATCTGTGTTCTCTGTCAGTGTGTTAATATTACTGAGGACAGTGGGGGTGTTTTACACTTCACAGGGTGTATCTGACTGTGGGTCATGATATACAGAGTGTGTCAGTGAGTGTGTTAATATTAATCTGTGTTCTCTGTCAGTGTGTTAATATTCCTGAGGACAGTGGGAGTGTTTTGCACTTCACAGGGTGTATCTAACTGTGGGTCATGATATACACAGTGTGTCAGTGAGTGTGTTAATATTAATCTGTGTTCTCTGTCAGTGTGTTAATATTACTGAGGACAGTGGGGGTGTTTTACACTTCTCAGGGTGTATCTGACTGTGGGTCATGATATACACAGTGTGTCAGTGAGTCTGTTAATATTAATCTGTGTTCTCTGTCAGTGTGTTAATATTACTGAGGACAGTGGGGGTGTTTTACACTTCACAGGGTGTATCTGACTGTGGGTCATGATATACACAGTGTGTCAGTGAGTGTGTTAATATTAATCTGTGTTCTCTGTCAGTGTGTTAATATTACTGAGGACAGTGGGGGTGTTTTACACTTCACAGGGTGTATCTGACTGTGAGTCATGATATACACAGTGTATCAGTGAGTGTGTTAATATTAATCTGTGTTCTCTGTCAGTGTGTTAATATTCCTGAGGACAGTGGGGGTGTTTTACACTTCACCGGGTGTATCTGACTGTGGATCATGATGTACACAGTGTGTCAGTGAGTGTGTTAATATTAATCTGTGTTCTCTGTCAGTGTGTTAATATTACTGAGGACAGTGGGGGTGTTTTACACTTCTCAGGGTGTATCTGACTGTGGGTCATGATATACACAGTGTGTCACTGAGTGTGTTAATATTAATCTGTGTTCTCTGTCAGTGTGTTAATATTACTGAGGACAGTGGGGGTGTTTTACACTTCACAGGGTGTATCTGACTGTGGGTCATGATGTACACAGTGTGTCAGTGAGTGTGTTAATATTAATCTGTGTTCTCTGTCAGTGTGTTAATATTACTGAGGACAGTGGGGGTGTTTTACACTTCTCAGGGTGTATCTGACTGTGGGTCATGATATACACAGTGTATCAGTGAGTGTGTTAATATTAATCTGTGTACTCTGTCAGTGTGTTAATATTACTGAGGACAGTGGGGATGTTTTACACTTCACAGGGTGTATCTAACTGTGGGTCATGATATACACAGTGTGTCAGTGAGTGTGTTAATATTAATCTGTGTTCTCTGTCAGTGTGTTAATATTCCTGAGGACAGTGGGGGTGTTTTACACTTCACAGGGTGTATCTGACTGTGGGTCATGATATACACAGTGTGTCAGTGAGTGTGTTAATATTAATCTGTGTTCTCTGTCAGTGTGTTAATATTACTGAGGACAGTGGGGGTGTTTTACACTTCACAGGTTGTATCTAACTGTGGGTCATGATATACACAGTGTGTCAGTGAGTGTGTTAATATTAATCTGTGTTCTCTGTCAGTGTGTTAATATTCCTGAGGACAGTGGGGTGTTTTACACTTCACAGGGTGTATCTGACTGTGGGTCATGATATACACAGTGTGTCAGTGAGTGTGTTAATATTAATCTGTGTTCTCTGTCAGTGTGTTAATATTACTGAGGACAGTGGGGGTGTTTTACACTTCACAGGGTGTATCTGACTGTGGGTCATGATATACACAGTGTGTCAGTGAGTGTGTTAATATTAATCTGTGTTCTCTGTCAGTGTGTTAATATTACTGAGGACAGTGGGGGTGTTTTACACTTCACAGGGTGTATCTGACTGTGGGTCATGATATACACAGTGTGTCAGTGAGTCTGTTAATATTAATCTGTGTTCTCTGTCAGTGTGTTAATATTACTGAGGGCAGTGGGGGTGTTTTACACTTCACAGGGTGTATCTGACTGTGGGTCATGATATACACAGTGTGACAGTGAGTGTGTTAATATTAATCTGTGTTCTCTGTCAGTGTGTTAATATTCCTGAGGACAGTGGGTGTGTTTTACACTTCACCGGGTGTATCTGACTGTGGGTCATGATATACACAGTGTGTCAGTGAGTGTGTTAATATTAATCTGTGTTCTCTGTCAGTGTGTTAATATTACTGAGGACAGTGGGGGTGTTTTACACTTCACAGGGTGTATCTGACTGTGGGTCATGATATACACAGTGTGTCAGTGAGTGTGTTAATATTAATCTGTGTTCTCTGTCAGTGTGTTAATATTACTGAGGACAGTGGGGGTGTTTTACACTTCACAGGGTGTATCTGACTGTGGGTCATGATATACACAGTGTGTCAGTGAGTGTGTTAATATTAATCTGTGTTCTCTGTCAGTGTGTTAATATTACTGAGGACAGTGGGGGTGTTTTACACTTCACCGGGTGTATCTGACTGTGGGTCATGATATACACAGTGTGTCAGTGAGTGTGTTAATATTAATCTGTGTTCTCTGTCAGTGTGTTAATATTACTGAGGACAGTGGGGGTGTTTTACACTTCACAGGGTGTATCTGACTGTGGGTCATGATATACACAGTGTGTCAGTGAGTGTGTTAATATTAATCTGTGTTCTCTGTCAGTGTGTTAATATTACTGAGGACAGTGGGGATGTTTTACACTTCACAGGGTTTATCTGACTGTGAGTCATGATATACACAGTGTGTCAGTGAGTGTGTTAATATTAATCTGTGTTCTCTGTCAGTGTGTTAATATTACTGAGGACAGTGGGGGTGTTTTACAATTCACAGGGTGTATCTAACTGTGGGTCATGATATACACAGTGTGTCAGTGAGTGTGTTAATATTAATCTGTGTTCTCTGTCAGTGTGTTAATATTCCTGAGGACAGTGGGGGTGTTTTACACTTCACAGGGTGTATCTGACTGTGGGTCATGATATACACAGTGTGTCAGTGAGTGTGTTAATATTAATCTGTGTTCTCTGTCAGTGTGTTAATATTCCTGAGGACAGTGGGTGTGTTTTACACTTCACAGGGTGTATCTGACTGTGGGTCATGATATACACAGTGTGTCAGTGAGTGTGTTAATATTAATCTGTGTTCTCTGTCAGTGTGTTAATATTCCTGAGGACAGTGGGAGTGTTTTACAATTCACAGGGTGTATCTAACTGTGGGTCATGATATACACAGTGTGTCAGTGAGTGTGTTAATATTAATCTGTGTTCTCTGTCAGTGTGTTAATATTCCTGAGGACAGTGGGGGTGTTTTACACTTCACAGGGTGTATCTGACTGTGGGTCATGATGTACACAGTGTGTCAGTGAGTGTGTTAATATTAATCTGTGTACTCTGTCAGTGTGTTAATAATACTGAGGACAGTGGGGATGTTTTACACTTCACAGGGTGTATCTGACTGTGGGTCATGATGTACACAGTGTGTCAGTGAGTGTGTAAATATTAATCTGTGTTCTCTGTCAGTGTGTTAATATTCCTGAGGACAGTGGGAATGTTTTACACTTCACAGGGTGTATCTGACTGTGGGTCATGATGTACACAGTGTGTCAGTGAGTGTGTTAATATTAATCTGTGTTCTCTGTCAGTGTGTTAATATTACTGAGGACAGTGGGGGTGTTTTACACTTCACAGGGTGTATCTGACTGTGGGTCATGATGTACACAGTGTGTCAGTGAGTGTGTTAATATTAATCTGTGTTCTCTGTCAGTGTGTTAATATTACTGAGGACAGTGGGGGTGTTTTACACTTCACAGGGTGTATCTGACTGTGGGTCATGATATACACAGTGTGTCAGTGAGTGTGTTAATATTAATCTGTGTTCTCTGTCAGTGTGTTAATATTACTGAGGACAGTGGGGGTGATTTACACTTCACAGGGTGTATCTGACTGTGGGTCATGATGCACACAGTGTGTCAGTGAGTGTGTTACTATTAATCTGTGTTCTCTGTCAGTGTGTTAATATTACTGAGGACAGTGGGGGTGTTTTACACTTCACAGGGTGTATCTGACTGTGGGTCATGATATACACAGTGTGTCAGTGAGTGTGTTAATATTAATCTCTGTTCTCTGTCAGTGTGTTAATATTACTGAGGACAGTGGGGGTGTTTTACACTTCACCGGGTGTATCTGACTGTGGGTCATGATATACACAGTGTGTCAGTGAGTGTGTTAATATTAATCTGTGTTCTCTGTCAGTGTGTTAATATTACTGAGGACAGTGGGGGTGTTTTACACTTCACAGGGTTTATCTGACTGTGGGTCATGATATACACAGTGTGTCAGTGAGTGTGTTAATATTAATCTGTGTTCTCTGTCAGTGTGTTAATATTACTGAGGACAGTGGGGGTGATTTACACTTCACAGGGTGTATCTGACTGTGGGTCATGATGTACACAGTGTGTCAGTGAGTGTGTTAATATTAATCTGTGTTCTCTGTCAGTGTGTTAATATTACTGAGGACAGTGGGGATGTTTTACAATTCACAGGGTGTATCTGACTGTGGGTCATGATGTACACAGTGTGTCAGTGAGTGTGTTAATATTAATCTGTGTTCTCTGTCAGTGTGCTAATATTACTGAGGACAGTGGGGGTGTTTTACACTTCACAGGGTGTATCTGACTGTGGGTCATGATATACACAGTATGTCAGTGAGTGTGTTAATATTAATCTGTGTTCTCTGTCAGTGTGTTAATATTCCTGAGGACAGTGGGGGTGTTTTACACTTCACAGGGTGTATCTAACTGTGGGTCAAGATGTACACAGTGTGTCAGTGAGTGTGTTAATATTAATCTGTGTTCTCTGTCAGTGTGTTAATATTCCTGAGGACAGTGGGTGTGTTTTACACTTCACAGGGTGTATCTGACTGTGGGTCATGATATACACAGTGTGTCAGTGAGTGTGTTAATATTAATCTGTGTTCTCTGTCAGTGTGTTAATATTACTGAGGACAGTGGGGGTGTTTTACACTTCACAGGGTTTATCTGACTGTGGGTCATGATATACACAGTGTGTCAGTGAGTGTGTTAATATTAATCTGTGTTCTCTGTCAGTGTGTTAATATTCCTGAGGACAGTGGGGGTGTTTTACACTTCACAGGGTGTATCTGACTGTGGGTCATGATATACACAGTGTGTCAGTGAGTGTGTTAATATTAATCTGTGTTCTCTGTCAGTGTGTTAATATTCCTGAGGACAGTGGGGGTGTTTTACACTTCACAGGGTGTATCTGACTGTGGGTCATGATATACACAGTGTGTCAGTGAGTGTGTTAATATTAATCTGTGTTCTCTGTCAGTGTGTTAATATTCCTGAGGACAGTGGGAGTGTTTTACAATTCACAGGGTGTATCTAACTGTGGGTCATGATATACACAGTGTGTCAGTGAGTGTGTTAATATTAATCTGTGTTCTCTGTCAGTGTGTTAATATTCCTGAGGACAGTGGGGGTGTTTTACACTTCACAGGGTGTATCTGACTGTGGGTCATGATGTACACAGTGTGTCAGTGAGTGTGTTAATATTAATCTGTGTACTCTGTCAGTGTGTTAATATTACTGAGGACAGTGGGGATGTTTTACACTTCACAGGGTGTATCTGACTGTGGGTCATGATGTACACAGTGTGTCAGTGAGTGTGTAAATATTAATCTGTGTTCTCTGTCAGTGTGTTAATATTCCTGAGGACAGTGGGAATGTTTTACACTTCACAGGGTGTATCTGACTGTGGGTCATGATGTACACAGTGTGTCAGTGAGTGTGTTAATATTAATCTGTGTTCTCTGTCAGTGTGTTAATATTACTGAGGACAGTGGGGGTGTTTTACACTTCACAGGGTGTATCTGACTGTGGGTCATGATGTACACAGTGTGTCAGTGAGTGTGTTAATATTAATCTGTGTTCTCTGTCAGTGTGTTAATATTACTGAGGACAGTGGGGGTGTTTTACACTTCACAGGGTGTATCTGACTGTGGGTCATGATATACACAGTGTGTCAGTGAGTGTGTTAATATTAATCTGTGTTCTCTGTCAGTGTGTTAATATTACTGAGGACAGTGGGGGTGTTTTACACTTCACAGGGTGTATCTGACTGTGGGTCATGATATACACAGTGTGTCAGTGAGTGTGTTAATATTAATCTGTGTTCTCTGTCAGTGTGTTAATATTACTGAGGACAGTGGGGGTGATTTACACTTCACAGGGTGTATCTGACTGTGGGTCATGATGTACACAGTGTGTCAGTGAGTGTGTTACTATTAATCTGTGTTCTCTGTCAGTGTGTTAATATTACTGAGGACAGTGGGGATGTTTTACACTTCACAGGGTGTATCTGACTGTGGGTCATGATATACACAGTGTGTCAGTGAGTGTGTTAATATTAATCTGTGTTCTCTGTCAGTGTGTTAATATTACTGAGGACAGTGGGGGTGTTTTACACTTCACCGGGTGTATCTGACTGTGGGTCATGATATACACAGTGTGTCAGTGAGTGTGTTAATATTAATCTGTGTTCTCTGTCAGTGTGTTAATATTACTGAGGACAGTGGGGGTGTTTTACACTTCACAGGGTTTATCTGACTGTGGGTCATGATATACACAGTGTGTCAGTGAGTGTGTTAATATTAATCTGTGTTCTCTGTCAGTGTGTTAATATTACTGAGGACAGTGGGGGTGATTTACACTTCACAGGGTGTATCTGACTGTGGGTCATGATGTACACAGTGTGTCAGTGAGTGTGTTAATATTAATCTGTGTTCTCTGTCAGTGTGTTAATATTACTGAGGACAGTGGGGATGTTTTACAATTCACAGGGTGTATCTGACTGTGGGTCATGATGTACACAGTGTGTCAGTGAGTGTGTTAATATTAATCTGTGTTCTCTGTCAGTGTGCTAATATTACTGAGGACAGTGGGGGTGTTTTACACTTCACAGGGTGTATCTGACTGTGGGTCATGATATACACAGTATGTCAGTGAGTGTGTTAATATTAATCTGTGTTCTCTGTCAGTGTGTTAATATTGCTGAGGACAGTGGGAATGTTTTACACTTCACAGGGTGTATCTGACTGTGGGTCATGATGTACACAGTGTGTCAGTGAGTGTGTGAATATTAATCTGTGTTCTCTGTCAGTGTGTTAATATTCCTGAGGACAGTGGGGGTGTTTTACACTTCACAGGGTTTATCTGACTGTGGGTCATGATGTACACAGTGTGTCAGTGAGTGTGTTAATATTAATCTGTGTTCTCTGTCAGTGTGTTAATATTCCTGAGGACAGTGGGGGTGTTTTACACTTCACAGGGTGTATCTGACTGTGGGTCATGATATACACAGTGTGTCAGTGAGTGTGTTAATATTAATCTGTGTTCTCTGTCAGTGTGTTAATATTACTGAGGACAGTGGGGGTGTTTTACACTTCACAGGGTGTATCTGACTGTGGGTCATGATATACAGAGTGTGTCAGTGAGTGTGTTAATATTAATCTGTGTTCTCTGTCAGTGTGTTATTATTCCTGAGGACAGTGGGAGTGTTTTGCACTTCACAGGGTGTATCTAACTGTGGGTCATGATATACACAGTGTGTCAGTGAGTGTGTTAATATTAATCTGTGTTCTCTGTCAGTGTGTTAATATTCCTGAGGACAGTGGGGGTGTTTTACACTTCACAGGGTGTATCTGACTGTGGGTCATGATATACACAGTGTGTCAGTGAGTGTGTTAATATTAATCTGTGTTCTCTGTCAGTGTGTTAATATTCCTGAGGACAGTGGGGGTGTTTTACACTTCACCGGGTGTATCTGACTGTGGATCATGATGTACACAGTGTGTCAGTGAGTGTGTTAATATTAATCTGTGTTCTCTGTCAGTGTGTTAATATTACTGAGGACAGTGGGGGTGTTTTACACTTCACAGGGTGTATCTGACTGTGGGTCATGATGTACACAGTGTGTCAGTGAGTGTGTTAATATTAATCTGTGTTCTCTGTCAGTGTGTTAATATTACTGAGGACAGTGGGGGTGTTTTACACTTCACAGGGTGTATCTGACTGTGGGTCATGATATACACAGTGTGTCAGTGAGTGTGTTAATATTAATCTGTGTTCTCTGTCAGTGTGTTAATATTACTGAGGACAGTGGGGGTGTTTTACACTTCACAGGGTGTATCTGACTGTGAGTCATGATATACACAGTGTATCAGTGAGTGTGTTAATATTAATCTGTGTTCTCTGTCAGTGTGTTAATATTCCTGAGGACAGTGGGGGTGTTTTACACTTCACCGGGTGTATCTGACTGTGGATCATGATGTACACAGTGTGTCACTGAGTGTGTTAATATTAATCTGTGTTCTCTGTCAGTGTGTTAATATTACTGAGGACAGTGGGGGTGTTTTACACTTCACAGGGTGTATCTGACTGTGGGTCATGATGTACACAGTGTGTCAGTGAGTGTGTTAATATTAATCTGTGTTCTCTGTCAGTGTGTTAATATTACTGAGGACAGTGGGGGTGTTTTACACTTCTCAGGGTGTATCTGACTGTGGGTCATGATATACACAGTGTATCAGTGAGTGTGTTAATATTAATCTGTGTACTCTGTCAGTGTGTTAATATTACTGAGGACAGTGGGGATGTTTTACACTTCACAGGGTGTATCTAACTGTGGGTCATGATATACACAGTGTGTCAGTGAGTGTGTTAATATTAATCTGTGTTCTCTGTCAGTGTGTTAATATTACTGAGGACAGTGGGGGTGTTTTACACTTCACAGGGTTTATCTGACTGTGGGTCATGATATACACAGTGTGTCAGTGAGTGTGTTAATATTAATCTGTGTTCTCTGTCAGTGTGTTAATATTACAGAGGACAGTGGGGGTGTTTTACACTTCACAGGGTGTATCTGACTCTGGGTGATGATATACACAGTGTGTCAGTGAGTGTGTTAATATTAATCTGTGTTCTCTGTCAGTGTGTTAATATCACTGAGGACAGTGGGGACGTTTTACCCTTCACAGGGTGTATCTGACTGTGGGTCATGATATACACAGTGTGTCAGTGAGTGTGTTAATATTAATCTGTGTTCTCTGTCAGTGTGTTAATATTACTGAGGACAGTGGGGGTGTTTTACACTTCACAGGGTGTATCTGACTGTGGGTCATGATGTACACAGTGTGTCAGTGAGTGTGTTAATATTAATCTGTGTTCTCTGTCAGTGTGTTAATATTACTGAGGACAGTGGGGGTGTTTTACACTTCACAGGGTGTAATTGACTGTGGGTCATGATATACACAGTGTGTCAGTGAGTGTGTTAATATTAATCTGTGTTCTCTGTCAGTGTGTTAATATTGCTGAGGACAGTGGGGGTGTTTTACACTTCACAGGGTGTATCTGACTGTGGGTCATGATGTACACAGTGTGTCAGTGAGTGTGTTAATATTAATCTGTGTTCTCTGTCAGTGTGTTAATATTACTGAGGACAGTGGGGATGTTTTACACTTCACAGGGTGTAACTGACTGTGGGTCATGATATACACAGTGTGTCAGTGAGTGTGTTAATATTAATCTGTGTTCTCTGTCAGTGTGTTAATATTCCTGAGGACAGTGGGGGTGTTTTACACTTCACAGGGTGTATCTGACTGTGGGTCATGATATACACAGTGTGTCAGTGAGTGTGTTAATATTAATCTGTGTTCTCTGTCAGTGTGTTAATATTACTGAGGACAGTGGGGGTGTTTTACACTTCACCGGGTGTATCTGACTGTGGGTCATGATGTACACAGTGTGTCAGTGAGTGTGTTAATATTAATCTGTGTTCTCTGTCAGTGTGTTAATATTCCTGAGGACAGTGGGGATGTTTTACACTTCACAGGGTGTATCTGGCTGTGGGTCATGATATACACAGTGTGTCAGTGAGTGTGTTAATATTAATCTGTGTTCTCTGTCAGTGTGTTAATATTACTGAGGACAGTGGGGGTGTTTTACACTTCACAGGGTGTATCTGACTCTGGGTCATGATATACACAGTGTGTCAGTGAGTGTGTTAATATTAATCTGTGTTCTCTGTCAGTGTGTTAATATTACTGAGGACAGTGGGGGTGTTTTACACTTCACAGGGTGTATCTGACTGTGGGTCATGATATACACAGTGTGTCAGTGAGTGTGTTAATATTAATCTGTGTTCTCTGTCAGTGTGTTAATATTACTGAGGACAGTGGGGGTGTTTTACACTTCACAGGGTGTATCTGACTGTGGGTCATGATATACACAGTGTGTCAGTGAGTGTGTTAATATTAATCTGTGTTCTCTGTCAGTGTGTTAATATTACTGAGGACAGTGGGGGTGTTTTACACTTCACAGGGTGTATCTGACTGTGGGTCATGATATACACAGTGTGTCAGTGAGTGTGTTAATATTAATCTGTGTTCTCTGTCAGTGTGTTAATATTCCTGAGGACAGTGGGGATGTTTTACACTTCACAGGGTGTATCTGACTGTGGGTCATGATATACACAGTGTGTCAGTGAGTGTGTTAATATTAATCTGTGTTCTCTGTCAGTGTGTTAATATTCCTGAGGACAGTGGGGGTGTTTTACACTTCACAGGGTGTATCTGACTGTGGGTCATGATATACACAGTGTTTCAGTGAGTGTGTTAATATTAATCTGTGTTCTCTGTCAGTGTGTTAATATTACTGAGGACAGTGGGGATGTTTTACACTTCACAGGGTGTATCTGACTGTGGGTCATGATGTACACAGTGTGTCAGTGAGTGTGTTAATATTAATCTGTGTTCTCTGTCAGTGTGTTAATATTACTGAGGACAGTGGGGGTGTTTTACACTTCACAGGGTGTATCTGACTGTGGGTCATGATATACACAGTGTGTCAGTGAGTGTGTTAATATTAATCTGTGTTCTCTGTCAGTGTGTTAATATTACTGAGGACAGTGGGGGTGTTTTACACTTCACAGGGAGTATCTGACTGTGGGTCATGATATACACAGTGTGTCAGTGAGTGTGTTAATATTAATCTGTGTTCTCTGTCAGTGTGTTAATATTACTGAGGACAGTGGGGGTGTTTTACACTTCACAGGGTGTATCTGACTGTGGGTCATGATATACACAGTGTGTCAGTGAGTGTGTTAATATTAATCTGTGTTCTCTGTCAGTGTGTTAATATTCCTGAGGACAGTGGGGATGTTTTACACTTCACAGGGTGTATCTGACTGTGGGTCATGATATACACAGTGTGTCAGTGAGTGTGTTAATATTTATCTGTGTTCTCTGTCAGTGTGTTAATATTACTGAGGACAGTGGGGGTGTTTTACACTTCACCGGGAGTATCTGACTCAGGGTCATGATATACACAGTGTGTCAGTGAGTGTGTTAATATTAATCTGTGTTCTCTGTCAGTGTGTTAATATTCCTGAGGACAGTGGGGATGTTTTACACTTCACAGGGTGTATCTGACTGTGGATCATGATATACACAGTGTGTCAGTGAGTGTGTTAATATTAATCTGTGTTCTCTGTCAGTGTGTTAATATTCCTGTGGACAGTGGGGGTGTTTTACACTTCGCAGGGTGTATCTGACTGTGGGTCATGATATACACAGTGTGTCAGTGAGTGTGTTAATATTAATCTGTGTCCTCTGTCAGTGTGTTAACATTCCTGAGGACAGTGGGGGTGTTTTACACTTCACAGGGTGTATCTGACTGTGAGTCATGATATACACAGTGTGTCAGTGAGTGTGTTAATATTAATCTGTGTTCTCTGTCAGTGTGTTAATATTCCTGAGGACAGTGGGGGTGTTTTACACTTCACAGGGTGTATCTGACTGTGGGTCATGATATACACAGTGTGTCAGTGAGTGTGTTAATATTAATCTGTGTTCTCTGTCAGTGTGTTAATATTCCTGAGGACAGTGGGGGTGTTTTACACTTCACAGGGTTTATCTGACTGTGGGTCATGATATACACAGTGTGTCAGTGAGTGTGTTAATATTAATCTGTGTTCTCTGTCAGTGTGTTAATATTCCTGAGGACAGAGGGGGTGTTTTACACTTCACAGGATGTATCTGACTGTGGGTCATGATATACACAGTGTGTCAGTGAGTGTGTTAATATTAATCTGTGTTCTCTGTCAGTGTGTTAATATTCCTGAGGACAGAGGGGGTGTTTTACACTTCACAGGATGTATCTGACTGTGGGTCATGATATACACAGTGTGTCAGTGAGTGTGTTAATATTAATCTGTGTTCTCTGTCAGTGTGTTAATATTCCTGAGGACAGTGGGGGTGTTTTACACTTCACAGGGTTTATCTGACTGTGAGTCATGATATACACAGTGTGTCAGTGAGTGTGTTAATATTAATCTGTGTTCTCTGTCAGTGTGTTAATATTCCTGAGGACAGAGGGGGTGTTTTACACTTCACAGGATGTATCTGACTGTGGGTCATGATATACACAGTGTGTCAGTGAGTGTGTTAATATTAATCTGTGTTCTCTGTCAGTGTGTTAATATTACTGAGGACAGTGGGGGTGTTTTACACTTCACAGGGTGTATCTGACTGTGGGTCATGATGTACACAGTGTGTCAGTGAGTGTGTTAATATTAATCTGTGTTCTCTGTCAGTGTGTTAATATTACTGAGGACAGTGGGGGTGTTTTACACTTCACAGGGTGTATCTGACTGTGGGTCATGATATACACAGTGTGTCAGTGAGTGTGTTAATATTAATCTGTGTTCTCTGTCAGTGTGTTAATATTCCTGAGGACAGTGGGGATGTTTTACACTTCACAGGGTGTATCTGACTGTGGGTCATGATATACACAGTGTGTCAGTGAGTGTGTTAATATTAATCTGTGTTCTCTGTCAGTGTGTTAATATTACTGAGGACAGTGGGGGTGTTTTACACTTCACCGGGTGTATCTGACTCAGGGTCATGATATACACAGTGTGTCAGTGAGTGTGTTAATATTAATCTGTGTTCTCTGTCAGTGTGTTAATATTCCTGAGGACAGTGGGGATGTTTTACACTTCACAGGGTGTATCTGACTGTGGGTCATGATATACACAGTGTGTCAGTGAGTGTGTTAATATTAATCTGTGTTCTCTGTCAGTGTGTTAATATTCCTGTGGACAGTGGGGGAGTTTTACACTTCGCAGGGTGTATCTGACTGTGGGTCATGATATACACAGTGTGTCAGTGAGTGTGTTAATATTAATCTGTGTCCTCTGTCAGTGTGTTAACATTCCTGAGGACAGTGGGGGTGTTTTACACTTCACAGGGTGTATCTGACTGTGAGTCATGATATACACAGTGTGTCAGTGAGTGTGTTAATATTAATCTGTGTTCTCTGTCAGTGTGTTAATATTCCTGAGGACAGTGGGGGTGTTTTACACTTCACAGGGTGTATCTGACTGTGGGTCATGATATACACAGTGTGTCAGTGAGTGTGTTAATATTAATCTGTGTTCTCTGTCAGTGTGTTAATATTACTGAGGACAGTGGGGGTGTTTTACACTTCACAGGGTGTATCTGACTGTGGGTCATGATATACACAGTGTGTCAGTGAGTGTGTTAATATTAATCTGTGTTCTCTGTCAGTGTGTTAATATTCCTGAGGACACATGGGTTGTTTTACACTTCACAGGATGTATCTGACTGTAGGTCATGATATACACAGTGTGTCAGTGAGTGTGTTAATATTAATCTGTGTTCTCTGTCAGTGTGTTAATATTCCTGAGGACAGTGGGGGTGTTTTACACTTCACAGGGTTTATCTGACTGTGAGTCATGATATACACAGTGTGTCAGTGAGTGTGTTAATATTAATCTGTGTTCTCTGTCAGTGTGTTAATATTCCTGAGGACAGAGGGGGTGTTTTACACTTCACAGGATGTATCTGACTGTGGTTCATGATATACACAGTGTGTCAGTGAGTGTGTTAATATTAATCTGTGTTCTCTGTCAGTGTGTTAATATTACTGAGGACAGTGGGGGTGTTTTACACTTCACAGGGTGTATCTGACTGTTGGTCATGATGTACACAGTGTGTCAGTGAGTGTGTTAATATTAATCTGTGTTCTCTGTCAGTGTGTTAATATTACTGAGGACAGTGGGGGTGTTTTACACTTCACCGGGTGTATCTGACTGTGGGTCATGATATACACAGTGTGTCAGTGAGTGTGTTAATATTAATCTGTGTTCTCTGTCAGTGTGTTAATATTACTGAGGACAGTGGGGGTGTTTTACACTTCACAGGGTGTATCTGACTGTGGGTCATGATATACACAGTGTGTCAGTGAGTGTGTTAATATTAATCTGTGTTCTCTGTCAGTGTGTTAATATTACTGAGGACAGTGGGGGTGTTTTACACTTCACAGGGTGTATCTGACTGTGGGTCATGATATACACAGTGTGTCAGTGAGTGTGTTAATATTAATCTGTGTTCTCTGTCAGTATGTTAATATTACTGAGGACAGTGGGGGTGTTTTACACTTCACAGGGTGTATCTGAATGTGGGTCATGATGTACACAGTGTGTCAGTGAGTGTGTTAATATTAATCTGTGTTCTCTGTCAGTGTGTTAATATTACTGAGGACAGTGGGGGTGCTTTACACTTCACAGGGTGTATCTGACTCTGGGTCATGATATACACAGTGTGTCAGTGAGTGTGTTAATATTAATCTGTGTTCTCTGTCAGTGTGTTAATATTACTGAGGACAGTGGGGGTGTTTTACACTTCACAGGGTGTATCTGACTGTGGGTCATGATATACACAGTGTGTCAGTGAGTGTGTTAATATTAATCTGTGTTCTCTGTCAGTGTGTTAATATTCCTGAGGACAGTGGGGGTGTTTTACACTTCACAGGGTGTATCTGACTGTGGGTCATGATATACACAGTGTGTCAGTGAGTGTGTTAATATTAATCTGTGTTCTCTGTCAGTGTGTTAATATTACTGAGGACAGTGGGGATGTTTTACACTTCACAGGGTGTATCTGACTGTGGGTCATGATGTACACAGTGTGTCAGTGAGTGTGTTAATATTAATCTGTGTTCTCTGTCAGTGTGTTACTATTCCTGAGGACAGTGGGGGTGTTTTACACTTCACAGGGTGTATCTGACTGTGGGTCATGATATACACAGTGTGTCAGTGAGTGTGTTAATATTAATCTGTGTTCTCTGTCAGTGTGTTAATATTCCTGAGGACAGTGGGGGTGTTTTACACATCACCGGGTGTATCTGACTGTGGGTCATGATATACACAGTGTGTCAGTGAGTGTGTTAATATTAATCTGTGTTCTCTGTCAGTGTGTTAATATTACTGAGGACAGTGGGGGTGTTTTACACTTCACAGGGTGTATCTGACTGTGGGTCATGATATACACAGTGTGTGAGTGAGTGTGTTAATATTAATCTGTGTTCTCTGTCAGTATGTTAATATTACTGAGGACAGTGGGGGTGTTTTACACTTCACAGGGTGTATCTGACTGTGGATCATGATATACACAGTGTGTCAGTGAGTGTGTTAATATTAATCTGTGTTCTCTGTCAGTGTGTTAATATTCCTGAGGACAGTGGGGGTGTTTTACACTTCACAGGGTTTATCTGACTGTGGGTCATGATATACACAGTGTGTCAGTGAGTGTGTTAATATTAATCTGTGTTCTCTGTCAGTGTGTTAATATTACTGAGGACAGTGGGGGTGTTTTACACTTCACAGGGTGTATCTGACTGTGGGTCATGATATACACAGTGTGTCAGTGAGTGTGTTAATATTAATCTGTGTTCTCTGTCAGTGTGTTAATATTGCTGAGGACATTGGGGATGTTTTACACTTCACAGGGTTTATCTGACTGTAGGTCATGATATACACAGTGTGTCAGTGAGAGTGTTAATATTAATCTGTGTTCTCTGTCAGTGTGTTAATATTACTGAGGACAGTGGGGGTGTTTTACACTTCACAGGGTGTATCTGACTGTGGGTCATGATATACACAGTGTGTCAGTGAGTGTGTTAATATTAATCTGTGTTCTCTGTCAGTGTGTTAATATTCCTGAGGACAGTGGGGGTGTTTTACACTTCACAGGGTGTATCTGACTGTGGGTCATGATATATACAGTGTGTCAGTGAGTGTGTTAATATTAATCTGTGTTCTCTGTCAGTGTGTTAATATTCCTGAGGACAGTGGGGATGTTTTACACTTCACAGGGTGTATCTGACTCTGGGTCATGATATACACAGTGTGTCAGTGAGTGTGTTAATATTAATCTGTGTTCTCTGTCAGTGTGTTAATATTACTGAGGACAGTGGCGGTGTTTTACACTTCACAGGGTTTATCTGACTGTGGGTCATGATATACACAGTGTGTCAGTGAGTGTGTTAATATTAATCTGTGTTCTCTGTCAGTGTGTTAATATTCCTGAGGACAGTGGGGGTGTTTTACACTTCACAGGGTGTATCTGACTGTGGGTCATGATATACACAGTGTGTCAGTGAGTGTGTTAATATTAATCTGTGTTCTCTGTCAGTGTGTTAATATTACTGAGGACAGTGGGGGTGTTTTACACTTCACAGGGTGTATCTGACTGTGGGTCATGATATACACAGTGTGTCAGTGAGAGTGTTAATATTTATCTGTGTTCTCTGTCAGTGTGTTAATATTACTGAGGACAGTGGGGGTGTTTTACACTTCACAGGGTGTATCTGACTGTGGGTCATGATGTACACAGTGTGTCAGTGAGTGTGTTAATATTAATCTGTGTTCTCTGTCAGTGTGTTAATATTGCTGAGGACAGTGGGGGTGTTTTACAGTTCACAGGGTGTATCTGACTGTGGGTCATGATGTACACAGTGTGTCAGTGAGTGTGTTAATATTAATCTGTGTTCTCTGTCAGTGTGTTAATATTCCTGAGGACAGTGGGGGTGTTTTACACTTCACAGGGTGTATCTGACTGTGGGTCATGATGTACACAGTGTGTCAGTGAGTGTGTTAATATTAATCTGTGTTCTCTGTCAGTGTGTTAATATTACTGAGGACAGTGGGGGTGTTTTACACTTCACAGGGTGTATCTGACTGTGGGTCATGATATACACAGTGTGTCAGTGTGTGTTAATATTAATCTGTGTTCTCTGTCAGTGTGTTAATATTACTGAGGACAGTGGGGGTGTTTTACACTTCACAGGGTGTATCTGACTGTGGGTCATGATATACACAGTGTGTCAGTGAGTGTGTTAATATTAATCTGTGTTCTCTGTCAGTGTGTTAATATTGCTGAGGACAGTGGGGGTGTTTTACACTTCACAGGGTGTATCTAACTGTGAGTCATGATATACACAGTGTGTCAGTGAGTGTGTTAATATTAATCTGTGTTCTCTGTCAGTGTGTTAATATTACTGAGGACAGTGGGGGTGTTTTACACTTCACAGGGTTTATCTGACTGTGAGTCATGATATACACAGTGTGTCAGTGAGTGTGTTAATATTAATCTGTGTTCTCTGTCAGTGTGTTAATATTACTGAGGACAGTGGGGGTGTTTTACACTTCACAGGGTGTATCTGACTGTGAGTCATGATGTACACTGTGTGTCAGTGAGAGTGTTAATATTAATCTGTGTTCTCTGTCAATGTGTTAATATTACTGAGGACAGTGGGGATGTTTTACACTTCACAGGGTGTATCTGACTGAGAGTCATGATATACACAGTGTGTCAGTGAGTGTGTTAATATTAATCTGTGTTCTCTGTCAGTGTGTTAATATTGCTGAGGACAGTGGGGATGTTTTACACTTCACAGGGTGTATCTGACTGTGGGTCATGATATACACAGTGTGTCAGTGAGTGTGTTAATATTAATCTGTGTTCTCTGTCAGTGTGTTAATATTCCTGAGGACAGTGGGGGTGTTTTACACTTCACAGGGTGTATCTGACTGTGGGTCATGATATACATAGTGTGTCAGTGAGTGTGTTAATATTAATCTGTGTTCTCTGTCAGTGTGTTAATATTCCTGAGGACAGTGGGGGTGTTTTACACTTCACAGGGTGTATCTGACTGTGGGTCATGATGTACACAGTGTGTCAGTGAGTGTGTTAATATTAATCTGTGTTCTCTGTCAGTGTGTTAATATTGCTGAGGACAGTGGGGGTGTTTTACACTTCACAGGGTGTATCTGACTGTGGGTCATGATATACACAGTGTGTCAGTGAGTGTGTTAATATTAATCTGTGTTCTCTGTCAGTGTGTTAATATTACTGAGGACAGTGGGGGTGTTTTACACTTCACAGGGTGTATCTGACTGTGGGTCATGATATACACAGTGTGTCAGTGAGTGTGTTAATATTAATCTGTGTTCTCTGTCAGTGTGTTAATATTCCTGAGGACAGTGGGGATGTTTTACACTTCACAGGGTGTATCTGACTGTGGGTCATGATATACACAGTGTGTCAGTTAGTGTGTTAATATTAATCTGTGTTCTCTGTCAGTGTGTTAATATTACTGAGGACAGTGGGGGTGTTTTACACTTCACAGGGTGTATCTGACTGTGGGTCATGATATACACAGTGTGTCAGTGAGTGTGTTAATATTAATCTGTGTTCTCTGTCAGTGTGTTAATATTCCTGAGGACAGTGGGGGTGTTTTACACTTCACAGGGTGTATCTGACTGTGGGTCATGATATATACAGTGTGTCAGTGAGTGTGTTAATATTAATCTGTGTTCTCTGTCAGTGTGTTAATATTCCTGAGGACAGTGGGGATGTTTTACACTTCACAGGGTGTATCTGACTCTGGGTCATGATATACACAGTGTGTCAGTGAGTGTGTTAATATTAATCTGTGTTCTCTGTCAGTGTGTTAATATTACTGAGGACAGTGGCGGTGTTTTACACTTCACAGGGTTTATCTGACTGTGGGTCATGATATACACAGTGTGTCAGTGAGTGTGTTAATATTAATCTGTGTTCTCTGTCAGTGTGTTAATATTCCTGAGGACAGTGGGGGTGTTTTACACTTCACAGGGTGTATCTGACTGTGGGTCATGATATACACAGTGTGTCAGTGAGTGTGTTAATATTAATCTGTGTTCTCTGTCAGTGTGTTAATATTCCTGAGGACAGTGGGGGTGTTTTACACTTCACGGGGTGTATCTGACTGTGGGTCATGATGTACACAGTGTGTCAGTGAGTGTGTTAATATTAATCTGTGTTCTCTGTCAGTGTGTTAATATTACTGAGGACAGTGGGGGTGTTTTACACTTCACAGGGTGTATCTGACTGTGGGTCATGATATACACAGTGTGTCAGTGAGAGTGTTAATATTTATCTGTGTTCTCTGTCAGTGTGTTAATATTACTGAGGACAGTGGGGGTGTTTTACACTTCACAGGGTGTATCTGACTGTGGGTCATGATGTACACAGTGTGTCAGTGAGTGTGTTAATATTAATCTGTGTTCTCTGTCAGTGTGTTAATATTGCTGAGGACAGTGGGGGTGTTTTACAGTTCACAGGGTGTATCTGACTGTGGGTCATGATGTACACAGTGTGTCAGTGAGTGTGTTAATATTAATCTGTGTTCTCTGTCAGTGTGTTAATATTCCTGAGGACAGTGGGGGTGTTTTACACTTCACAGGGTGTATCTGACTGTGGGTCATGATGTACACAGTGTGTCAGTGAGTGTGTTAATATTAATCTGTGTTCTCTGTCAGTGTGTTAATATTACTGAGGACAGTGGGGGTGTTTTACACTTCACAGGGTGTATCTGACTGTGGGTCATGATATACACAGTGTGTCAGTGTGTGTTAATATTAATCTGTGTTCTCTGTCAGTGTGTTAATATTGCTGAGGACAGTGGGGGTGTTTTACACTTCACAGGGTGTATCTAACTGTGAGTCATGATATACACAGTGTGTCAGTGAGTGTGTTAATATTAATCTGTGTTCTCTGTCAGTGTGTTAATATTACTGAGGACAGTGGGGGTGTTTTACACTTCACAGGGTTTATCTGACTGTGAGTCATGATATACACAGTGTGTCAGTGAGTGTGTTAATATTAATCTGTGTTCTCTGTCAGTGTGTTAATATTACTGAGGACAGTGGGGATGTTTTACACTTCACAGGGTGTATCTGACTGTGGGTCATGATATACACAGTGTGTCAGTGAGTGTGTTAATATTAATCTGTGTTCTCTGTCAGTGTGTTAATATTGCTGAGGACAGTGGGGGTGTTTTACACTTCACAGGGTGTATCTAACTGTGAGTCATGATATACACAGTGTGTCAGTGAGTGTGTTAATATTAATCTGTGTTCTCTGTCAGTGTGTTAATATTACTGAGGACAGTGGGGGTGTTTTACACTTCACAGGGTGTATCTGACTGTGAGTCATGATGTACACTGTGTGTCAGTGAGAGTGTTAATATTAATCTGTGTTCTCTGTCAATGTGTTAATATTACTGAGGACAGTGGGGATGTTTTACACTTCACAGGGTGTATCTGACTGTGGGTCATGATATACACAGTGTGTCAGTGAGTGTGTTAATATTAATCTGTGTTCTCTGTCAGTGTGTTAATATTGCTGAGGACAGTGGGGATGTTTTACACTTCACAGGGTGTATCTGACTGTGGGTCATGATATACACAGTGTGTCAGTGAGTGTGTTAATATTAATCTGTGTTCTCTGTCAGTGTGTTAATATTCCTGAGGACAGTGGGGGTGTTTTACACTTCACAGGGTGTATCTGACTGTGGGTCATGATATACATAGTGTGTCAGTGAGTGTGTTAATATTAATCTGTGTTCTCTGTCAGTGTGTTAATATTCCTGAGGACAGTGGGGGTGTTTTACACTTCACAGGGTGTATCTGACTGTGGGTCATGATGTACACAGTGTGTCAGTGAGTGTGTTAATATTAATCTGTGTTCTCTGTCAGTGTGTTAATATTGCTGAGGACAGTGGGGGTGTTTTACACTTCACAGGGTGTATCTGACTGTGGGTCATGATATACACAGTGTGTCAGTGAGTGTGTTAATATTAATCTGTGTTCTCTGTCAGTGTGTTAATATTCCTGAGGACAGTGGGGATGTTTTACACTTCACAGGGTGTATCTGACTGTGGGTCATGATATACACAGTGTGTCAGTGAGTGTGTTAATATTAATCTGTGTTCTCTGTCAGTGTGTTAATATTACTGAGGACAGTGGGGGTGTTTTACACTTCACAGGGTGTATCTGACTGTGGGTCATGATATACACAGTGTGTCAGTGAGTGTGTTAATATTAATCTGTGTTCTCTGTCAGTGTGTTAATATTACTGAGGACAGTGGGGGTGTTTTACACTTCACAGGGTGTATCTGACTGTGGGTCATGATATACACAGTGTGTCAGTGAGTGTGTTAATATTACTCTGTGTTCTCTGTCAGTGTGTTAATATTCCTGAGGACAGTGGGGGTGTTTTACACTTCACAGGGTGTATCTGACTGTGGGTCATGATATACACAGTGTGTCAGTGAGTGTGTTAATATTAATCTGTGTTCTCTGTCAGTGTGTTAATATTACTGAGGACAGTGGGGGTGTTTTACACTTCACAGGGTGTATCTGACTGTGGGTCATGATATACACAGTGTGTCAGTGAGTGTGTTAATATTAATCTGTGTTCTCTGTCAGTGTGTTAATATTACTGAGGACAGTGGGGGTGTTTTACACTTCACAGGGTGTATCTAACTGTGGGTCATGATATACACAGTGTGTCAGTGAGTGTGTTAATATTAATCTGTGTTCTCTGTCAGTGTGTTAATATTGCTGAGGACAGTGGGGGTGTTTTACACTTCACAGGGTGTATCTGACTGTGGGTCATGATATACACAGTGTGTCAGTGAGTGTGTTAATATTAATCTGTGTTCTCTGTCAGTGTGTTAATATTACTGAGGACAGTGGGGGTGTTTTACACTTCACAGGGTGTATCTGACTGTGGGTCATGATATACACAGTGTGTCAGTGAGTGTGTTAATATTAATCTGTGTTCTCTGTCAGTGTGTTAATATTACTGAGGACAGTGGGGGTGTTTTACACTTCACAGGGTGTATCTGACTGTGGGTCATGATGTACACAGTGTGTCAGTGAGTGTGTTAATATTAATCTGTGTTCTCTGTCAGTGTGTTAATATTACTGAGGACAGTGGGGGTGTTTTACACTTCACAGGGTGTATCTGACTGTGGGTCACGATATACACAGTGTGTCAGTGAGTGTGTTAATATTAATCTGTGTTCTCTGTCAGTGTGTTAATATTCCTGAGGACAGTGGGGGTGTTTTACACTTCACAGGGTGTATCTGACTGTGGGTCATGATATACACAGTCTGTCAGTGAGTGTGTTAATATTAATCTGTGTTCTCTGTCAGTGTGTTAATATTACTGAGGACAGTGGGGGTGTTTTACACTTCACAGGGTGTATCTGACTGTGGGTCATGATATACACAGTCTGTCAGTGAGTGTGTTAATATTAATCTGTGTTCTCTGTCAGTGTGTTAATATTACTGAGGACAGTGGGGGTGTTTTACACTTCACAGGGTGTATCTGACTGTGGGTCATGATATACACAGTGTGTCAGTGAGTGTGTTAATATTAATCTGTGTTCTCTGTCAGTGTGTTAATATTCCTGAGGACAGTGGGGGTGTTTTACACTTCACAGGGTGTATCTGGCTGTGGGTCATGATATACACAGTGTGTCAGTGAGTGTGTTAATATTAATCTGTGTTCTCTGTCAGTGTGTTAATATTACTGAGGACAGTGGGGGTGTTTTACACTTCACAGGGTGTATCTGACTGTGGGTCATGATATACACAGTGTGTCAGTGAGTGTGTTAATATTAATCTGTGATCTCTGTCAGTGTGTTAATATTCCTGAGGACAGTGGGGGTGTTTTACACTTCACAGGGTGTATCTGACTGTGGGTCATGATATACACAGTGTGTCAGTGAGTGTGTTAATATTAATCTGTGTTCTCTGTCAGTGTGTTAATATTACTGAGGACAGTGGGGGTGTTTTACACTTCACAGGGTGTATCTGACTGTGGGTCATGATATACACAGTGTGTCAGTGAGTGTGTTAATATTAATCTGTGTTCTCTGTCAGTGTTTTAATATTACTGAGGACAGTGGGGGTGTTTTGCACTTCACAGGGTGTATCTGACTGTGGGTCACGATGTACACAGTGTGTCAGTGAGTGTGTTAATATTAATCTGTGTTCTCTGTCAGTGTGTTAATATTACTGAGGACAGTGGGGGTGTTTTACACTTCACAGGGTGTATCTGACTGTGGGTCACGATATACACAGTGTGTCAGTGAGTGTGTTAATATTAATCTGTGTTCTCTGTCAGTGTGTTAATATTCCTGAGGACAGTGGGGGTGTTTTACACTTCACAGGGTGTATCTGACTGTGGGTCATGATATACACAGTCTGTCAGTGAGTGTGTTAATATTAATCTGTGTTCTCTGTCAGTGTGTTAATATTACTGAGGACAGTGGGGGTGTTTTACACTTCACAGGGTGTATCTGACTGTGGGTCATGATATACACAGTGTGTCAGTGAGTGTGTTAATATTAATCTGTGTTCTCTGTCAGTGTGTTAATATTACTGAGGACAGTGGGGGTGTTTTACACTTCACAGGGTGTATCTGACTGTGGGTCATGATATACACAGTGTGTCAGTGAGTGTGTTAATTTTAATCTGTGTTCTCTGTCAGTGTGTTAATATTCCTGAGGACAGTGGGGGTGTTTTACACTTCACAGGGTGTATCTGGCTGTGGGTCATGATATACACAGTGTGTCAGTGAGTGTGTTAATATTAATCTGTGTTCTCTGTCAGTGTGTTAATATTACTGAGGACAGTGGGGGTGTTTTACACTTCACAGGGTGTATCTGACTGTGGGTCATGATATACACAGTGTGTCAGTGAGTGTGTTAATATTAATCTGTGTTCTCTGTCAGTGTGTTAATATTCCTGAGGACAGTGGGGGTGTTTTACACTTCACAGGGTGTATCTGACTGTGGGTCATGATATACACAGTGTGTCAGTGAGTGTGTTAATATTAATCTGTGTTCTCTGTCAGTGTGTTAATATTACTGAGGACAGTGGGGGTGTTTTACACTTCACAGGGTGTATCTGACTGTGGGTCATGATATACACAGTTTGTCAGTGAGTGTGTTAATATTAATCTGTGTTCTCTGTCAGTGTGTTAATATTACTGAGGACAGTGGGGATGTTTTACACTTCACAGGGTGTATCTGACTGTGGGTCTTGATAGACACAGTGTGTCAGTGAGTGTGTTAATATTCATCTGTGTTCTCTGTCAGTGTGTTAATATTCCTGAGGACAGTGGGGGTGTTTTACACTTCACAGGGTTTATCTGACTGTGGGTCATGATGTACACAGTGTGTCAGTGAGTGTTTTAATATTAATCTGTGTTCTCTGTCTGTGTGTTAATATTACTCTGGACAGTGGGGGTGTTTTACACTTCACAGGGTGTATCTAACTGTGGGTCATGATATACACAGTGTGTCAGTGAGTGTGTTAATATTAATCTGTGTTCTCTGTCAGTGTGTTAATATTACTGAGGACAGTGGGGGTGTTTTACACTTCACAGGGTGTATCTGACTGTGGGTCATGATATACACAGTGTGTCAGTGAGTGTGTTAATATTAATCTGTGTTCTCTGTCAGTGTGTTAATATTGCTGAGGACAGTGGGGGTGTTTTACACTTCACAGGGTGTATCTGGCTGTGGGTCATGATATACACAGTGTGTCAGTGAGTGTGTTAATATTAATCTGTGTTCTCTGTCAGTGTGTTAATATTACTGAGGACAGTGGGGGTGTTTTACACTTCACAGGGTGTATCTGACTGTGGGTCATGATATACACAGTGTGTCAGTGAGTGTGTTAATATTAATCTGTGTTCTCTGTCAGTGTTTTAATATTACTGAGGACAGTGGGGGTGTTTTACACTTCACAGGGTGTATCTGACTGTGGGTCATGATGTACACAGTGTGTCAGTGAGTGTGTTAATATTAATCTGTGTTCTCTGTCAGTGTGTTAATATTACTGAGGACAGTGGGGGTGTTTTACACTTCACAGGGTGTATCTGACTGTGGGTCATGATGTACACAGTGTGTCAGTGAGTGTGTTAATATTAATCTGTGTACTCTGTCAGTGTGTTAATATTACTGAGGACAGTGGGGGTGTTTTACACTTCACAGGGTGTATCTGACTGTGGGTCATGATGTACACAGTGTGTCAGTGAGTGTGTTAATATTAATCTGTGTTCTCTGTCAGTGTGTTAATATTACTGAGGACAGTGGGGGTGTTTTACACTTCACAGGGTGTATCTGACTGTGGGTCATGATGTACACAGTGTGTCAGTGAGTGTGTTAATATTAATCTGTGTTCTCTGTCAGTGTGTTAATATTACTGAGGACAGTGGGGGTGTTTTACACTTCACAGGGTGTATCTGACTGTGGGTCATGATGTACACAGTGTGTCAGTGAGTGTGTTAATATTAATCTGTGTTCTCTGTCAGTGTGTTAATATTACTGAGGACAGTGGGGGTGTTTTACACTTCACAGGGTGTATCTGACTGTGGGTCATGATATACACAGTGTGTCAGTGAGTGTGTTAATATTAATCTGTGTTCTCCGTCAGTGTGTTAATATTCCTGAGGACAGTGGGGGTGTTTTACACTTCACAGGGTGTATCTGACTGTGGGTCATGATATACACAGTGTGTCAGTGAGTGTGTTAATATTAATCTGTGTTCTCTGTCAGTGTGTTAATATTACTGAGGACAGTGGGGGTGTTTTACACTTCACAGGGTGTATCTGACTGTGGGTCATGATATACACAGTTTGTCAGTGAGTGTGTTAATATTAATCTGTGTTCTCTGTCAGTGTGTTAATATTACTGAGGACAGTGGGGATGTTTTACACTTCACAGGGTGTATCTGACTGTGGGTCATGATGTACACAGTGTGTCAGTGAGTGTGTTAATATTAATCTGTGTTCTCTGTCAGTGTGTTAATATTACTGAGGACAGTGGGGGTGTTTTACACTTCACAGGGTGTATCTGACTGTGGGTCATGATGTACACAGTGTGTCAGTGAGTGTGTTAATATTAATCTGTGTTCTCTGTCAGTGTGTTAATGTTACTGAGGACAGTGGGGGTGTTTTACACTTCACAGGGTGTATCTGACTGTGGGTCATGATATACACAGTGTGTCAGTGAGTGTGTTAATATTAATCTGTGTTCTCTGTCAGTGTGTTAATATTACTGAGGACAGTGGGGGAGTTTTACACTTCACAGGGTGTATCTGACTGTGGGTCATGATATACACAGTGTGTCAGTGAGTGTGTTAATATTAATCTGTGTTCTCTGTCAGTGTGTTAATATTCCTGAGGACAGTGGGGGTGTTTTACACTTCACAGGGTGTATCTGACTGTGGGTCATGATGTACACAGTGTGTCAGTGAGTGTGTTAATATTAATCTGTGTTCTCTGTCAGTGTGTTAATATTCCTGAGGACAGTGGGGGTGTTTTACACTTCACAGGGTGTATCTGACTGTGGGTCATGATATACACAGTGTGTCAGTGAGTGTGTTAATATTAATCTGTGTTCTCTGTCAGTGTGTTAATATTACTGAGGACAGTGGGGGTGTTTTACACTTCACAGGGTGTATCTGACTGTGGGTCATGATAGACACAGTTTGTCAGTGAGTGTGTTAATATTAATCTGTGTTCTCTGTCAGTGTGTTAATATTACTGAGGACAGTGGGGATGTTTTACACTTCACAGGGTGTATCTGACTGTGGGTCATGATAGACACAGTGTGTCAGTGAGTGTGTTAATATTCATCTGTGTTCTCTGTCAGTGTGTTAATATTCCTGAGGACAGTGGGGGTGTTTTACACTTCACAGGGTTTATCTGACTGTGGGTCATGATGTACACAGTGTGTCAGTGAGTGTGTTAATATTAATCTGTGTTCTCTGTCAGTGTGTTAATATTACTGAGGACAGTGGGGGTGTTTTACACTTCACAGGGTTTATCTGACTGTGGGTCATGATATACACAGTGTGTCAGTGAGTGTGTTAATATTAATCTGTGTTCTCTGTCAGTGTGTTAATATTACTGAGGACAGTGGGGTGTTTTACACTTCACAGGGTGTATCTGGCTGTGGGTCATGATATACACAGTGTGTCAGTGAGTGTGTTAATATTAATCTGTGTTCTCTGTCAGTGTGTTAATATTCCTGAGGACAGTGGGGGTGTTTTACACTTCACAGGGTTTATCTGACTGTGGGTCATGATGTACACAGTGTGTCAGTGAGTGTGTTAATATTAATCTGTGTTCTCTGTCAGTGTGTTAATATTACTGAGGACAGTGGGGGTGTTTTACACTTCACAGGGTGTATCTGACTGTGGGTCATGATGTACACAGTGTGTCAGTGAGTGTTTTAATATTAATCTGTGTTCTCTGTCAGTGTGTTAATATTCCTGAGGACAGTGGGGGTGTTTTACACTTCACAGGGTGTATCTAACTGTGGGTCATGATATACACAGTGTGTCAGTGAGTGTGTTAATATTAATCTGTGTTCTCTGTCAGTGTGTTAATATTACTGAGGACAGTGGGGGTGTTTTACACTTCACAGGGTGTATCTGACTGTGGGTCATGATATACACAGTGTGTCAGTGAGTGTGTTAATATTAATCTGTCTTCTCTGTCAGTGTGTTAATATTGCTGAGGACAGTGGGGGTGTTTTACACTTCACAGGGTGTATCTGGCTGTGGGTCATGATATACACAGTGTGTCAGTGAGTGTGTTAATATTAATCTGTGTTCTCTGTCAGTGTGTTAATATTACTGAGGACAGTGGGGGTGTTTTACACTTCACAGGGTGTATCTGACTGTGGGTCATGATATACACAGTGTGTCAGTGAGTGTGTTAATATTAATCTGTGTTCTCTGTCAGTGTTTTAATATTACTGAGGACAGTGGGGGTGTTTTACACTTCACAGGGTGTATCTGACTGTGGGTCATGATGTACACAGTGTGTCAGTGAGTGTGTTAATATTAATCTGTGTTCTCTGTCAGTGTGTTAATATTACTGAGGACAGTGGGGGTGTTTTACACTTCACAGGGTGTATCTGACTGTGGGTCATGATATACACAGTGTGTCAGTGAGTGTGTTAATATTAATCTGTGTTCTCTGTCAGTGTGTTAATATTCCTGAGGACAGTGGGGGTGCTTTACACTTCACAGGGTGTATCTGACTGTGGGTCATGATATACACAGTGTGTCAGTGAGTGTGTTAATATTAATCTGTGTTCTCTGTCAGTGTGTTAATATTACTGAGGACAGTGGGGGTGTTTTACACTTCACAGGGTGTATCTGACTGTGGGTCATGATATACACAGTTTGTCAGTGAGTGTGTTAATATTAATCTGTGTTCTCTGTCAGTGTGTTAATATTACTGAGGACAGTGGGGATGTTTTACACTTCACAGGGTGTATCTGACTGTGGGTCATGATAGACACAGTGTGTCAGTGAGTGTGTTAATATTCATCTGTGTTCTCTGTCAGTGTGTTAATATTCCTGAGGACAGTGGGGGTGTTTTACACTTCACAGGGTTTATCTGACTGTGGGTCATGATATACACAGTGTGTCAGTGAGTGTGTTAATATTAATCTGTGTTCTCTGTCAGTGTGTTAATATTACTGAGGACAGTGGGGTGTTTTACACTTCACAGGGTGTATCTGGCTGTGGGTCATGATATACACAGTGTGTCAGTGAGTGTGTTAATATTAATCTGTGTTCTCTGTCAGTGTGTTAATATTCCTGAGGACAGTGGGGGTGTTTTACACTTCACAGGGTTTATCTGACTGTGGGTCATGATGTACACAGTGTGTCAGTGAGTGTGTTAATATTAATCTGTGTTCTCTGTCAGTGTGCTAATATTCCTGATGACAGTGGGGATGTTTTACACTTCACAGGGTGTATCTGACTGTGGGTCATGATGTACACAGTGTGTCAGTGAGTGTGTTATTATTAATCTGTGTTCTCTGTCAGTGTGTTAATATTAGTGAGGACAGTGGGGGTGTTTTACACTTCACAGGGTGTATCTGGCTGTGGGTCATGATATACACAGTGTGTCAGTGAGTGTGTTAATATTAATCTGTGTTCTCTGTCAGTGTGTTAATATTACTGAGGACAGTGGGCGTGTTTTACACTTCACAGGGTGTATCTGACTGTGGGTCATGATATACACAGTGTGTCAGTGAGTGTGTTAATATTAATCTGTGTTCTCTGTCAGTGTGTTAATATTACTGAGGACAGTGGGGGTGTTTTACACTTCACAGGGTGTATCTGACTGTGGGTCATGATATACACAGTGTGTCAGTGAGTGTGTTAATATTAATCTGTGTTCTCTGTCAGTGTGTTAATATTACTGAGGACAGTGGGGGTGTTTTACACTTCACAGGGTGTATCTGACTGTGGGTCATGATGCACACAGTGTGTCAGTGAGTGTGTTAATATTAATCTGTGTTCTCTGTCAGTGTGTTAATATTACTGAGGACAGTGGGGATGTTTTACACTTCACAGGGTGTATCTGACTGTGGGTCATGATATACACAGTGTGTCAGTGAGTGTGTTAATATTAATCTGTGTTCTCTGTCAGTGTGTTAATATTACTGAGGACAGTGGGGATGTTTTACACTTCACAGGGTGTATCTGACTGTGGGTCATGATATACACAGTGTGTCAGTGAGTGTGTTAATATTAATCTGTGTTCTCTGTCAGTGTGTTAATATTCCTGAGGACAGTGGGGGTGTTTTACACTTCACAGGGTTTATCTGACTGTGGGTCATGATGTACACAGTGTGTCAGTGAGTGTGTTAATATTAATCTGTGTTCTCTGTCAGTGTGCTAATATTCCTGATGACAGTGGGGATGTTTTACACTTCACAGGGTGTATCTGACTGTGGGTCATGATGTACACAGTGTGTCAGTGAGTGTGTTATTATTAATCTGTGTTCTCTGTCAGTGTGTTAATATTAGTGAGGACAGTGGGGGTGTTTTACACTTCACAGGGTGTATCTGGCTGTGGGTCATGATATACACAGTGTGTCAGTGAGTGTGTTAATATTAATCTGTGTTCTCTGTCAGTGTGTTAATATTACTGAGGACAGTGGGGGTGTTTTACACTTCACAGGGTGTATCTGACTGTGGGTCATGATATACACAGTGTGTCAGTGAGTGTGTTAATATTAATCTGTGTTCTCTGTCAGTGTGTTAATATTACTGAGGACAGTGGGGGTGTTTTACACTTCACAGGGTGTATCTGACTGTGGGTCATGATATACACAGTGTGTCAGTGAGTGTGTTAATATTAATCTGTGTTCTCTGTCAGTGTGTTAATATTACTGAGGACAGTGGGGGTGTTTTACACTTCACAGGGTGTATCTGACTGTGGGTCATGATGCACACAGTGTGTCAGTGAGTGTGTTAATATTAATCTGTGTTCTCTGTCAGTGTGTTAATATTACTGAGGACAGTGGGGATGTTTTACACTTCACAGGGTGTATCTGACTGTGGGTCATGATATACACAGTGTGTCAGTGGGTGTGTTAATATTAATCTGTGTTCTCTGTCAGTGTGTTAATATTGCTGAGGACAGTGTGGGTGTTTTACACTTCACAGGGTGTATCTGACTGTGGGTCATGATGAACACAGTGTGTCAGTGAGAGTGTTAATATTAATCTGTGTTCTCTGTCAGTGTGTTAATATTACTGAGGACAGTGGGGGTGTTTTACACTTCACAGGGTGTATCTGACTGTGGGTCATGATATACACAGTGTGTCAGTGAGTGTGTTAATATTAATCTGTGTTCTCTCTCAGTGTGTTAATATTACTGAGGACAGTGGGGGTGTTTTACACTTCACAGGGTGTATCTGACTGTGAGTCATGATGTACACAGTGTGTCAGTGAGTGTGTTAATATTAATCTGTGTTCTCTGTCAGTGTGTTAATATTCCTGAGGACAGTGGGGGTGTTTAACACTTCACAGGGTGTATCTGACTGTGGGTCATGATGTACACAGTGTGTCAGTGAGTGTGTTAATATTAATCTGTGTTCTCTGTCAGTGTGTTAATATTCCTGAGGACAGTGGGGGTGTTTTACACTTCACAGGGTGTATCTGACTGTTGTTCATGATATACACAGTGTGTCAGTGAGTGTGTTAATATTAATCTGTGTTCTCTGTCAGTGTGTTAATATTCCTGAGGACAGTGGGGGTGTTTTACACTTCACAGGGTGTATCTGACTGTGGGTCATGATATACACAGTGTGTCAGTGAGTGTGGTAATATTAATCTGTGTTCTCTGTCAGTGTGTTAATATTACTGAGGACAGTGGGGGTGTTTTACACTTCACAGGGTGTATCTGACTGTGGGTCATGACGTACACAGTGTGTCAGTGAGTGTGTTAATATTAATCTGTGTTCTCTGTCAGTGTGTTAATATTACTGAGGACAGTGGGGGTGTTTTACACTTCACAGGGTGTATCTGACTGTGGGTCATGATATACACAGTGTGTCAGTGAGTGTGTTAATATTAATCTGTGTTCTCTGTCAGTGTGTTAATATTACTGAGGACAGTGGGGGTGTTTTACACTTCACAGGGTGTATCTGACTGTGGGTCATGATGTACACAGTGTGTCAGTGAGTGTGTTAATATTAATCTGTGTTCTCTGTCAGTGTGTTAATATTACTGAGGACAGTGGGGGTGTTTTACACTTCACAGGGTTTATCTGACTGTGGGTCATGATATACACAGTGTGTCAGTGAGTGTGTTAATATTAATATGTGTTCTCTGTCAGTGTGTTAATATTGCTGAGGACAGTGGGAATGTTTTACACTTCACAGGGTGTATCTGACTGTGGGTCATGATATACACAGTGTGTCAGTGAGTGTGTTAATATTAATCTGTGTTCTCTGTCAGTGTGTTAATATTACTGAGGACAGTGGGGTGTTTTACACTTCACAGGGTGTATCTGACTGTGGGTCATGATATACACAGTGTGTCAGTGAGTGTGTTAATATTAATCTGTGTTCTCTGTCAGTGTGTTAATATTACTGAGGGCAGTGGGGTGTTTTACACTTCACAGGGTTTATCTGACTGTGGGTCATGATATACACAGTGTGTCAGTGAGTGTGTTAATAT
Organism: Heterodontus francisci; assembly: GCF_036365525.1. NCBI lineage: Eukaryota > Metazoa > Chordata > Chondrichthyes > Heterodontiformes > Heterodontidae > Heterodontus > Heterodontus francisci. The sequence continues at coordinate 2,459,057 of NW_027141873.1, read as the reverse complement.
TAATCTGTGTTCTCTGTCAGTGTGTTAATATTACTGAGGACAGTGGGGGTGTTTTACACTTCACAGGGTGTATCTGACTGTGGGTCATGATATACACAGTGTGTCAGTGAGTGTGTTAATATTAATCTGTGTTCTCTGTCAGTGTGTTAATATTACTGAGGACAGTGGGGGTGTTTTACACTTCACAGGGTTTATCTGACTGTGGGTCATGATATACACAGTGTGTCAGTGAGTGTGTTAATATTAATCTGTGTTCTCTGTCAGTGTGTTAATATTACTGAGGACAGTGGGGGTGTTTTACACTTCACAGGGTGTATCTGACTGTGGGTCATGATATACACAGTGTGTCAGTGAGTGTGTTAATATTAATCTGTGTACTCTGTCAGTGTGTTAATATTACTGAGGACAGTGGGGGTGTTTTACACTTCACAGGGTGTATCTGACTGTGGGTCATGATGTACACAGTGTGTCAGTGAGTGTGTTAATATTAATCTGTGTTCTCTGTCAGTGTGTTAATATTACTGAGGACAGTGGGGATGTTTTACACTTCACAGGGTGTATCTGACTGTGGGTCATGATATACACAGTGTGTCAGTGGGTGTGTTAATATTAATCTGTGTTCTCTGTCAGTGTGTTAATATTGCTGAGGACAGTGTGGGTGTTTTACACTTCACAGGGTGTATCTGACTGTGGGTCATGATGAACACAGTGTGTCAGTGAGAGTGTTAATATTAATCTGTGTTCTCTGTCAGTGTGTTAATATTACTGAGGACAGTGGGGGTGTTTTACACTTCACAGGGTGTATCTGACTGTGGGTCATGATATACACAGTGTGTCAGTGAGTGTGTTAATATTAATCTGTGTTCTCTCTCAGTGTGTTAATATTACTGAGGACAGTGGGGGTGTTTTACACTTCACAGGGTGTATCTGACTGTGAGTCATGATGTACACAGTGTGTCAGTGAGTGTGTTAATATTAATCTGTGTTCTCTGTCAGTGTGTTAATATTCCTGAGGACAGTGGGGGTGTTTAACACTTCACAGGGTGTATCTGACTGTGGGTCATGATGTACACAGTGTGTCAGTGAGTGTGTTAATATTAATCTGTGTTCTCTGTCAGTGTGTTAATATTCCTGAGGACAGTGGGGGTGTTTTACACTTCACAGGGTGTATCTGACTGTTGTTCATGATATACACAGTGTGTCAGTGAGTGTGTTAATATTAATCTGTGTTCTCTGTCAGTGTGTTAATATTCCTGAGGACAGTGGGGGTGTTTTACACTTCACAGGGTGTATCTGACTGTGGGTCATGATATACACAGTGTGTCAGTGAGTGTGGTAATATTAATCTGTGTTCTCTGTCAGTGTGTTAATATTACTGAGGACAGTGGGGGTGTTTTACACTTCACAGGGTGTATCTGACTGTGGGTCATGACGTACACAGTGTGTCAGTGAGTGTGTTAATATTAATCTGTGTTCTCTGTCAGTGTGTTAATATTACTGAGGACAGTGGGGGTGTTTTACACTTCACAGGGTGTATCTGACTGTGGGTCATGATATACACAGTGTGTCAGTGAGTGTGTTAATATTAATCTGTGTTCTCTGTCAGTGTGTTAATATTACTGAGGACAGTGGGGGTGTTTTACACTTCACAGGGTGTATCTGACTGTGGGTCATGATGTACACAGTGTGTCAGTGAGTGTGTTAATATTAATCTGTGTTCTCTGTCAGTGTGTTAATATTACTGAGGACAGTGGGGGTGTTTTACACTTCACAGGGTTTATCTGACTGTGGGTCATGATATACACAGTGTGTCAGTGAGTGTGTTAATATTAATATGTGTTCTCTGTCAGTGTGTTAATATTGCTGAGGACAGTGGGAATGTTTTACACTTCACAGGGTGTATCTGACTGTGGGTCATGATATACACAGTGTGTCAGTGAGTGTGTTAATATTAATCTGTGTTCTCTGTCAGTGTGTTAATATTACTGAGGACAGTGGGGTGTTTTACACTTCACAGGGTGTATCTGACTGTGGGTCATGATATACACAGTGTGTCAGTGAGTGTGTTAATATTAATCTGTGTTCTCTGTCAGTGTGTTAATATTACTGAGGGCAGTGGGGTGTTTTACACTTCACAGGGTTTATCTGACTGTGGGTCATGATATACACAGTGTGTCAGTGAGTGTGTTAATATTAATCTGTGTTCTCTGTCAGTGTGTTAATATTACTGAGGACAGTGGGGGTGTTTTACACTTCACAGGGTGTATCTGACTGTGGGTCATGATATACACAGTGTGTCAGTGAGTGTGTTAATATTAATCTGTGTTCTCTGTCAGTGTGTTAATATTACTGAGGACAGTGGGGGTGTTTTACACTTCACAGGGTTTATCTGACTGTGGGTCATGATATACACAGTGTGTCAGTGAGTGTGTTAATATTAATCTGTGTTCTCTGTCAGTGTGTTAATATTACTGAGGACAGTGGGGGTGTTTTACACTTCACAGGGTGTATCTGACTGTGGGTCATGATATACACAGTGTGTCAGTGAGTGTGTTAATATTAATCTGTGTACTCTGTCAGTGTGTTAATATTACTGAGGACAGTGGGGGTGTTTTACACTTCACAGGGTGTATCTGACTGTGGGTCATGATGTACACAGTGTGTCAGTGAGTGTGTTAATATTAATCTGTGTTCTCTGTCAGTGTGTTAATATTACTGAGGACAGTGGGGGTGTTTTACACTTCACAGGGTGTATCTGACTGTGGGTCATGATATACACAGTGTGTCAGTGAGTGTGTTAATATTAATCTGTGTTCTCTGTCAGTGTGTTAATATTACTGAGGGCAGTGGGGGTGTTTTACACTTCACAGGGTGTATCTGACTGTGGGTCATGATGTACACAGTGTGTCAGTGAGTGTGTTAATATTAATCTGTGTTCTCTGTCAGTGTGTTAATATTCCTGAGGACAGTGGGGTGTTTTACACTTCACAGGGTGTATCTGACTGTGAGTCATGATATACACAGTGTGTCAGTGAGAGTGTTCATATTAATCTGTGTACTCTGTCAGTGTGTTAATATTACTGAGGACAGTGGGGGTGTTTTACACTTCACAGGGTGTATCTGACTGTGGGTCATGATGTACACAGTGTGTCAGTGAGTGTGTTAATATTAATCTGTGTTCTCTGTCAGTGTTTTAATATTACTGAGGACAGTGGGGTGTTTTACACTTCACAGGGTGTATCTGACTGTGGGTCATGATGTACACAGTGTGTCAGTGAGTGTGTTAATATTAATCTGTGTTCTCTGTCAGTGTGTTAATATTCCTGAGGACAGTGGGGATGTTTTACACTTAACAGGGTGTATCTGACTGTGGGTCATGATGTACACAGTGTGTCAGTGAGTGTGTTAATATTAATCTGTGTTCTCTGTCAGTGTGTTAATATTCCTGAGGACAGTGGGGTGTTTTACACTTCACAGGCTTTATCTGACTGTGGGGTCATGATGTACACAGTGTGTCAGTGAGTGTGTTAATATTAATCTGTGTTCTCTGTCAGTGTGTTAATATTACTGAGGACAGTGGGGGTGTTTTACACTTCACAGGGTGTATCTGACTGTGGGTCATGATATACACAGTGTGTCAGTGAGTGTGTTAATATTAATCTGTGTTCTCTGTCAGTGTGTTAATATTACTGAGGACAGTGGGAATGTTTTACACTTCACAGGGTGTATCTGACTGTGGGTCATGACAGACACAGTGTGTCAGTGAGTGTGTTAATATTAATCTGTGTTCTCAGTCAGTGTGTTAATATTCCTGAGGACAGAGGGGGTGTTTTACACTTCACAGGGTGTATCTGACTGTGGGTCATGATATACACAGTGTGTCAGTGGGTGTGTTAATATTAATCTGTGTTCTCTGTCAGTGTGTTAATATTGCTGAGGACAGTGTGGGTGTTTTACACTTCACAGGGAGTATCTGACTGTGGGTCATGATATACACAGTGTGTCAGTGAGTGTGTTAATATTAATCTGTGTTCTCTGTCAGTGTGTTAATATTGCTGAGGACAGTGTGGGTGTTTTACACTTCACAGGGTGTATCTGACTGTGGGTCATGATGTACACAGTGTGTCAGTGAATGTGTTAATATTAATCTGTGTTCTCTGTCAGTGTGTTAATATTCCTGAGGACAGTGGGGGTGTTTTACACTTCACAGGGTGTATCTGACTGTGGGTCATGATATACACAGTGTGTCAGTGAGTGTGTTAATATTAATCTGTATTCTCTGTCAGTGTGTTCATATTGCTGAGGACAGTGGGGGTGTTTTACACTTCACAGGGTGTATCTGACAGTGGGTCATGATATACACAGTGTGTCAGTGAGTGTGTTAATATTAATCTGTGTTCTCTGTCAGTGTGTTAATATTCCTGAGGACAGTGGGGATGTTTTACACTTCACAGGGTGTATCTGACTGTGGGTCATGATATACACAGTGTGTCAGTGGGTGTGTTAATATTAATCTGTGTTCTCTGTCAGTGTGTTAATATTGCTGAGGACAGTGTGGGTGTTTTACACTTAACAGGGTGTATCTGACTGTGGGTCATGATATACACAGTGTGTCAGTGAGTGTGTTAATATTAATCTGTGTTCTCTGTCAGTGTGTTAATATTACTGAGGACAGTGGGGGTGTTTTACACTTCACAGGGTGTATCTGACTGTGAGTCATGATGTACACAGTGTGTCAGTGAGTGTGTTAATATTAATCTGTGTTCTCTGTCAGTGTGTTAATATTCCTGAGGACAGTGGGGGTGTTTTACACTTCACAGGGTGTATCTGACTGTGGGTCATGATGTACACAGTGTGTCAGTGAGTGTGTTAATATTAATCTGTGTTCTCTGTCAGTGTGTTAATATTCCTGAGGACAGTGGGGGTGTTTTACACTTCACAGGGTGTATCTGACTGTGGGTCATGATATACACAGTGTGTCAGTGAGTGTGTTAATATTAATCTGTGTTCTCTGTCAGTGTGTTAATATTCCTGAGGACAGTGGGGGTGTTTTACACTTCACAGGGTGTATCTGACTGTGGGTCATGATATACACAGTGTGTCAGTGAGTGTGTTAATATTAATCTGTGTTCTCTGTCAGTGTGTTAATATTACTGAGGACAGTGGGGGTGTTTTACACTTCACAGGGTGTATCTGACTGTGGGTCATGACGTACACAGTGTGTCAGTGAGTGTGTTAATATTAATCTGTGTTCTCTGTCAGTGTGTTAATATTGCTGAGGACAGTGGGGGTGTTTTACACTTCACAGGGTGTATCTGACTGTGGGTCATGATATACACAGTGTGTCAGTGAGTGTGTTAATATTAATCTGTGTTCTCTGTCAGTGTGTTAATATTACTGAGGACAGTGGGGGTGTTTTACACTTCACAGGGTGTATCTGACTGTGGTTCATGATGTACACAGTGTGTCAGTGAGTGTGTTAATATTAATCTGTGTTCTCTGTCAGTGTGTTAATATTACTGAGAACAGTGGGGGTGTTTTACACTTCACAGGGTTTATCTGACTGTGGGTCATGATATACAAAGTGTGTCAGTGAGTGTGTTAATATTAATCTGTGTTCTCTGTCAGTGTGTTAATATTGCTGAGGACAGTGGGAATGTTTTACACTTCACAGGGTGTATCTGACTGTGGGTCATGATATACACAGTGTGTCAGTGAGTGTGTTAATATTAATCTGTGTTCTCTGTCAGTGTGTTAATATTACTGAGGACAGTGGGGTGTTTTACACTTCACAGGGTGTATCTGACTGTGGGTCATGATATACACAGTGTGTCAGTGAGTGTGTTAATATTAATCTGTGTTCTCTGTCAGTGTGTTAATATTACTGAGGGCAGTGGGGTGTTTTACACTTCACAGAGTGTATCTGACTGTGGGTCATGATATACACAGTGTGTCAGTGAGTGTGTTAATATTAATCTGTGTTCTCTGTCAGTGTGTTAATATTACTGAGGACAGTGGGGGTGTTTTACACTTCACAGGGTGTATCTGACTGTGGGTCATGATGTACACAGTGTGTCAGTGAGTGTGTTAATATTAATCTGTGTTCTCTGTCAGTGTGTTAATATTACTGAGGACAGTGGGGGTGTTTTACACTTCACAGGGTGTATCTGACTGTGGGTCATGATATACACAGTGTGTCAGTGAGTGTGTTAATATCAATCTGTGCTCTCTGTCAGTGTGTTAATATTACTGAGGACAGTGGGGGTGTTTTACACTTCACAGGGTGTATCTGACTGTGGGTCATGATATACACAGTGTGTCAGTGAGTGTGTTAATATTAATCTGTGTTCTCTGTCAGTGTGTTAATATTACTGAGGACAGTGGGGGTGTTTTACACTTCACAGGGTGTATCTGGCTGTGGGTCATGATATACACAGTGTGTCAGTGAGTGTGTTAATATTAATCTGTGTTCTCTGTCAGTGTTTTAATATTACTGAGGACAGTGGGGTGTTTTACACTTCACAGGGTGTATCTGACTGTGGGTCATGATGTACACAGTGTGTCAGTGAGTGTGTTAATATTAATCTGTGTTCTCTGTCAGTGTGTTAATATTCCTGAGGACAGTGGGGATGTTTTACACTTAACAGGGTGTATCTGACTGTGGGTCATGATGTACACAGTGTGTCAGTGAGTGTGTTAATATTAATCTGTGTTCTCTGTCAGTGTGTTAATATTCCTGAGGACAGTGGGGTGTTTTACACTTCACAGGCTTTATCTGACTGTGGGTCATGATGTACACAGTGTGTCAGTGAGTGTGTTAATATTAATCTGTGTTCTCTGTCAGTGTGTTAATATTACTGAGGACAGTGGGGGTGTTTTACACTTCACAGGGTGTATCTGACTGTGGGTCATGATATACACAGTGTGTCAGTGAGTGTGTTAATATTAATCTGTGTTCTCTGTCAGTGTGTTAATATTACTGAGGACAGTGGGAATGTTTTACACTTCACAGGGTGTATCTGACTGTGGGTCATGACAGACACAGTGTGTCAGTGAGTGTGTTAATATTAATCTGTGTTCTCAGTCAGTGTGTTAATATTCCTGAGGACAGAGGGGGTGTTTTACACTTCACAGGGTGTATCTGACTGTGGGTCATGATATACACAGTGTGTCAGTGGGTGTGTTAATATTAATCTGTGTTCTCTGTCAGTGTGTTAATATTGCTGAGGACAGTGTGGGTGTTTTACACTTCACAGGGAGTATCTGACTGTGGGTCATGATATACACAGTGTGTCAGTGAGTGTGTTAATATTAATCTGTGTTCTCTGTCAGTGTGTTAATATTGCTGAGGACAGTGTGGGTGTTTTACACTTCACAGGGTGTATCTGACTGTGGGTCATGATGTACACAGTGTGTCAGTGAATGTGTTAATATTAATCTGTGTTCTCTGTCAGTGTGTTAATATTCCTGAGGACAGTGGGGGTGTTTTACACTTCACAGGGTGTATCTGACTGTGGGTCATGATATACACAGTGTGTCAGTGAGTGTGTTAATATTAATCTGTATTCTCTGTCAGTGTGTTCATATTGCTGAGGACAGTGGGGGTGTTTTACACTTCACAGGGTGTATCTGACAGTGGGTCATGATATACACAGTGTGTCAGTGAGTGTGTTAATATTAATCTGTGTTCTCTGTCAGTGTGTTAATATTCCTGAGGACAGTGGGGATGTTTTACACTTCACAGGGTGTATCTGACTGTGGGTCATGATATACACAGTGTGTCAGTGGGTGTGTTAATATTAATCTGTGTTCTCTGTCAGTGTGTTAATATTGCTGAGGACAGTGTGGGTGTTTTACACTTAACAGGGTGTATCTGACTGTGGGTCATGATATACACAGTGTGTCAGTGAGTGTGTTAATATTAATCTGTGTTCTCTGTCAGTGTGTTAATATTACTGAGGACAGTGGGGGTGTTTTACACTTCACAGGGTGTATCTGACTGTGAGTCATGATGTACACAGTGTGTCAGTGAGTGTGTTAATATTAATCTGTGTTCTCTGTCAGTGTGTTAATATTCCTGAGGACAGTGGGGGTGTTTTACACTTCACAGGGTGTATCTGACTGTGGGTCATGATGTACACAGTGTGTCAGTGAGTGTGTTAATATTAATCTGTGTTCTCTGTCAGTGTGTTAATATTCCTGAGGACAGTGGGGGTGTTTTACACTTCACAGGGTGTATCTGACTGTGGGTCATGATATACACAGTGTGTCAGTGAGTGTGTTAATATTAATCTGTGTTCTCTGTCAGTGTGTTAATATTCCTGAGGACAGTGGGGGTGTTTTACACTTCACAGGGTGTATCTGACTGTGGGTCATGATATACACAGTGTGTCAGTGAGTGTGTTAATATTAATCTGTGTTCTCTGTCAGTGTGTTAATATTACTGAGGACAGTGGGGGTGTTTTACACTTCACAGGGTGTATCTGACTGTGGGTCATGACGTACACAGTGTGTCAGTGAGTGTGTTAATATTAATCTGTGTTCTCTGTCAGTGTGTTAATATTGCTGAGGACAGTGGGGGTGTTTTACACTTCACAGGGTGTATCTGACTGTGGGTCATGATATACACAGTGTGTCAGTGAGTGTGTTAATATTAATCTGTGTTCTCTGTCAGTGTGTTAATATTACTGAGGACAGTGGGGGTGTTTTACACTTCACAGGGTGTATCTGACTGTGGTTCATGATGTACACAGTGTGTCAGTGAGTGTGTTAATATTAATCTGTGTTCTCTGTCAGTGTGTTAATATTACTGAGAACAGTGGGGGTGTTTTACACTTCACAGGGTTTATCTGACTGTGGGTCATGATATACAAAGTGTGTCAGTGAGTGTGTTAATATTAATCTGTGTTCTCTGTCAGTGTGTTAATATTGCTGAGGACAGTGGGAATGTTTTACACTTCACAGGGTGTATCTGACTGTGGGTCATGATATACACAGTGTGTCAGTGAGTGTGTTAATATTAATCTGTGTTCTCTGTCAGTGTGTTAATATTACTGAGGACAGTGGGGTGTTTTACACTTCACAGGGTGTATCTGACTGTGGGTCATGATATACACAGTGTGTCAGTGAGTGTGTTAATATTAATCTGTGTTCTCTGTCAGTGTGTTAATATTACTGAGGGCAGTGGGGTGTTTTACACTTCACAGAGTGTATCTGACTGTGGGTCATGATATACACAGTGTGTCAGTGAGTGTGTTAATATTAATCTGTGTTCTCTGTCAGTGTGTTAATATTACTGAGGACAGTGGGGGTGTTTTACACTTCACAGGGTGTATCTGACTGTGGGTCATGATGTACACAGTGTGTCAGTGAGTGTGTTAATATTAATCTGTGTTCTCTGTCAGTGTGTTAATATTACTGAGGACAGTGGGGGTGTTTTACACTTCACAGGGTGTATCTGACTGTGGGTCATGATATACACAGTGTGTCAGTGAGTGTGTTAATATCAATCTGTGCTCTCTGTCAGTGTGTTAATATTACTGAGGACAGTGGGGGTGTTTTACACTTCACAGGGTGTATCTGACTGTGGGTCATGATATACACAGTGTGTCAGTGAGTGTGTTAATATTAATCTGTGTTCTCTGTCAGTGTGTTAATATTACTGAGGACAGTGGGGGTGTTTTACACTTCACAGGGTGTATCTGGCTGTGGGTCATGATATACACAGTGTGTCAGTGAGTGTGTTAATATTAATCTGTGTTCTCTGTCAGTGTGTTAATATTCCTGAGGACAGTGGGGGTGTTTTACACTTCACAGGGTTTATCTGACTGTGGGTCTTGATGTACACAGTGTGTCAGTGAGTGTGTTAATATTAATCTGTGTTCTCTGTCAGTGTGTTAATATTACTGAGGACAGTGGGGGTGTTTTACACTTCACAGGGTTTATCTGACTGTGGGTCATGATGTACACAGTGTGTCAGTGAGTGTGTTAATATTAATCTGTGTTCTCTGTCAGTGTGTTAATATTCCTGAGGACAGTGGGGGTGTTTTACACTTCACAGGGTGTATCTGACTGTGGGTCATGATATACACAGTGTGTCAGTGAGTGTGTTAATATTAATCTGTGTTCTCTGTCAGTGTGTTAATATTACTGAGGACAGTGGGGTGTTTTACACTTCACAGGGTGTATCTGACTGTGGGTCATGATGTACACAGTGTGTCAGTGAGTGTGTTAATATTAATCTGTGTTCACTGTCAGTGTGTTAATATTACTGAGGACAGTGGGGGTGTTTTACACTTCACAGGGTGTATCTGACTGTGGGTCATGATATACACAGTGTGTCAGTGAGTGTGTTAATATTAATCTGTGTTCTCTGTCAGTGTGTTAATATTACTGAGGACAGTGGGGGTGTTTTACACTTCACAGGGTGTATCTGACTGTGGGTCATGATATACACAGTGTGTCAGTGAGTGTGTTAATATTAATCTGTGTTCTCTGTCAGTGTGCTAATATTCCTGATGACAGTGGGGATGTTTTACACTTCACAGGGTGTATCTGACTGTTGGTCATGATGTACACAGTGTGTCAGTGAGTGTGTTATTATTAATCTGTGTTCTCTGTCAGTGTGTTAATATTACTGAGGACAGTGGGGTGTTTTACACTTCACAGGGTGTATCTGACTGTGGGTCATGATATACACAGTGTGTCAGTGAGTGTGTTAATATTAATCTGTGTTCTCTGTCAGTGTGTTAATATTACTGAGGGCAGTGGGGTGTTTTACACTTCACAGAGTGTATCTGACTGTGGGTCATGATATACACAGTGTGTCAGTGAGTGTGTTAATATTAATCTGTGTTCTCTGTCAGTGTGTTAATATTACTGAGGACAGTGGGGGTGTTTTACACTTCACAGGGTGTATCTGACTGTGGGTCATGATGTACACAGTGTGTCAGTGAGTGTGTTAATATTAATCTGTGTTCTCTGTCAGTGTGTTAATATTACTGAGGACAGTGGGGGTGTTTTACACTTCACAGGGTGTATCTGACTGTGGGTCATGATATACACAGTGTGTCAGTGAGTGTGTTAATATCAATCTGTGTTCTCTGTCAGTGTGTTAATATTACTGAGGACAGTGGGGGTGTTTTACACTTCACAGGGTGTATCTGACTGTGGGTCATGATATACACAGTGTGTCAGTGAGTGTGTTAATATTAATCTGTGTTCTCTGTCAGTGTGTTAATATTACTGAGGACAGTGGGGGTGTTTTACACTTCACAGGGTGTATCTGGCTGTGGGTCATGATATACACAGTGTGTCAGTGAGTGTGTTAATATTAATCTGTGTTCTCTGTCAGTGTGTTAATATTCCTGAGGACAGTGGGGGTGTTTTACACTTCACAGGGTTTATCTGACTGTGGGTCTTGATGTACACAGTGTGTCAGTGAGTGTGTTAATATTAATCTGTGTTCTCTGTCAGTGTGTTAATATTACTGAGGACAGTGGGGGTGTTTTACACTTCACAGGGTTTATCTGACTGTGGGTCATGATATACACAGTGTGTCAGTGAGTGTGTTAATATTAATCTGTGTTCTCTGTCAGTGTGTTAATATTCCTGAGGACAGTGGGGGTGTTTTACACTTCACAGGGTGTATCTGACTGTGGGTCATGATATACACAGTGTGTCAGTGAGTGTGTTAATATTAATCTGTGTTCTCTGTCAGTGTGTTAATATTACTGAGGACAGTGGGGTGTTTTACACTTCACAGGGTGTATCTGACTGTGGGTCATGATGTACACAGTGTGTCAGTGAGTGTGTTAATATTAATCTGTGTTCTCTGTCAGTGTGTTAATATTCCTGAGGACAGTGGGGGTGTTTTACACTTCACAGGGTGTATCTGACTGTGGGTCATGATATACACAGTGTGTCAGTGAGTGTGTTAATATTAATCTGTGTTCTCTGTCAGTGTGTTAATATTACTGAGGACAGTGGGGTGTTTTACACTTCACAGGGTGTATCTGACTGTGGGTCATGATGTACACAGTGTGTCAGTGAGTGTGTTAATATTAATCTGTGTTCACTGTCAGTGTGTTAATATTACTGAGGACAGTGGGGGTGTTTTACACTTCACAGGGTGTATCTGACTGTGGGTCATGATATACACAGTGTGTCAGTGAGTGTGTTAATATTAATCTGTGTTCTCTGTCAGTGTGTTAATATTACTGAGGACAGTGGGGGCGTTTTACACTTCACAGGGTGTATCTGACTGTGGGTCATGATATACACAGTGTGTCAGTGAGTGTGTTAATATTAATCTGTGTTCTCTGTCAGTGTGCTAATATTCCTGATGACAGTGGGGATGTTTTACACTTCACAGGGTGTATCTGACTGTTGGTCATGATGTACACAGTGTGTCAGTGAGTGTGTTATTATTAATCTGTGTTCTCTGTCAGTGTGTTAATATTACTGAGGACAGTGGGGTGTTTTACACTTCACAGGGTGTATCTGACTGTGGGTCATGATATACACAGTGTGTCAGTGAGTGTGTTAATATTAATCTGTGTTCTCTGTCAGTGTGTTAATATTACTGAGGGCAGTGGGGTGTTTTACACTTCACAGAGTGTATCTGACTGTGGGTCATGATATACACAGTGTGTCAGTGAGTGTGTTAATATTAATCTGTGTTCTCTGTCAGTGTGTTAATATTACTGAGGACAGTGGGGGTGTTTTACACTTCACAGGGTGTATCTGACTGTGGGTCATGATGTACACAGTGTGTCAGTGAGTGTGTTAATATTAATCTGTGTTCTCTGTCAGTGTGTTAATATTACTGAGGACAGTGGGGGTGTTTTACACTTCACAGGGTGTATCTGACTGTGGGTCATGATATACACAGTGTGTCAGTGAGTGTGTTAATATCAATCTGTGTTCTCTGTCAGTGTGTTAATATTACTGAGGACAGTGGGGGTGTTTTACACTTCACAGGGTGTATCTGACTGTGGGTCATGATATACACAGTGTGTCAGTGAGTGTGTTAATATTAATCTGTGTTCTCTGTCAGTGTGTTAATATTACTGAGGACAGTGGGGGTGTTTTACACTTCACAGGGTGTATCTGGCTGTGGGTCATGATATACACAGTGTGTCAGTGAGTGTGTTAATATTAATCTGTGTTCTCTGTCAGTGTGTTAATATTCCTGAGGACAGTGGGGGTGTTTTACACTTCCCAGGGTTTATCTGACTGTGGGTCTTGATGTACACAGTGTGTCAGTGAGTGTGTTAATATTAATCTGTGTTCTCTGTCAGTGTGTTAATATTACTGAGGACAGTGGGGGTGTTTTACACTTCACAGGGTTTATCTGACTGTGGGTCATGATGTACACAGTGTGTCAGTGAGTGTGTTAATATTAATCTGTGTTCTCTGTCAGTGTGTTAATATTCCTGAGGACAGTGGGGGTGTTTTACACTTCACAGGGTGTATCTGACTGTGGGTCATGATATACACAGTGTGTCAGTGAGTGTGTTAATATTAATCTGTGTTCTCTGTCAGTGTGTTAATATTACTGAGGACAGTGGGGTGTTTTACACTTCACAGGGTGTATCTGACTGTGGGTCATGATGTACACAGTGTGTCAGTGAGTGTGTTAATATTAATCTGTGTTCACTGTCAGTGTGTTAATATTACTGAGGACAGTGGGGGTGTTTTACACTTCACAGGGTGTATCTGACTGTGGGTCATGATATACACAGTGTGTCAGTGAGTGTGTTAATATTAATCTGTGTTCTCTGTCAGTGTGTTAATATTACTGAGGACAGTGGGGGTGTTTTACACTTCACAGGGTGTATCTGACTGTGGGTCATGATATACACAGTGTGTCAGTGAGTGTGTTAATATTAATCTGTGTTCTCTGTCAGTGTGCTAATATTCCTGATGACAGTGGGGATGTTTTACACTTCACAGGGTGTATCTGACTGTGGGTCATGATGTACACAGTGTGTCAGTGAGTGTGTTATTATTAATCTGTGTTCTCTGTCAGTGTGTTAATATTACTGAGAACAGTGGGGGTGTTTTACACTTCACAGGGTGTATCTGGCTGTGGGTCATGATATACACAGTGTGTCAGTGAGTGTGTTAATATTAATCTGTGTTCTCTGTCAGTGTGCTAATATTCCTGATGACAGTGGGGATGTTTTACACTTCACAGGGTGTATCTGACTGTGGGTCATGATATACACAGTGTGTCAGTGAGTGTGTTAATATTAATCTGTGTTCTCTGTCAGTGTGTTAATATTCCTGAGGACAGTGGGGGTGTTTTACACTTCACAGGGTGTATCTGACTGTGGGTCATGATGTACACAGTGTGTCAGTGAGTGTGTTAATATTAATCTGTGTTCTCTGTCAGTGTGTTAATATTCCTGAGGACAGTGGGGGTGTTTTACACTTCACAGGGTGTATCTGACTGTGGGTCATGATGTACACAGTGTGTCAGTGAGTGTGTTAATATTAATCTGTGTTCTCTGTCAGTGTGTTAATATTACTGAGGACAGTGGGGGTGTTTTACACTTCACCGGGTGTATCTGACTGTGGGTCATGTTATACACAGTGTGTCAGTGAGTGTGTTAATATTAATCTGTGTTCTCTGTCAGTGTGTTAATATTGCTGAGGACAGTGGGGGTGTTTTACACTTCACAGGGTTTATCTGACTGTGAGTCATGATATACACAGTGTGTCAGTGAGTGTGTTAATATTAATCTGTGTTCTCTGTCAGTGTGTTAATATTCCTGAGGACAGTGGGGGTGTTTTACACTTCACAGGGTGTATCTGACTGTGGGTCATGATGTGCACAGTGTGTCAGTGAGTGTGTTAATATTAATCTGTGTTCTCTGTCAGTGTGTTAATATTGCTGAGGACAGTGGGGGTGTTTTACACTTCACAGGGTGTATCTGACTGTGGGTCATGATATACACAGTGTGTCAGTGAGTGTGTTAATATTAATCTGTGTTCTCTGTCAGTGTGTTAATATTCCTGAGGACAGTGGGGGTGTTTTACACTTCACAGGGTGTATCTGACTGTGGGTCATGATATACACAGTGTGTCAGTGAGTGTGTTAATATTAATCTGTGTTCTCTGTCAGTGTGTTAATATTACTGAGGACAGTGGGGGTGTTTTACACTTCACAGGGTGTATCTGACTGTGGGTCATGACGTACACAGTGTGTCAGTGAGTGTGTTAATATTAATCTGTGTTCTCTGTCAGTGTGTTAATATTGCTGAGGACAGTGGGGGTGTTTTACACTTCACAGGGTGTATCTGACTGTGGGTCATGATATACACAGTGTGTCAGTGAGTGTGTTAATATTAATCTGTGTTCTCTGTCAGTGTGTTAATATTACTGAGGACAGTGGGGGTGTTTTACACTTCACAGGGTGTATCTGACTGTGGGTCATGATGTACACAGTGTGTCAGTGAGTGTGTTAATATTAATCTGTGTTCTCTGTCAGTGTGTTAATATTACTGAGGACAGTGGTGGTGTTTTACACTTCACAGGGTTTATCTGACTGTGGGTCATGATATACACAGTGTGTCAGTGAGTGTGTTAATATTAATCTGTGTTCTCTGTCAGTGTGTTAATATTGCTGAGGACAGTGGGAATGTTTTACACTTCACAGGGTGTATCTGACTGTGGGTCATGATATACACAGTGTGTCAGTGAGTATGTTAATATTAATCTGTGTTCTCTGTCAGTGTGTTAATATTACTGAGGACAGTGGGGGTGTTTTATACTTCACGGGGTGTATCTGACTGTGGGTCATGATGTACACAGTGTGTCAGTGAGTGTGTTAATATTAATCTGTGTTCTCTGTCAGTGTGTTAATATTCCTGAGGACAGTGGGGGTGTTTTACACTTCACGGGGTGTATCTGACTGTGGGTCATGATATACACAGTGTGTCAGTGAGTGTGTTAATATTAATCTGTGTTCTCTGTCAGTGTGTTAATATTCCTGAGGACAGTGGGGGTGTTTTACACTTCACAGGGTGTATCTGACTGTGGGTCATGATATACACAGTGTGTCAGTGAGTGTGTTAATATTAATCTGTGTTCTCTGTCAGTGTGTTAATATTGCTGAGGACAGTGGGGGTGTTTTACACTTCACAGGGTGTATCTGACTGTGAGTCATGATATACACAGTGTGTCAGTGAGTGTGTTAATATTAATCTGTGTTCTCTGTCAGTGTGTTAATATTGCTGAGGACAGTGGGGGTGTTTTACACTTCACAGGGTGTATCTGACTGTGGGTCATGATATACACAGTGTGTCAGTGAGTGTGTTAATATTAATCTGTGTTCTCTGTCAGTGTGTTAATATTCCTGAGGACAGTGGGGGTGTTTTATACTTCACGGGGTGTATCTGACTGTGGGTCATGATGTACACAGTGTGTCAGTGAGTGTGTTAATATTAATCTGTGTTCTCTGTCAGTGTGTTAATATTCCTGAGGACAGTGGGGGTGTTTTACACTTCACGGGGTGTATCTGACTGTGGGTCATGATGTACACAGTGTGTCAGTGAGTGTGTTAATATTAATCTGTGTTCTCTGTCAGTGTGTTAATATTACTGAGGACAGTGGGGGTGTTTTACACTTCACAGGGTTTATCTGACTGTGGGTCATGATGTACACAGTGTGTCAGTGAGTGTGTTAATATTAATCTGTGTTCTCTGTCAGTGTGTTAATATTACTGAGGACAGTGGGGGTGTTTTACACTTCACAGGGTTTATCTGACAGTGGGTCATGATATACACAGTGTGTCAGTGAGTGTGTTAATATTAATCTGTGTTCTCTGTCAGTGTGTTAATATTCCTGAGGACAGTGGGGGTGTTTTACACTTCACAGGGTGTATCTGACTGTGGGTCATGATATACACAGTGTGTCAGTGAGTGTGTTAATATTAATCTGTGTTCTCTGTCAGTGTGCTAATATTCCTGATGACAGTGGGGATGTTTTACACTTCACAGGGTGTATCTGACTGTGGGTCATGATGTACACAGTGTGTCAGTGAGTGTGTTAATATTAATCTGTGTTCTCTGTCAGTGTGTTAATATTACTGAGGACAGTGGGGGTGTTTTACACTTCACAGGGTGTATCTGACTGTGGGTCATGATATACACAGTGTGTCAGTGAGTGTGTTAATATTAATCTGTGTTCTCTGTCAGTGTGTTAATATTACTGAGGACAGTGGGGGTGTTTTACACTTCACAGGGTGTATCTGACTGTGGGTCATGATATACACAGTGTGTCAGTGAGTGTGTTAATATTAATCTGTGTTCTCTGTCAGTGTGTTAATATTACTGAGGACAGTGGGGTGTTTTACACTTCACAGGGTTTATCTGACTGTGGGTCATGATATACACAGTGTATCAGTGAGTGTGTTAATATTAATCTGTGTTCTCTGTCAGTGTGTTAATATTGCTGAGGACAGTGGGGGTGTTTTACACTTCACAGGGTGTATCTGACTGTGGGTCATGATATACACAGTGTGTCAGTGAGTGTGTTAATATTAATGTGTGTTCTCTGTCAGTTTGTTAATATTACTGAGGACAGTGGGGGTGTTTTACACTTCACAGGGTGTATCTGACTGTGGGTCATGATATACACAGTGTGTCAGTGAGTGTGTTAATATTAATCTGTGTTCTCTGTCAGTGTGTTAATATTACTGAGGACAGTGGGGGTGTTTTACACTTCACAGGGTGTATCTGACTGTGGGTCATGATATACACAGTGTGTCAGTGAGTGTGTTAATATTAATCTGTGTTCTCTGTCAGTGTGTTAATATTCCTGAGGACAGTGGGGGTGTTTTACACTTCACAGGGTGTATCTGACTGTGGGTCATGATATACACAGTGTGTCAGTGAGTGTGTTAATATTAATCTGTGTTCTCTGTCAGTGTGTTAATATTACTGAGGACAGTGGGGGTGTTTTACACTTCACCGGGTGTATCTGACTGTGGGTCATGATGTACACAGTGTGTCAGTGAGTGTGTTAATATTAATCTGTGTTCTCTGTCAGTGTGTTAATATTGCTGAGGACAGTGGGGGTGTTTTACACTTCACAGGGTGTATCTGACTGTGGGTCATGATATACACAGTGTGTCAGTGAGTGTGTTAATATTAATCTGTGTTCTCTGTCAGTGTGTTAATATTCCTGAGGACAGTGGGGGTGTTTTACACTTCACAGGGTGTATCTGACTGTGAGTCATGATATACACAGTGTGTCAGTGAGTGTGTTAATATTAATCTGTGTTCTCTGTCAGTGTGTTAATATTACTGAGGACAGTGGGGGTGTTTTACACTTCACCGGGTGTATCTGACTGTGGGTCATGATGTACACAGTGTGTCAGTGAGTGTGTTAATATTAATCTGTGTTCTCTGTCAGTGTGTTAATATTACTGAGGACAGTGGGGGTGTTTTACACTTCACAGGGTGTATCTGACTGTGGGTCATGATGTACACATTGTGTCAGTGAGTGTGTTAATATTAATCTGTGTTCTCTGTCAGTGTGTTAATTTTACTGAGGACAGTGGGGGTGTTTTACACTTCACAGGGTGTATCTGACTGTGGGTCATGATATACACAGTGTGTCAGTGAGTGTGTTAATATTAATCTGTGTTCTCTGTCAGTGTGTTAATATTACTGAGGACAGTGGGGGTGTTTTACACTTCACAGGGTTTATCTGACTGTGAGTCATGATATACACAGTGTGTCAGTGAGTGTGTTAATATTAATCTGTGTTCTCTGTCAGTGTGTTAATATTCCTGAGGACAGTGGGGATGTTTTACACTTCACAGGGTGTATCTGACTGTGGGTCATGATGTACACAGTGTGTCAGTGAGTGTGTTAATATTAATCTGTGTTCTCTGTCAGTGTGTTAATATTGCTGAGGACAGTGGGGGTGTTTTACACTTCACAGGGTGTATCTGACTGTGGGTCATGATATACACAGTGTGTCAGTGAGTGTGTTAATATTAATCTGTGTTCTCTGTCAGTGTGTTAATATTCCTGAGGACAGTGGGGGTGTTTTACACTTCACAGGGTGTATCTGACAGTGGGTCATGATATACACAGTGTGTCAGTGAGTGTGTTAATATTAATCTGTGTTCTCTGTCAGTGTGTTAATATTCCTGAGGACAGTGGGGATGTTTTACACTTCACAGGGTGTATCTGACTGTGGGTCATGATATACACAGTGTGTCAGTGGGTGTGTTATTATTAATCTGTGTTCTCTGTCAGTGTGTTAATATTACTGAGGACAGTGGGGGTGTTTTACACTTCACAGGGTGTATCTGACTGTGAGTCATGATGTACACAGTGTGTCAGTGAGTGTGTTAATATTAATCTGTGTTCTCTGTCAGTGTGTTAATATTCCTGAGGACAGTGGGGGTGTTTTACACTTCACAGGGTGTATCTGACTGTGGGTCATGATGTACACAGTGTGTCAGTGAGTGTGTTAATATTAATCTGTGTTCTCTGTCAGTGTGTTAATATTCCTGAGGACAGTGGGGGTGTTTTACACTTCACAGGGTGTATCTGACTGTGGGTCATGATATACACAGTGTGTCAGTGAGTGTGTTAATATTAATCTGTGTTCTCTGTCAGTGTGTTAATATTCCTGAGGACAGTGGGGGTGTTTTACACTTCACAGGGTGTATCTGACTGTGGGTCATGATATACACAGTGTGTCAGTGAGTGTGTTAATATTAATCTGTGTTCTCTGTCAGTGTGTTAATATTACTGAGGACAGTGGGGGTGTTTTACACTTCACAGGGTGTATCTGACTGTGGGTCATGACGTACACAGTGTGTCAGTGAGTGTGTTAATATTAATCTGTGTTCTCTGTCAGTGTGTTAATATTGCTGAGGACAGTGGGGGTGTTTTACACTTCACAGGGTGTATCTGACTGTGGGTCATGATATACACAGTGTGTCAGTGAGTGTGTTAATATTAATCTGTGTTCTCTGTCAGTGTGTTAATATTACTGAGGACAGTGGGGGTGTTTTACACTTCACAGGGTGTATCTGACTGTGGGTCATGATGTACACAGTGTGTCAGTGAGTGTGTTAATATTAATCTGTGTTCTCTGTCAGTGTGTTAATATTACTGAGGACAGTGGGGGTGTTTTACACTTCACAGGGTTTATCTGACTGTGGGTCATGATATACACAGTGTGTCAGTGAGTGTGTTAATATTAATCTGTGTTCTCTGTCAGTGTGTTAATATTGCTGAGGACAGTGGGAATGTTTTACACTTCACAGGGTGTATCTGACTGTGGGTCATGATATACACAGTGTGTCAGTGGGTGTGTTATTATTAATCTGTGTTCTCTGTCAGTGTGTTAATATTACTGAGGACAGTGGGGGTGTTTTACACTTCATAGGGTGTATCTGACTGTGAGTCATGATGTACACAGTGTGTCAGTGAGTGTGTTAATATTAATCTGTGTTCTCTGTCAGTGTGTTAATATTCCTGAGGACAGTGGGGGTGTTTTACACTTCACAGGGTGTATCTGACTGTGGGTCATGATGTACACAGTGTGTCAGTGAGTGTGTTAATATTAATCTGTGTTCTCTGTCAGTGTGTTAATATTCCTGAGGACAGTGGGGGTGTTTTACACTTCACAGGGTGTATCTGACTGTGGGTCATGATATACACAGTGTGTCAGTGAGTGTGTTAATATTAATCTGTGTTCTCTGTCAGTGTGTTAATATTCCTGAGGACAGTGGGGGTGTTTTACACTTCACAGGGTGTATCTGACTGTGGGTCATGATATACACAGTGTGACAGTGAGTGTGTTAATATTAATCTGTGTTCTCTGTCAGTGTGTTAATATTACTGAGGACAGTGGGGGTGTTTTACACTTCACAGGGTGTATCTGACTGTGGGTCACGACGTACACAGTGTGTCAGTGAGTGTGTTAATATTAATCTGTGTTCTCTGTCAGTGTGTTAATATTGCTGAGGACAGTGGGGGTGTTTTACACTTCACAGGGTGTATCTGACTGTGGGTCATGATATACACAGTGTGTCAGTGAGTGTGTTAATATTGATCTGTGTTCTCTGTCAGTGTGTTAATATTACTGAGGACAGTGGGGGTGTTTTACACTTCACAGGGTGTATCTGACTGTGGGTCATGATGTACACAGTGTGTCAGTGAGTGTGTTAATATTAATCTGTGTTCTCTGTCAGTGTGTTAATATTCCTGAGGACAGTGGGGGTGTTTTACACTTCACAGGGTGTATCTGACTGTGGGTCATGATGTACACAGTGTGTCAGTGAGTGTGTTAATATTAATCTGTGTTCTCTGTCAGTGTGTTAATATTCCTGAGGACAGTGGGGGTGTTTTACACTTCACAGGGTGTATCTGACTGTGGGTCATGATATACACAGTGTGTCAGTGAGTGTGTTAATATTAATCTGTGTTCTCTGTCAGTGTGTTAATATTCCTGAGGACAGTGGGGGTGTTTTACACTTCACAGGGTGTATCTGACTGTGGGTCATGATATACACAGTGTGTCAGTGAGTGTGTTAATATTAATCTGTGTTCTCTGTCAAAGTGTTAATATTACTGAGGACAGTGGGGGTGTTTTACACTTCACAGGGTGTATCTGACTGTGGGTCATGACGTACACAGTGTGTCAGTGAGTGTGTTAATATTAATCTGTGTTCTCTGTCAGTGTGTTAATATTGCTGAGGACAGTGGGGGTGTTTTACACTTCACAGGGTGTATCTGACGTGGGTCATGATATACACAGTGTGTCAGTGAGTGTGTTAATATTAATCTGTGTTCTCTGTCAGTGTGTTAATATTACTGAGGACAGTGGGGGTGTTTTACACTTCACAGGGTGTATCTGACTGTGGGTCATGATGTACACAGTGTGTCAGTGAGTGTGTTAATATTAATCTGTGTTCTCTGTCAGTGTGTTAATATTACTGAGGACAGTGGGGGTGTTTTACACTTCACAGGGTTTATCTGACTGTGGGTCATGATATACACAGTGTGTCAGTGAGTGTGTTAATATTAATCTGTGTTCTCTGTCAGTGTGTTAATATTGCTGAGGACAGTGGGAATGTTTTACACTTCACAGGGTGTATCTGACTGTGGGTCATGATATACACAGTGTGTCAGTGGGTGTGTTATTATTAATCTGTGTTCTCTGTCAGTGTGTTAATATTACTGAGGACAGTGGGGGTGTTTTACACTTCACAGGGTGTATCTGACTGTGAGTCATGATGTACACAGTGTGTCAGTGAGTGTGTTAATATTAATCTGTGTTCTCTGTCAGTGTGTTAATATTCCTGAGGACAGTGGGGGTGTTTTACACTTCACAGGGAGTATCTGACTGTGGGTCATGATGTACACAGTGTGTCAGTGAGTGTGTTAATATTAATCTGTGTTCTCTGTCAGTGTGTTAATATTCCTGAGGACAGTGGGGGTGTTTTACACTTCACAGGGTGTATCTGTCTGTGGGTCATGATATACACAGTGTGTCAGTGAGTGTGTTAATATTAATCTGTGTTCTCTGTCAGTGTGTTAATATTCCTGAGGACAGTGGGGGTGTTTTACACTTCACAGGGTGTATCTGACTGTGGGTCATGATATACACAGTGTGTCAGTGAGTGTGTTAATATTAATCTGTGTTCTCTGTCAGTGTGTTAATATTACTGAGGACAGTGGGGGTGTTTTACACTTCACAGGGTGTATCTGACTGTGGGTCATGACGTACACAGTGTGTCAGTGAGTGTGTTAATATTAATCTGTGTTCTCTGTCAGTGTGTTAATATTGCTGAGGACAGTGGGGGTGTTTTACACTTCACAGGGTGTATCTGACTGTGGGTCATGATATACACAGTGTGTCAGTGAGTGTGTTAATATTAATCTGTGTTCTCTGTCAGTGTGTTAATATTACTGAGGACAGTGGGGGTGTTTTACACTTCACAGGGTGTATCTGACTGTGGGTCATGATGTACACAGTGTGTCAGTGAGTGTGTTAATATTAATCTGTGTTCTCTGCCAGTGTGTTAATATTACTGAGGACAGTGGGGGTGTTTTACACTTCACAGGGTGTATCTGACTGTGGGTCATGATATACACAGTGTGTCAGTGAGTGTGTTAATATTAATCTGTGTTCTCTGTCAGTGTGTTAATATTGCTGAGGACAGTGGGAATGTTTTACACTTCACAGGGTGTATCTGACTGTGGGTCATGATATACACAGTGTGTCAGTGAGTGTGTTAATATTAATCTGTGTTCTCTGTCAGTGTGTTAATATTACTGAGGACAGTGGGGGTGTTTTATACTTCACGGGGTGTATCTGACTGTGGGTCATGATGTACACAGTGTGTCAGTGAGTGTGTTAATATTAATCTGTGTTCTCTGTCAGTGTGTTAATATTCCTGAGGACAGTGGGGGTGTTTTACACTTCACGGGGTGTATCTGACTGTGGGTCATGATATACACAGTGTGTCAGTGAGTGTGTTAATATTAATCTGTGTTCTCTGTCAGTGTGTTAATATTGCTGAGGACAGTGGGGGTGTTTTACACTTCACAGGGTGTATCTGACTGTGAGTCATGATATACACAGTGTGTCAGTGAGTGTGTTAATATTAATCTGTGTTCTCTGTCAGTGTGTTAATATTGCTGAGGACAGTGGGGGTGTTTTACACTTCACAGGGTGTATCTGACTGTGGGTCATGATATACACAGTGTGTCAGTGAGTGTGTTAATATTAATCTGTGTTCTCTGTCAGTGTGTTAATATTCCTGAGGACAGTGGGGGTGTTTTATACTTCACGGGGTGTATCTGACTGTGGGTCATGATGTACACAGTGTGTCAGTGAGTGTGTTAATATTAATGTGTTCTCTGTCAGTGTGTTAATATTCCTGAGGACAGTGGGGGTGTTTTACACTTCACGGGGTGTATCTGACTGTGGGTCATGATGTACACAGTGTGTCAGTGAGTGTGTTAATATTAATCTGTGTTCTCTGTCAGTGTGTTAATATTACTGAGGACAGTGGGGGTGTTTTACACTTCACAGGGTTTATCTGACTGTGGGTCATGATGTACACAGTGTGTCAGTGAGTGTGTTAATATTAATCTGTGTTCTCTGTCAGTGTGTTAATATTACTGAGGACAGTGGGGGTGTTTTACACTTCACAGGGTTTATCTGACAGTGGGTCATGATATACACAGTGTGTCAGTGAGTGTGTTAATATTAATCTGTGTTCTCTGTCAGTGTGTTAATCTTCCTGAGGACAGTGGGGGTGTTTTACACTTCACAGGGTGTATCTCACTGTGGGTCATGATATACACAGTGTGTCAGTGAGTGTGTTAATATTAATCTGTGTTCTCTGTCAGTGTGCTAATATTCCTGATGACAGTGGGGATGTTTTACACTTCACAGGGTGTATCTGACTGTGGGTCATGATGTACACAGTGTGTCAGTGAGTGTGTTAATATTAATCTGTGTTCTCTGTCAGTGTGTTAATATTCCTGAGGACAGTGGGGGTGTTTTACACTTCACAGGGTGTATCTGACTGTGGGTCATGATGTACACAGTGTGTCAGTGAGTGTGTTAATATTAATCTGTGTTCTCTGTCAGTGTGTTAATATTCCTGAGGACAGTGGGGGTGTTTTACACTTCACAGGGTGTATCTGACTGTGGGTCATGATATACACAGTGTGTCAGTGAGTGTGTTAATATTAATCTGTGTTCTCTGTCAGTGTGTTAATATTCCTGAGGACAGTGGGGGTGTTTTACACTTCACAGGGTGTATCTGACTGTGGGTCATGATGTACACAGTGTGTCAGTGAGTGTGTTATTATTAATCTGTGTTCTCTGTCAGTGTGTTAATATTACTGAGGACAGTGGGGGTGTTTTACACTTCACAGGGTGTATCTGACTGTGGGTCATGATGTACACAGTGTGTCAGTGAGTGTGTTAATATTAATCTGTGTTCTCTGTCAGTGTGTTAATATTACTGAGGACAGTGGGGGTGTTTTACACTTCACAGGGTGTATCTGGCTGTGGGTCATGATATACACAGTGTGTCAGTGAGTGTGTTAATATTAATCTGTGTTCTCTGTCAGTGTGCTAATATTCCTGATGACAGTGGGGATGTTTTACACTTCACAGGGTGTATCTGACTGTGGGTCATGATGTACACAGTGTGTCAGTGAGTGTGTTAATATTAATCTGTGTTCTCTGTCAGTGTGTTAATATTACTGAGGACAGTGGGGGTGTTTTACACTTCACAGGGTGTATCTGACTGTGGGTCATGATGTACAAAGTGTGTCAGTGAGTGTGTTAATATTAATCTGTGTTCTCTGTCAGTGTGCTAATATTCCTGATGACAGTGGGGATGTTTTACACTTCACCGGGTGTATCTGACTGTGGGTCATGATATACACAGTGTGTCAGTGAGTGTGTTAATATTAATCTGTGTTCTCTGTCAGTGTGTTAATATTACTGAGGACAGTGGGGGTGTTTTACACTTCACAGGGTGTATCTGACTGTGAGTCATGATATACACAGTGTGTCAGTGAGTGTGTTAATATTAATCTGTGTACTCTGTCAGTGTGTTAATATTACTGAGGACAGTGGGGGTGTTTTACACTTCACAGGGTGTATCTGACTGTGGGTCATGATGGACACAGTGTGTCAGTGAGAGTGTTAATATTAATCTGTGTTCTCTGTCAGTGTGTTAATATTACTGAGGACAGTGGGTGTGTTTTACACTTCACAGGGTGTATCTGACTGTGGGTCATGATATACACAGTGTGTCAGTGAGTGTGTTAATATTAATCTGTGTTCTCTGTCAGTGTGTTAATATTACTGAGGACAGTGGGGGTGTTTTACACTTCACAGGGTGTATCTGACTGTGGGTCATGATGTACACAGTGTGTCAGTGAGTGTGTTAATATTAATCTGTGTTCTCTGTCAGTGTGTTAATATTACTGAGGACAGTGGGGGTGTTTTACACTTCACAGGGTGTATCTGACTGTGGGTCATGATATACACAGTGTGTCAGTGAGTGTGTTAATATTAATCTGTGTTCTCTGTCAGTGTGTTAATATTACTGAGGACAGTGGGGGTGTTTTACACTTCACGGGGTGTATCTGACTGTGGGTCATGATGGACACAGTGTGTCAGTGAGTGTGTTAATATTAATCTGTGTTCTCTGTCAGTGTGTTAATATTGCTGAGGACAGTGGGGGTGTTTTACACTTCACAGGGTGTATCTGACTGTGGGTCATGATATACACAGTGTGTCAGTGAGTGTGTTAATATTAATCTGTGTTCTCTGTCAGTGTGTTAATATTACTGAGGACAGTGGGGGTGTTTTACACTTCACCGGGTGTATCTGACTGTGGGTCATGATATACACAGTGTGTCAGTGAGTGTGTTAATATTAATCTGTGTTCTCTGTCAGTGTGTTAATAATACTGAGGACAGTGGGGGTGTTTTACACTTCACAGGGTGTATCTGACTGTGGGTCATGATGTACACAGTGTGTCAGTGAGTGTGTTAATATTAATCTGTGTTCTCTGTCAGTGTGTTAATATTCCTGAGGACAGTGGGGGTGTTTTACACTTCACCGGGTGTATCTGACTGTGGGTCATGATGTACACAGTGTGTCAGTGAGTGTGTTAATATTAATCTGTGTTCTCTGTCAGTGTGTTAATATTGCTGAGGACAGTGGGGATGTTTTACACTTCACAGGGTTTATCTGACTGTGGGTCATGATGTACACAGTGTGTCAGTGAGTGTGTTAATATTAATCTGTGTTCTCTGTCAGTGTGTTAATATTCCTGAGGACAGTGGGGGTGTTTTACACTTCACAGGGTGTATCTGACTGTGGGTCATGATGTACACAGTGTGTCAGTGAGTGTGTTAATATTAATCTGTGTTCTCTGTCAGTGTGTTAATATTCCTGACGACAGTGGGGGTGTTTTACACTTCACAGGGTGTATCTGACTGTGGGTCATGATGTACACAGTGTGTCAGTGAGTGTGTTAATATTAATCTGTGTTCTCTGTCAGTGTGTTAATATTACTGAGGACAGTGGGGATGTTTTACACTTCACAGGGTGTATCTGACTGTGGGTCATGATATACACAGTGTGTCAGTGAGTGTGTTAATATTAATCTGTGTTCTCTGTCAGTGTGTTAATATTACTGAGGACAGTGGGGGTGTTTTACACTTCACAGGGTGTATCTGGCTGTGGGTCATGATATACACAGTGTGTCAGTGAGTGTGTTAATATTAATCTGTGTTCTCTGTCAGTGTGTTAATATTACTGAGGACAGTGGGGGTGTTTTACACTTCACAGGGTGTATCTGGCTGTGGGTCATGATATACACAGTGTGTCAGTGAGTGTGTTAATATTAATCTGTGTTCTCTGTCAGTGTGTTAATATTACTGACGACAGTGGGGGTGTTTTACACTTCACAGGGTGTATCTGACTGTGGGTCATGATATACACAGTGTGTCAGTGAGTGTGTTAATATTAATCTGTGTTCTCTGTCAGTGTGTTAATATTACTGAGGACAGTGGGGGTGTTTTACACTTCACAGGGTGTATCTGACTGTGGGTCATGATATACACAGTGTGTCAGTGAGTGTGTTAATATTAATCTGTGTTCTCTGTCAGTGTGTTAATATTACTGAGGACAGTGGGGGTGTTTTACACTTCACAGGGTGTATCTGACTGTGGGTCATGATATACACAGTGTGTCAGTGAGTGTGTTAATATTAATCTGTGTTCTCTGTCAGTGTGTTAATATTGCTGAGGACAGTGGGGGTGTTTTACACTTCACAGGGTGTATCTGACTGTGGGTCATGATATACACAGTGTGTCAGTGAGTGTGTTAATATTAATCTGTGTTCTCTGTCAGTGTGTTAATATTACTGAGGACAGTGGGGGTGTTTTACACTTCACAGGGTTTATCTGACTGTGGGTCATGATGTACACAGTGTGTCAGTGAGTGTGTTAATATTAATCTGTGTTCTCTGTCAGTGTGTTAATATTCCTGAGGACAGTGGGGGTGTTTTACACTTCACAGGGTGTATCTGACTCTGTGTCATGATGTACACAGTGTGTCAGTGAGTGTGTTAATATTAATCTGTGTTCTCTGTCAGTGTGTTAATATTCCTGAGGACAGCGGGGGTGTTTTACACTTCACAGGGTGTATCTGACTGTGGGTCATGATGTACACAGTGTGTCAGTGAGTGTGTTAATATTAATCTGTGTTCTCTGTCAGTGTGTTAATATTCCTGAGGACAGTGGGGGTGTTTTACACTTCACAGGGTGTATCTGACTGTGGGTCATGATATACACAGTGTGTCAGTGAGTGTGTTAATATTAATCTGTGTTCTCTGTCAGTGTGTTAATATTCCTGAGGACAGTGGGGATGTTTTACACTTCACAGGGTGTATCTGACTGTGGGTCATGATATACACAGTGTGTCAGTGAGTGTGTTAATATTAATCTGTGTTCTCTGTCAGTGTGTTAATATTACTGAGGACAGTGGGGGTGTTTTACACTTCACAGGGTTTATCTGACTGTGAGTCATGATATACACAGTGTGTCAGTGAGTGTGTTAATATTAATCTGTGTTCTCTGTCAGTGTGTTAATATTCCTGAGGACAGTGGGGATGTTTTACACTTCACAGGGTGTATCTGACAGTGGGTCATGATATACACAGTGTGTCAGTGAGTGTGTTAATATTAATCTGTGTTCTCTGTCAGTGTGTTAATATTCCTGAGGACAGTGGGGATGTTTTACACTTCACAGGGTGTATCTGACTGTGGGTCATGATATACACAGTGTGTCAGTGGGTGTGTTAATATTAATCTGTGTTCTCTGTCAGTGTGTTAATATTACTGAGGACAGTGGGGGTGTTTTACACTTCACAGGGTGTATCTGACTGTGAGTCATGATGTACACAGTGTGTCAGTGAGTGTGTTAATATTAATCTGTGTTCTCTGTCAGTGTGTTAATATTACTGAGGACAGTGGGGGTGTTTTACACTTCACAGGGTGTATCTGACTGTGGGTCATGATGTACACAGTGTGTCAGTGAGTGTGTTAATATTAATCTGTGTTCTCTGTCAGTGTGTTAATATTCCTGAGGACAGTGGGGGTGTTTTACACTTCATTGGGTGTATCTGACTGTGGGTCATGATATACACAGTGTGTCAGTAAGTGTGTTAATATTAATCTGTGTTCTCTGTCAGTGTGCTAATATTCCTGACGACAGTGGGGATGTTTTACACTTCACAGGGTGTATCTGACTGTGGGTCATGATATACACAGTGTGTCAGTGAGTGTGTTAACATTAATCTGTGTTCTCTGTCAGTGTGTTAATATTCCTGAGGACAGTGGGGGTGTTTTACACTTCACAGGGTGTATCTGACTGTGGGTCATGATGTACACAGTGTGTCAGTGAGTGTGTTAATATTAATCTGTGTTCTCTGTCAGTGTGTTAATATTCCTGAGGACAGTGGGGGTGTTTTACACTTCACCGGGTGTATCTGACTGTGGGTCATGATGTCCACAGTGTGTCAGTGAGTGTGTTAATATTAATCTGTGTTCTCTGTCAGTGTGTTAATATTACTGAGGACAGTGGGGGTGTTTTACACTTCACAGGGTGTATCTGACTGTGGGTCATGATATACACAGTGTGTCAGTGAGTGTGTTAATATTAATCTGTGTTCTCTGTCAGTGTGTTAATATTACTGAGGACAGTGGGGGTGTTTTACACTTCACAGGGTTTATCTGACTGTGGGTCATGATATACACAGTGTGTCAGTGAGTGTGTTAATATTAATCTGTGTTCTCTGTCAGTGTGTTAATATTACTGAGGGCAGTGGGGGTGTTTTACACTTCACCGGGTGTATCTGACTGTGGGTCATGATATACACAGTGTGTCAGTGAGTGTGTTAATATTAATCTGTGTTCTCTGTCAATGTGTTAATATTCCTGAGGACAGTGGGGGTGTTTTACACTTCACAGGGTGTATCTGACTGTGGGTCATGATATACACAGTGTGTCAGTGAGTGTGTTAATATTAATCTGTGTTCTCTGTCAGTGTGTCAATATTCCTGAGGACAGTGGGGGTGTTTTACACTTCACAGGGTGTATCTGACTGTGGGTCATGATATACACAGTGTGTCAGTGAGTGTTTTAATATTAATCTGTGTTCTCTGTCAGTGTGCTAATATTCCTGACGACAGTGGGGATGTTTTACACTTCACAGGGTGTATCTGACTGTGGGTCATGATATCCACAGTGTGTCAGTGAGTGTGTTAACATTAATCTGTGTTCTCTGTCAGTGTGTTAATATTCCTGAGGACAGTGGGGGTGTTTTACACTTCACCGGGTGTATCTGACTGTGGGTCATGATATACACAGTGTGTCAGTGAGTGTGTTAATATTAATCTGTGTTCTCTGTCGGTGTGCTAATATTACTGAGGACAGTGGGGGTGTTTTACACTTCACAGGGTGTATCTGACTGTGGGTCATGATGTACACAGTGTGTCAGTGAGTGTGTTAATATTAATCTGTGTTCTCTGTCAGTGTGTTAATATTCCTGAGGACAGTGGGGGTGTTTTACACTTCACAGGGTGTATCTGACTGTGGGTCATGATATACACAGTGTGTCAGTGAGTGTGTTAATATTAATCTGTGTTCTCTGTCAGTGTGTTAATATTACTGAGGACAGTGGGGGTGTTTTACACTTCACCGGGTGTATCCGACATGTTTGTCATGATGTCCACAGTGTGTCAGTGAGTGTGTTAATATTAATCTGTGTTCTCTGTCAGTGTGTTAATATTACTGAGGACAGTGGGAATGTTTTACACTTCACAGGGTGTATCTGACTGTGGGTCATGATATACACAATGTGTCAGTGAGAGTGTTAATATTAATCTGTGTTCTCTGTCAGTGTGTTAATATTACTGAGGACAGTGGGGGTGTTTTACACTTCACAGGGTGTATCTGACTGTGGGTCATGATATACACAGTGTGTCAGTGAGTGTGTTAATATTAATCTGTGTTCTCTGTCAGTGTGTTAATATTCCTGAGGACAGTGGGGGTGTTTTACACTTCACAGGGTGTATCTGACTGTGGGTCATGATATACACAGTGTGTCAGTGAGTCTGTTAATATTAATCTGTGTTCTCTGTCAGTGTGTTAATATTGCTGAGGACAGTGGGGGTGTTTTACACTTCACAGGGTGTATCTGACTGTGGGTCATGATATACACAGTGTGTCAGTGAGTGTGTTAATATTAATCTGTGTTCTCTGTCAGTGTGTTAATATTCCTGAGGACAGTGGGAGTGTTTTACACTTCACAGAGTGTATCTGACTGTGGGTCATGATGTACACAGTGTGTCAGTGAGTGTGTTAATATTAATCTGTGTTCTCTGTCAGTGTGTTAATATTCCTGAGGACAGTGGGGATGTTTTACACTTCACAGGGTGTATCTGACTGTGGGTCATGATATACACAGTGTGTCAGTGGGTGTGTTAATATTAATCTGTGTTCTCTGTCAGTGTGTTAATATTACTGAGGACAGTGGGGGTGTTTTACACTTCACAGGGTGTATCTGACTGTGAGTCATGATGTACACAGTGTGTCAGTGAGTGTGTTAATATTAATCTGTGTTCTCTGTCAGTGTGTTAATATTACTGAGGACAGTGGGGGTGTTTTACACTTCACAGGGTGTATCTGACTGTGGGTCATGATGTACACAGTGTGTCAGTGAGTGTGTTAATATTAATCTGTGTTCTCTGTCAGTGTGTTAATATTCCTGAGGACAGTGGGGGTGTTTTACACTTCATTGGGTGTATCTGACTGTGGGTCATGATATACACAGTGTGTCAGTAAGTGTGTTAATATTAATCTGTGTTCTCTGTCAGTGTGCTAATATTCCTGACGACAGTGGGGATGTTTTACACTTCACAGGGTGTATCTGACTGTGGGTCATGATATACACAGTGTGTCAGTGAGTGTGTTAACATTAATCTGTGTTCTCTGTCAGTGTGTTAATATTCCTGAGGACAGTGGGGGTGTTTTACACTTCACAGGGTGTATCTGACTGTGGGTCATGATGTACACAGTGTGTCAGTGAGTGTGTTAATATTAATCTGTGTTCTCTGTCATTGTGTTAATATTCCTGAGGACAGTGGGGGTGTTTTACACTTCACCGGGTGTATCTGACTGTGGGTCATGATGTCCACAGTGTGTCAGTGAGTGTGTTAATATTAATCTGTGTTCTCTGTCAGTGTGTTAATATTACTGAGGACAGTGGGGGTGTTTTACACTTCACAGGGTGTATCTGACTGTGGGTCATGATATACACAGTGTGTCAGTGAGTGTGTTAATATTAATCTGTGTTCTCTGTCAGTGTGTTAATATTACTGAGGACAGTGGGGGTGTTTTACACTTCACAGGGTTTATCTGAATGTGGGTCATGATATACACAGTGTGTCAGTGAGTGTGTTAATATTAATCTGTGTTCTCTGTCAGTGTGTTAATATTACTGAGGACAGTGGGGGTGTTTTACACTTCACCGGGTGTATCTGACTGTGGGTCATGATATACACAGTGTGTCAGTGAGTGTGTTAATATTAATCTGTGTTCTCTGTCAATGTGTTAATATTCCTGAGGACAGTGGGGGTGTTTTACACTTCACAGGGTGTATCTGACTGTGGGTCATGATATACACAGTGTGTCAGTGAGTGTGTTAATATTAATCTGTGTTCTCTGTCAGTGTGTCAATATTCCTGAGGACAGTGGGGGTGTTTTACACTTCACAGGGTGTATCTGACTGTGGGTCATGATATACACAGTGTGTCAGTGAGTGTTTTAATATTAATCTGTGTTCTCTGTCAGTGTGCTAATATTCCTGACGACAGTGGGGATGTTTTACACTTCACAGGGTGTATCTGACTGTGGGTCATGATATCCACAGTGTGTCAGTGAGTGTGTTAACATTAATCTGTGTTCTCTGTCAGTGTGTTAATATTCCTGAGGACAGTGGGGGTGTTTTACACTTCACCGGGTGTATCTGACTGTGGGTCATGATATACACAGTGTGTCAGTGAGTGTGTTAATATTAATCTGTGTTCTCTGTCGGTGTGCTAATATTACTGAGGACAGTGGGGGTGTTTTACACTTCACAGGGTGTATCTGACTGTGGGTCATGATGTACACAGTGTGTCAGTGAGTGTGTTAATATTAATCTGTGTTCTCTGTCAGTGTGTTAATATTCCTGAGGACAGTGGGGGTGTTTTACACTTCACAGGGTGTATCTGACTGTGGGTCATGATATACACAGTGTGTCAGTGAGTGTGTTAATATTAATCTGTGTTCTCTGTCAGTGTGTTAATATTACTGAGGACAGTGGGGGTGTTTTACACTTCACCGGGTGTATCCGACATGTTTGTCATGATGTCCACAGTGTGTCAGTGAGTGTGTTAATATTAATCTGTGT
Organism: Heterodontus francisci; assembly: GCF_036365525.1. Lineage (NCBI taxonomy): Eukaryota > Metazoa > Chordata > Chondrichthyes > Heterodontiformes > Heterodontidae > Heterodontus > Heterodontus francisci. The sequence continues at coordinate 2,425,517 of NW_027141873.1, read as the reverse complement.
TCTCTGTCAGTGTGTTAATATTACTGAGGACAGTGGGAATGTTTTACACTTCACAGGGTGTATCTGACTGTGGGTCATGATATACACAATGTGTCAGTGAGAGTGTTAATATTAATCTGTGTTCTCTGTCAGTGTGTTAATATTACTGAGGACAGTGGGGGTGTTTTACACTTCACAGGGTGTATCTGACTGTGGGTCATGATATACACAGTGTGTCAGTGAGTGTGTTAATATTAATCTGTGTTCTCTGTCAGTGTGTTAATATTCCTGAGGACAGTGGGGGTGTTTTACACTTCACAGGGTGTATCTGACTGTGGGTCATGATATACACAGTGTGTCAGTGAGTCTGTTAATATTAATCTGTGTTCTCTGTCAGTGTGTTAATATTGCTGAGGACAGTGGGGGTGTTTTACACTTCACAGGGTGTATCTGACTGTGGGTCATGATATACACAGTGTGTCAGTGAGTGTGTTAATATTAATCTGTGTTCTCTGTCAGTGTGTTAATATTCCTGAGGACAGTGGGAGTGTTTTACACTTCACAGAGTGTATCTGACTGTGGGTCATGATGTACACAGTGTGTCAGTGAGTGTGTTAATATTAATCTGTGTTCTCTGTCAGGTGTTAATATTACTGAGGACAGTGGGGGTGTTTTACACTTCACAGGGTTTATCTGACTGTGGGTCATGATATACACAGTGTGTCAGTGAGTGTGTTAATATTAATCTGTGTTCTCTGTCAGTGTGTTAATATTGCTGAGGACAGTGGGAATGTTTTACACTTCACAGGGTTTATCTGACTGTGGGTCATGATGTACACAGTGTGTCAGTGAGTGTGTTAATATTAATCTGTGTTCTCTGTCAGTGTGTTAATATTACTGAGGACAGTGGGGGTGTTTTACACTTCACCGGGTGTATCTGACGGTGGGTCATGATGTACACAGTGTGTCAGTGAGTCTGTTAATATTAATCTGTGTTCTCTGTCAGTGTGTTAATATTACTGAGGACAGTGGGGGTGTTTTACACTTCACAGGGTGTATCTGACTGTGAGTCATGATGTACACAGTGTGTCAGTGAGTGTGTTAATATTAATCTGTGTTCTCTGTCAGTGTGTTAATATTACTGAGGACAGTGGGGGTGTTTTACACTTCACAGGGTGTATCTGACTGTGGGTCATGATATACACAGTGTGTCAGTGAGTGTGTTAATATTAATCTGTGTTCTCTGTCAGTGTGTTAATATTACTGAGGACAGTGGGGGTGTTTTACACTTCACAGGGTTTATCTGACTGTGAGTCATGATATACACAGTGTGTCAGTGAGTGTGTTAATATTAATCTGTGTTCTCTGTCAGTGTGTTAATATTCCTGAGGACAGTGGGGATGTTTTACACTTCACAGGGTGTATCTGACAGTGGGTCATGATATACACAGTGTGTCAGTGAGTGTGTTAATATTAATCTGTGTTCTCTGTCAGTGTGTTAATATTCCTGAGGACAGTGGGGATGTTTTACACTTCACAGGGTGTATCTGACTGTGGGTCATGATATACACAGTGTGTCAGTGGGTGTGTTAATATTAATCTGTGTTCTCTGTCAGTGTGTTAATATTACTGAGGACATTGGGGGTGTTTTACACTTCACAGGGTGTATCTGACTGTGAGTCATGATGTACACAGTGTGTCAGTTAGTGTGTTAATATTAATCTGTGTTCTCTGTCAGTGTGTTAATATTCCTGAGGACAGTGGGGGTGTTTTACACTTCACAGGGTGTATCTGACTGTGGGTCATGAAGTACACAGTGTGTCAGTGAGTGTGTTAATATTAATCTGTGTTCTCTGTCAGTGTGTTAATATTCCTGAGGACAGTGGGGGTGTTTTACACTTCACAGGGTGTATCTGACTGTGGGTCATGATATACACAGTGTGTCAGTGAGTGTGTTAATATTAATCTGTGTTCTCTGTCAGTGTGTTAATATTCCTGAGGACAGTGGGGGTGTTTTACACTTCACAGGGTGTATCTGACTGTGGGTCATGATATACACAGTGTGTCAGTGAGTGTGTTAATATTAATCTGTGTTCTCTGTCAGTGTGTTAATATTACTGAGGACAGTGGGGGTGTTTTACAATTCACAGGGTGTATCTGACTCTGGGTCATGATATACACAGTGTGTCAGTGAGTGTGTTAATATTAATCTGTGTTCTCTGTCAGGTGTTAATATTACTGAGGACAGTGGGGGTGTTTTACACTTCACAGGGTGTATCTGACTGTGGGTCATGATATACACAGTGTGTCAGTGAGTGTGTTAATATTAATCTGTGTTCTCTGTCAGTGTGTTAATATTACTGAGGACAGTGGGGGTGTTTTACACTTCACAGGGTGTATCTGACTGTGGGTCATGACGTACACAGTGTGTCAGTGAGTGTGTTAATATTAATCTGTGTTCTCTGTCAGTGTGTTAATATTGCTGAGGACAGTGGGGGTGTTTTACACTTCACAGGGTGTATCTGACTGTGGGTCATGATATACACAGTGTGTCAGTGAGTGTGTTAATATTAATCTGTGTTCTCTGTCAGTGTGTTAATATTCCTGAGGACAGTGGGGGTGTTTTACACTTCACAGGGTGTATCTGACTGTGGGTCATGATGTACACAGTGTGTCAGTGAGTGTGTTAATATTAATCTGTGTTCTCTGTCAGTGTGTTAATATTCCTGAGGACAGTGGGGGTGTTTTACACTTCACAGGGTGTATCTGACTGTGGGTCATGATATACACAGTGTGTCAGTGAGTGTGTTAATATTAATCTGTGTTCTCTGTCAGTGTGTTAATATTACTGAGGACAGTGGGGGTGTTTTACACTTCACAGGGTGTATCTGACTGTGGGTCATGATATACACAGTGTGTCAGTGAGTGTGTTAATATTAATCTGTGTTCTCTGTCAGTGTGTTAATATTACTGAGGACAGTGGGGGTGTTTTACTCTTCACAGGGTGTATCTGACTGTGGGTCATGATATACACAGTGTGTCAGTGAGTGTGTTAATATTAATCTGTGTTCTCTGTCAGTGTGTTAATATTACTGAGGACAGTGGGGGTGTTTTACACTTCACAGGGTGTATCTGACTGTGGGTCATGATATACACAGTGTGTCAGTGAGTGTGTTAATATTAATCTGTGTTCTCTGTCAGTGTGTTAATATTACTGAGGACAGTGGGGGTGTTTTACACTTCACAGGGTGTATCTGACTGTGGGTCATGATGTACACAGTGTGTCAGTGAGTGTGTTAATATTAATCTGTGTTCTCTGTCAGTGTGTTAATATTACTGAGGACAGTGGGGGTGTTTTACACTTCACAGGGTTTATCTGACTGTGGGTCATGATATACACAGTGTGTCAGTGAGTGTGTTAATATTAATCTGTGTTCTCTGTCAGTGTGTTAATATTGCTGAGGACAGTGGGAATGTTTTACACTTCACAGGGTGTATCTGACTGTGGGTCATGATATACACAGTGTGTCAGTGAGTGTGTTAATATTAATCTGTGTTCTCTGTCAGTGTGTTAATATTACTGAGGACAGTGGGGGTGTTTTACACTTCACAGGGTGTATCTGACTGTGGGTCATGATATACACAGTGTGTCAGTGAGTGTGTTTATATTAATCTGTGTTCTCTGTCAGTGTGTTAATATTACTGAGGGCAGTGGGGTGTTTTACACTTCACAGGGTGTATATGACTGTGGGTCATGATATACAGAGTGTGTCAGTGAGTCTGTTAATATTAATCTGTGTTCTCTGTCAGTGTGTTAATATTGCTGAGGAAAGTGGGGGTGTTTTACACTTCACAGGGTGTATCTGACTGTGGGTCATGATATACACAGTGTGTCAGTGAGTGTGTTAATATTAATCTGTGTTCTCTGTCAGTGTGTTAATATTCCTGAGGACAGTGGGAGTGTTTTACACTTCACAGAGTGTATCTGACTGTGGGTCATGATGTACACAGTGTGTCAGTGAGTGTGTTAATATTAATCTGTGTTCTCTGTCAGGTGTTAATATTACTGAGGACAGTGGGGGTGTTTTACACTTCACAGGGTTTATCTGACTGTGGGTCATGATATACACAGTGTGTCAGTGAGTGTGTTAATATTAATCTGTGTTCTCTGTCAGTGTGTAAATATTGCTGAGGACAGTGGGAATGTTTTACACTTCACAGGGTTTATCTGACTGTGGGTCGTGATGTACACAGTGTGTCAGTGAGTGTGTTAATATTAATCTGTGTTCTCTGTCAGTGTGTTAATATTACTGAGGACAGTGGGGGTGTTTTACACTTCACCGGGTGTATCTGACGGTGGGTCATGATGTACACAGTGTGTCAGTGAGTCTGTTAATATTAATCTGTGTTCTCTGTCAGTGTGTTAATATTACTGAGGACAGTGGGGGTGTTTTACACTTCACAGGGTGTATCTGACTGTGAGTCATGATGTACACAGTGTGTCAGTGAGTGTGTTAATATTAATCTGTGTTCTCTGTCAGTGTGTTAATATTACTGAGGACAGTGGGGGTGTTTTACACTTCACAGGGTGTATCTGACTGTGGGTCATGATATACACAGTGTGTCAGTGAGTGTGTTAATATTAATCTGTGTTCTCTGTCAGTGTGTTAATATTACTGAGGACAGTGGGGGTGTTTTACACTTCACAGGGTTTATCTGACTGTGAGTCATGATATACACAGTGTGTCAGTGAGTGTGTTAATATTAATCTGTGTTCTCTGTCAGTGTGTTAATATTCCTGAGGACAGTGGGAATGTTTTACACTTCACAGGGTGTATCTGACAGTGGGTCATGATATACACAGTGTGTCAGTGAGTGTGTTAATATTAATCTGTGTTCTCTGTCAGTGTGTTAATATTCCTGAGGACAGTGGGGATGTTTTACACTTCACAGGGTGTATCTGACTGTGGGTCATGATATACACAGTGTGTCAGTGGGTGTGTTAATATTAATCTGTGTTCTCTGTCAGTGTGTTAATATTACTGAGGACAGTGGGGGTGTTTTACACTTCACAGGGTGTATCTGACTGTGAGTCATGATGTACACAGTGTGTCAGTGAGTGTGTTAATATTAATCTGTGTTCTCTGTCAGTGTGTTAATATTCCTGAGGACAGTGGGGGTGTTTTACACTTCACAGGGTGTATCTGACTGTGGGTCATGATGTACACAGTGTGTCAGTGAGTGTGTTAATATTAATCTGTGTTCTCTGTCAGTGTGTTAATATTCCTGAGGACAGTGGGGGTGTTTTACACTTCACAGGGTGTATCTGACTGTGGGTCATGATATACACAGTGTGTCAGTGAGTGTGTTAATATTAATCTGTGTTCTCTGTCAGTGTGTTAATATTCCTGAGGACAGTGGGGGTGTTTTACACTTCACAGGGTGTATCTGACTGTGGGTCATGATATACACAGTGTGTCAGTGAGTGTGTTAATATTAATCTGTGTTCTCTGTCAGTGTGTTAATATTACTGAGGACAGTGGGGGTGTTTTACACTTCACAGGGTGTATCTGACTGTGGGTCATGATATACACAGTGTGTCAGTGAGTGTGTTAATATTAATCTGTGTTCTCTGTCAGTGTGTTAATATTACTGAGGACAGTGGGGGTGTTTTACACTTCACAGGGTGTATCTGACTCTGGGTCATGATATACACAGTGTGTCAGTGAGTGTGTTAATATTAATCTGTGTTCTCTGTCAGGTGTTAATATTACTGAGGACAGTGGGGGTGTTTTACACTTCACAGGGTGTATCTGACTGTGGGTCATGATATACACAGTGTGTCAGTGAGTGTGTTAATATTAATCTGTGTTCTCTGTCAGTGTGTTAATATTACTGAGGACAGTGGGGGTGTTTTACACTTCACAGGGTGTATCTGACTGTGGGTCATGACGTACACAGTGTGTCAGTGAGTGTGTTAATATTAATCTGTGTTCTCTGTCAGGTGTTAATATTACTGAGGACAGTGGGGGTGTTTTACACTTCACAGGGTGTATCTGACTGTGGGTCATGATATACACAGTGTGTCAGTGAGTGTGTTAATATTAATCTGTGTTCTCTGTCAGTGTGTTAATATTACTGAGGACAGTGGGGGTGTTTTACACTTCACAGGGTGTATCTGACTGTGGGTCATGACGTACACAGTGTGTCAGTGAGTGTGTTAATATTAATCTGTGTTCTCTGTCAGTGTGTTAATATTGCTGAGGACAGTGGGGGTGTTTTACACTTCACAGGGTGTATCTGACTGTGGGTCATGATATACACAGTGTGTCAGTGAGTGTGTTAATATTAATCTGTGTTCTCTGTCAGTGTGTTAATATTCCTGAGGACAGTGGGGGTGTTTTACACTTCACAGGGTGTATCTGACTGTGGGTCATGATGTACACAGTGTGTCAGTGAGTGTGTTAATATTAATCTGTGTTCTCTGTCAGTGTGTTAATATTCCTGAGGACAGTGGGGGTGTTTTACACTTCACAGGGTGTATCTGACTGTGGGTCATGATATACACAGTGTGTCAGTGAGTGTGTTAATATTAATCTGTGTTCTCTGTCAGTGTGTTAATATTACTGAGGACAGTGGGGGTGTTTTACACTTCACAGGGTGTATCTGACTGTGGGTCATGATATACACAGTGTGTCAGTGAGTGTGTTAATATTAATCTGTGTTCTCTGTCAGTGTGTTAATATTACTGAGGACAGTGGGGGTGTTTTACACTTCACAGGGTGTATCTGACTGTGGGTCATGATGTACACAGTGTGTCAGTGAGTGTGTTAATATTAATCTGTGTTCTCTGTCAGTGTGTTAATATTACTGAGGACAGTGGGGGTGTTTTACACTTCACAGGGTTTATCTGACTGTGGGTCATGATATACACAGTGTGTCAGTGAGTGTGTTAATATTAATCTGTGTTCTCTGTCAGTGTGTTAATATTCCTGAGGACAGTGGGGGTGTTTTACACTTCACAGGGTGTATCTGACTGTGGGTCATGATGTACACAGTGTGTCAGTGAGTGTGTTAATATTAATCTGTGTTCTCTGTCAGTGTGTTAATATTCCTGAGGACAGTGGGGGTGTTTTACACTTCACAGGGTGTATCTGACTGTGGGTCATGATATACACAGTGTGTCAGTGAGTGTGTTAATATTAATCTGTGTTCTCTGTCAGTGTGTTAATATTACTGAGGACAGTGGGGGTGTTTTACACTTCACAGGGTGTATCTGACTGTCGGTCATGATATACACAGTGTGTCAGTGAGTGTGTTAATATTAATCTGTGTTCTCTGTCAGTGTGTTAATATTACTGAGGACAGTGGGGGTGTTTTACACTTCACAGGGTGTATCTGACTGTGGGTCATGATGTACACAGTGTGTCAGTGAGTGTGTTAATATTAATCTGTGTTCTCTGTCAGTGTGTTAATATTACTGAGGACAGTGGGGGTGTTTTACACTTCACAGGGTTTATCTGACTGTGGGTCATGATATACACAGTGTGTCAGTGAGTGTGTTAATATTAATCTGTGTTCTCTGTCAGTGTGTTAATATTACTGAGGACAGTGGGGGTGTTTTACACTTCACAGGGTGTATCTGACTGTGGGTCATGATATACACAGTGTGTCAGTGAGTGTGTTAATATTAATCTGTGTTCTCTGTCAGTGTGTTAATATTGCTGAGGACAGTGGGAATGTTTTACACTTCACAGGGTGTATCTGACTGTGGGTCATGATATACACAGTGTGTCAGTGAGTGTGTTAATATTAATCTGTGTTCTCTGTCAGTGTGTTAATATTACTGAGGACAGTGGGGGTGTTTTACACTTCACAGGGTGTATCTGACTGTGGGTCATGATATACACAGTGTGTCAGTGAGTGTGTTTATATTAATCTGTGTTCTCTGTCAGTGTGTTAATATTACTGAGGGCAGTGGGGTGTTTTACACTTCACAGGGTGTATCTGACTGTGGGTCATGATATACAGAGTGTGTCAGTGAGTCTGTTAATATTAATCTGTGTTCTCTGTCAGTGTGTTAATATTGCTGAGGACAGTGGGGGTGTTTTACACTTCACAGGGTGTATCTGACTGTGGGTCATGATATACACAGTGTGTCAGTGAGTGTGTTAATATTAATCTGTGTTCTCTGTCAGTGTGTTAATATTCCTGAGGACAGTGGGAGTGTTTTACACTTCACAGAGTGTATCTGACTGTGGGTCATGATGTACACAGTGTGTCAGTGAGTGTGTTAATATTAATCTGTGTTCTCTGTCAGGTGTTAATATTACTGAGGACAGTGGGGGTGTTTTACACTTCACAGGGTTTATCTGACTGTGGGTCATGATATACACAGTGTGTCAGTGAGTGTGTTAATATTAATCTGTGTTCTCTGTCAGTGTGTTAATATTGCTGAGGACAGTGGGAATGTTTTACACTTCACAGGGTTTATCTGACTGTGGGTCATGATGTACACAGTGTGTCAGTGAGTGTGTTAATATTAATCTGTGTTCTCTGTCAGTGTGTTAATATTACTGAGGACAGTGGGGGTGTTTTACACTTCACCGAGTGTATCTGACGGTGGGTCATGATGTACACAGTGTGTCAGTGAGTCTGTTAATATTAATCTGTGTTCTCTGTCAGTGTGTTAATATTACTGAGGACAGTGGGGGTGTTTTACACTTCACAGGGTGTATCTGACTGTGAGTCATGATGTACACAGTGTGTCAGTGAGTGTGTTAATATTAATCTGTGTTCTCTGTCAGTGTGTTAATATTACTGAGGACAGTGGGGGTGTTTTACACTTCACAGGGTGTATCTGACTGTGAGTCATGATGTACACAGTGTGTCAGTGAGTGTGTTAATATTAATCTGTGTTCTCTGTCAGTGTGTTAATATTACTGAGGACAGTGGGGGTGTTTTACACTTCACAGGGTGTATCTGACTGTGGGTCATGATATACACAGTGTGTCAGTGAGTGTGTTAATATTAATCTGTGTTCTCTGTCAGTGTGTTAATATTACTGAGGACAGTGGGGGTGTTTTACACTTCACAGGGTTTATCTGACTGTGAGTCATGATATACACAGTGTGTCAGTGAGTGTGTTAATATTAATCTGTGTTCTCTGTCAGTGTGTTAATATTACTGAGGACAGTGGGGGTGTTTTACACTTCACAGGTTGTATCTGACTCTGGGTCATGATATACACAGTGTGTCAGTGAGTGTGTTAATATTAATCTGTGTTCTCTGTCAGGTGTTAATATTACTGAGGACAGTGGGGGTGTTTTACACTTCACAGGGTGTATCTGACTGTGGGTCATGATATACACAGTGTGTCAGTGAGTGTGTTAATATTAATCTGTGTTCTCTGTCAGTGTGTTAATATTACTGAGGACAGTGGGGGTGTTTTACACTTCACAGGGTGTATCTGACTGTGGGTCATGACGTACACAGTGTGTCAGTGAGTGTGTTAATATTAATCTGTGTTCTCTGTCAGGTGTTAATATTACTGAGGACAGTGGGGGTGTTTTACACTTCACAGGGTGTATCTGACTGTGGGTCATGATATACACAGTGTGTCAGTGAGTGTGTTAATATTAATCTGTGTTCTCTGTCAGTGTGTTAATATTACTGAGGACAGTGGGGGTGTTTTACACTTCACAGGGTGTATCTGACTGTGGGTCATGACGTACACAGTGTGTCAGTGAGTGTGTTAATATTAATCTGTGTTCTCTGTCAGTGTGTTAATATTGCTGAGGACAGTGGGGGTGTTTTACACTTCACAGGGTGTATCTGACTGTGGGTCATGATATACACAGTGTGTCAGTGAGTGTGTTAATATTAATCTGTGTTCTCTGTCAGTGTGTTAATATTCCTGAGGACAGTGGGGGTGTTTTACACTTCACAGGGTGTATCTGACTGTGGGTCATGATGTACACAGTGTGTCAGTGAGTGTGTTAATATTAATCTGTGTTCTCTGTCAGTGTGTTAATATTCCTGAGGACAGTGGGGGTGTTTTACACTTCACAGGGTGTATCTGACTGTGGGTCATGATATACACAGTGTGTCAGTGAGTGTGTTAATATTAATCTGTGTTCTCTGTCAGTGTGTTAATATTACTGAGGACAGTGGGGGTGTTTTACACTTCACAGGGTGTATCTGACTGTGGGTCATGATATACACAGTGTGTCAGTGAGTGTGTTAATATTAATCTGTGTTCTCTGTCAGTGTGTTAATATTACTGAGGACAGTGGGGGTGTTTTACACTTCACAGGGTGTATCTGACTGTGGGTCATGATGTACACAGTGTGTCAGTGAGTGTGTTAATATTAATCTGTGTTCTCTGTCAGTGTGTTAATATTACTGAGGACAGTGGGGGTGTTTTACACTTCACAGGGTTTATCTGACTGTGGGTCATGATATACACAGTGTGTCAGTGAGTGTGTTAATATTAATCTGTGTTCTCTGTCAGTGTGTTAATATTACTGAGGACAGTGGGGGTGTTTTACACTTCACAGGGTGTATCTGACTGTGGGTCATGATATACACAGTGTGTCAGTGAGTGTGTTAATATTAATCTGTGTTCTCTGTCAGTTTGTTAATATTGCTGAGGACAGTGGGAATGTTTTACACTTCACAGGGTGTATCTGACTGTGGGTCATGATATACACAGTGTGTCAGTGAGTGTGTTAATATTAATCTGTGTTCTCTGTCAGTGTGTTAATATTACTGAGGACAGTGGGGGTGTTTTACACTTCACAGGGTGTATCTGACTGTGGGTCATGATATACACAGTGTGTCAGTGAGTGTGTTTATATTAATCTGTGTTCTCTGTCAGTGTGTTAATATTACTGAGGGCAGTGGGGTGTTTTACACTTCACAGGGTGTATCTGACTGTGGGTCATGATATACAGAGTGTGTCAGTGAGTCTGTTAATATTAATCTGTGTTCTCTGTCAGTGTGTTAATATTGCTGAGGACAGTGGGGGTGTTTTACACTTCACAGGGTGTATCTGACTGTGGGTCATGATATACACAGTGTGTCAGTGAGTGTGTTAATATTAATCTGTGTTCTCTGTCAGTGTGTTAATATTCCTGAGGACAGTGGGAGTGTTTTACACTTCACAGAGTGTATCTGACTGTGGGTCATGATGTACACAGTGTGTCAGTGAGTGTGTTAATATTAATCTGTGTTCTCTGTCAGGTGTTAATATTACTGAGGACAGTGGGGGTGTTTTACACTTCACAGGGTTTATCTGACTGTGGGTCATGATATACACAGTGTGTCAGTGAGTGTGTTAATATTAATCTGTGTTCTCTGTCAGTGTGTTAATATTGCTGAGGACAGTGGGAATGTTTTACACTTCACAGGGTTTATCTGACTGTGGGTCATGATGTACACAGTGTGTCAGTGAGTGTGTTAATATTAATCTGTGTTCTCTGTCAGTGTGTTAATATTACTGAGGACAGTGGGGGTGTTTTACACTTCACCGGGTGTATCTGACGGTGGGTCATGATGTACACAGTGTGTCAGTGAGTCTGTTAATATTAATCTGTGTTCTCTGTCAGTGTGTTAATATTACTGAGGACAGTGGGGGTGTTTTACACTTCACAGGGTGTATCTGACTGTGAGTCATGATGTACACAGTGTGTCAGTGAGTGTGTTAATATTAATCTGTGTTCTCTGTCAGTGTGTTAATATTACTGAGGACAGTGGGGGTGTTTTACACTTCACAGGGTGTATCTGACTGTGGGTCATGATATACACAGTGTGTCAGTGAGTGTGTTAATATTAATCTGTGTTCTCTGTCAGTGTGTTAATATTACTGAGGACAGTGGGGGTGTTTTACACTTCACAGGGTTTATCTGACTGTGAGTCATGATATACACAGTGTGTCAGTGAGTGTGTTAATATTAATCTGTGTTCTCTGTCAGTGTGTTAATATTCCTGAGGACAGTGGGGATGTTTTACACTTCACAGGGTGTATCTGACAGTGGGTCATGATATACACAGTGTGTCAGTGAGTGTGTTAATATTAATCTGTGTTCTCTGTCAGTGTGTTAATATTCCTGAGGACAGTGGGGATGTTTTACACTTCACAGGGTGTATCTGACTGTGGGTCATGATATACACAGTGTGTCAGTGGGTGTGTTAATATTAATCTGTGTTCTCTGTCAGTGTGTTAATATTACTGAGGACAGTGGGGATGTTTTACACTTCACAGGGTGTATCTGACAGTGGGTCATGATATACACAGTGTGTCAGTGAGTGTGTTAATATTAATCTGTGTTCTCTGTCAGTGTGTTAATATTCCTGAGGACAGTGGGGGTGTTTTACACTTCACAGGGTGTATCTGACTGTGAGTCATGATGTACACAGTGTGTCAGTGAGTGTGTTAATATTAATCTGTGTTCTCTGTCAGTGTGTTAATATTACTGAGGACAGTGGGGGTGTTTTACACTTCACAGGGTGTATCTGACTGTGGGTCATGATATACACAGTGTGTCAGTGAGTGTGTTAATATTAATCTGTGTTCTCTGTCAGTGTGTTAATATTACTGAGGACAGTGGGGGTGTTTTACACTTCACAGGGTTTATCTGACTGTGAGTCATGATATACACAGTGTGTCAGTGAGTGTGTTAATATTAATCTGTGTTCTCTGTCAGTGTGTTAATATTACTGAGGACAGTGGGGGTGTTTTACACTTCACAGGGTGTATCTGACTCTGGGTCATGATATACACAGTGTGTCAGTGAGTGTGTTAATATTAATCTGTGTTCTCTGTCAGGTGTTAATATTACTGAGGACAGTGGGGGTGTTTTACACTTCACAGGGTGTATCTGACTGTGGGTCATGATATACACAGTGTGTCAGTGAGTGTGTTAATATTAATCTGTGTTCTCTGTCAGTGTGTTAATATTACTGAGGACAGTGGGGGTGTTTTACACTTCACAGGGTGTATCTGACTGTGGGTCATGACGTACACAGTGTGTCAGTGAGTGTGTTAATATTAATCTGTGTTCTCTGTCAGGTGTTAATATTACTGAGGACAGTGGGGGTGTTTTACACTTCACAGGGTGTATCTGACTGTGGGTCATGATATACACAGTGTGTCAGTGAGTGTGTTAATATTAATCTGTGTTCTCTGTCAGTGTGTTAATATTACTGAGGACAGTGGGGGTGTTTTACACTTCACAGGGTGTATCTGACTGTGGGTCATGACGTACACAGTGTGTCAGTGAGTGTGTTAATATTAATCTGTGTTCTCTGTCAGTGTGTTAATATTCCTGAGGACAGTGGGGGTGTTTTACACTTCACAGGGTGTATCTGACTGTGGGTCATGATATACACAGTGTGTCAGTGAGTGTGTTAATATTAATCTGTGTTCTCTGTCAGTGTGTTAATATTCCTGAGGACAGTGGGGGTGTTTTACACTTCACAGGGTGTATCTGACTGTGGGTCATGATGTACACAGTGTGTCAGTGAGTGTGTTAATATTAATCTGTGTTCTCTGTCAGTGTGTTAATATTCCTGAGGACAGTGGGGGTGTTTTACACTTCACAGGGTGTATCTGACTGTGGGTCATGATATACACAGTGTGTCAGTGAGTGTGTTAATATTAATCTGTGTTCTCTGTCAGTGTGTTAATATTACTGAGGACAGTGGGGGTGTTTTACACTTCACAGGGTGTATCTGACTGTGGGTCATGATATACACAGTGTTTCAGTGAGTGTGTTAATATTAATCTGTGTTCTCTGTCAGTGTGTTAATATTACTGAGGACAGTGGGGGTGTTTTACACTTCACAGGGTGTATCTGACTGTGGGTCATGATGTACACAGTGTGTCAGTGAGTGTGTTAATATTAATCTGTGTTCTCTGTCAGTGTGTTAATATTACTGAGGACAGTGGGGGTGTTTTACACTTCACAGGGTTTATCTGACTGTGGGTCATGATATACACAGTGTGTCAGTGAGTGTGTTAATATTAATCTGTGTTCTCTGTCAGTGTGTTAATATTACTGAGGACAGTGGGGGTGTTTTACACTTCACAGGGTGTATCTGACTGTGGGTCATGATATACACAGTGTGTCAGTGAGTGTGTTAATATTAATCTGTGTTCTCTGTCAGTGTGTTAATATTGCTGAGGACAGTGGGAATGTTTCACACTTCACAGGGTGTATCTGACTGTGGGTCATGATATACACAGTGTGTCAGTGAGTGTGTTAATATTAATCTGTGTTCTCTGTCAGTGTGTTAATAGTACTGAGGACAGTGGGGGTGTTTTACACTTCACAGGGTGTATCTGACTGTGGGTCATGATATACACAGTGTGTCAGTGAGTGTGTTTATATTAATCTGTGTTCTCTGTCAGTGTGTTAATATTACTGAGGGCAGTGGGGTGTTTTACACTTCACAGGGTGTATCTGACTGTGGGTCATGATATACAGAGTGTGTCAGTGAGTCTGTTAATATTAATCTGTGTTCTCTGTCAGTGTGTTAATATTGCTGAGGACAGTGGGGGTGTTTTACACTTCACAGGGTGTATCTGACTGTGGGTCATGATATACACAGTGTGTCAGTGAGTGTGTTAATATTAATCTGTGTTCTCTGTCAGTGTGTTAATATTCCTGAGGACAGTGGGAGTGTTTTACACTTCACAGAGTGTATCTGACTGTGGGTCATGATGTACACAGTGTGTCAGTGAGTGTGTTAATATTAATCTGTGTTCTCTGTCAGGTGTTAATATTACTGAGGACAGTGGGGGTGTTTTACACTTCACAGGGTTTATCTGACTGTGGGTCATGATATACACAGTGTGTCAGTGAGTGTGTTAATATTAATCTGTGTTCTCTGTCAGTGTGTTAATATTGCTGAGGACAGTGGGAATGTTTTACACTTCACAGGGTTTATCTGACTGTGGGTCATGATGTACACAGTGTGTCAGTGAGTGTGTTAATATTAATCTGTGTTCTCTGTCAGTGTGTTAATATTACTGAGGACAGTGGGGGTGTTTTACACTTCACCGGGTGTATCTGACGGTGGGTCATGATGTACACAGTGTGTCAGTGAGTCTGTTAATATTAATCTGTGTTCTCTGTCAGTGTGTTAATATTACTGAGGACAGTGGGGGTGTTTTACACTTCACAGGGTGTATCTGACTGTGAGTCATGATGTACACAGTGTGTCAGTGAGTGTGTTAATATTAATCTGTGTTCTCTGTCAGTGTGTTAATATTACTGAGGACAGTGGGGGTGTTTTACACTTCACAGGGTGTATCTGACTGTGGGTCATGATATACACAGTGTGTCAGTGAGTGTGTTAATATTAATCTGTGTTCTCTGTCAGTGTGTTAATATTACTGAGGACAGTGGGGGTGTTTTACACTTCACAGGGTTTATCTGACTGTGAGTCATGATATACACAGTGTGTCAGTGAGTGTGTTAATATTAATCTGTGTTCTCTGTCAGTGTGTTAATATTCCTGAGGACAGTGGGGATGTTTTACACTTCACAGGGTGTATCTGACAGTGGGTCATGATATACACAGTGTGTCAGTGAGTGTGTTAATATTAATCTGTGTTCTCTGTCAGTGTGTTAATATTCCTGAGGACAGTGGGGATGTTTTACACTTCACAGGGTGTATCTGACTGTGGGTCATGATATACACAGTGTGTCAGTGGGTGTGTTAATATTAATCTGTGTTCTCTGTCAGTGTGTTAATATTACTGAGGACAGTGGGGGTGTTTTACACTTCACAGGGTGTATCTGACTGTGGGTCATGATATACACAGTGTGTCAGTGAGTGTGTTAATATTAATCTGTGTTCTCTGTCAGTGTGTTAATATTACTGAGGACAGTGGGGGTGTTTTACACTTCACAGGGTGTATCTGACTCTGGGTCATGATATACACAGTGTGTCAGTGAGTGTGTTAATATTAATCTGTGTTCTCTGTCAGGTGTTAATATTACTGAGGGCAGTGGGGTGTTTTACACTTCACAGGGTGTATCTGACTGTGGGTCATGATATACAGAGTGTGTCAGTGAGTCTGTTAATATTAATCTGTGTTCTCTGTCAGTGTGTTAATATTGCTGAGGACAGTGGGGGTGTTTTACACTTCACAGGGTGTATCTGACTGTGGGTCATGATATACACAGTGTGTCAGTGAGTGTGTTAATATTAATCTGTGTTCTCTGTCAGTGTGTTAATATTCCTGAGGACAGTGGGAGTGTTTTACACTTCACAGAGTGTATCTGACTGTGGGTCATGATGTACACAGTGTGTCAGTGAGTGTGTTAATATTAATCTGTGTTCTCTGTCAGGTGTTAATATTACTGAGGACAGTGGGGGTGTTTTACACTTCACAGGGTTTATCTGACTGTGGGTCATGATATACACAGTGTGTCAGTGAGTGTGTTAATATTAATCTGTGTTCTCTGTCAGTGTGTTAATATTGCTGAGGACAGTGGGAATGTTTTACACTTCACAGGGTTTATCTGACTGTGGGTCATGATGTACACAGTGTGTCAGTGAGTGTGTTAATATTAATCTGTGTTCTCTGTCAGTGTGTTAATATTACTGAGGACAGTGGGGGTGTTTTACACTTCACCGGGTGTATCTGACGGTGGGTCATGATGTACACAGTGTGTCAGTGAGTCTGTTAATATTAATCTGTGTTCTCTGTCAGTGTGTTAATATTACTGAGGACAGTGGGGGTGTTTTACACTTCACAGGGTGTATCTGACTGTGAGTCATGATGTACACAGTGTGTCAGTGAGTGTGTTAATATTAATCTGTGTTCTCTGTCAGTGTGTTAATATTACTGAGGACAGTGGGGGTGTTTTACACTTCACAGGGTGTATCTGACTGTGGGTCATGATATACACAGTGTGTCAGTGAGTGTGTTAATATTAATCTGTGTTCTCTGTCAGTGTGTTAATATTACTGAGGACAGTGGGGGTGTTTTACACTTCACAGGGTTTATCTGACTGTGAGTCATGATATACACAGTGTGTCAGTGAGTGTGTTAATATTAATCTGTGTTCTCTGTCAGTGTGTTAATATTCCTGAGGACAGTGGGGATGTTTTACACTTCACAGGGTGTATCTGACAGTGGGTCATGATATACACAGTGTGTCAGTGAGTGTGTTAATATTAATCTGTGTTCTCTGTCAGTGTGTTAATATTCCTGAGGACAGTGGGGATGTTTTACACTTCACAGGGTGTATCTGACTGTGGGTCATGATATACACAGTGTGTCAGTGGGTGTGTTAATATTAATCTGTGTTCTCTGTCAGTGTGTTAATATTACTGAGGACAGTGGGGGTGTTTTACACTTCACAGGGTGTATCTGACTGTGGGTCATGATATACACAGTGTGTCAGTGAGTGTGTTAATATTAATCTGTGTTCTCTGTCAGTGTGTTAATATTACTGAGGACAGTGGGGGTGTTTTACACTTCACAGGGTGTATCTGACTCTGGGTCATGATATACACAGTGTGTCAGTGAGTGTGTTAATATTAATCTGTGTTCTCTGTCAGGTGTTAATATTACTGAGGACAGTGGGGGTGTTTTACACTTCACAGGGTGTATCTGACTGTGGGTCATGATATACACAGTGTGTCAGTGAGTGTGTTAATATTAATCTGTGTTCTCTGTCAGTGTGTTAATATTACTGAGGACAGTGGGGGTGTTTTACACTTCACAGGGTGTATCTGACTGTGGGTCATGACGTACACAGTGTGTCAGTGAGTGTGTTAATATTAATCTGTGTTCTCTGTCAGTGTGTTAATATTGCTGAGGACAGTGGGGGTGTTTTACACTTCACAGGGTGTATCTGTCTTTGGGTCATGATATACACAGTGTGTCAGTGAGTGTGTTAATATTAATCTGTGTTCTCTGTCAGTGTGTTAATATTCCTGAGGACAGTGGGGGTGTTTTACACTTCACAGGGTGTATCTGACTGTGGGTCATGATGTACACAGTGTGTCAGTGAATGTGTTAATATTAATCTGTGTTCTCTGTCAGTGTGTTAATATTCCTGAGGACAGTGGGGGTGTTTTACACTTCACAGGGTGTATCTGACTGTGGGTCATGATATACACAGTGTGTCAGTGAGTGTGTTAATATTAATCTGTGTTCTCTGTCAGTGTGTTAATATTACTGAGGACAGTGGGGGTGTTTTACACTTCACAGGGTGTATCTGACTGTGGGTCATGATATACACAGTGTGTCAGTGAGTGTGTTAATATTAATCTGTGTTCTCTGTCAGTGTGTTAATATTACTGAGGACAGTGGGGGTGTTTTACACTTCACAGGGTGTATCTGACTGTGGGTCATGATGTACACAGTGTGTCAGTGAGTGTGTTAATATTAATCTGTGTTCTCTGTCAGTGTGTTAATATTACTGAGGACAGTGGGGGTGTTTGACACTTCACAGGGTTTATCTGACTGTGGGTCATGATATACACAGTGTGTCAGTGAGTGTGTTAATATTAATCTGTGTTCTCTGTCAGTGTGTTAATATTGCTGAGGACAGTGGGAATGTTTTACACTTCACAGGGTGTATCTGACTGTGGGTCATGATATACACAGTGTGTCAGTGAGTGTGTTAATATTAATCTGTGTTCTCTGTCAGTGTGTTAATATTACTGAGGACAGTGGGGGTGTTTTACACTTCACAGGGTGTATCTGACTGTGGGTCATGATATACACAGTGTGTCAGTGAGTGTGTTAATATTAATCTGTGTTCTCTGTCATTGTGTTAATATTACTGAGGGCAGTGGGGTGTTTTACACTTCACAGAGTGTATCTGACTGTGGGTCATGATATACACAGTGTGTCAGTGAGTGTGTTCATATTAATCTGTGTTCTCTGTCAGTGTGTTAATATTACTGAGGACAGTGGGGGTGTTTTACACTTCACAGGGTTTATCTGACTGTGGGTCATGATATACACAGTGTGTCAGTGAGTGTGTTAATATTAATCTGTGTTCTCTGTCAGTGTGTTAATATTACTGAGGACAGTGGGGGTGTTTTACACTTCACAGGGTGTATCTAACTGTGGGTCATGATATACACAGTGTGTCAGTGAGTGTGTTAATATTAATCTGTGTACTCTGTCAGTGTGTTAATATTACTGAGGACAGTGGGGGTGTTTTACACTTCACAGGGTGTATCTGACTGTGGGTCATGATGTACACAGTGTGTCAGTGAGTGTGTTAATATTAATCTGTGTTCTCTGTCAGTGTGTTAATATTACTGAGGACAGTGGGGGTGTTTTACACTTCACAGGGTGTATCTGACTGTGGGTCATGATATACACAGTGTGTCAGTGAGTGTGTTAATATTAATCTGTGTTCTCTGTCAGTGTGTTAATATTACTGAGGACAGTGGGGGTGTTTTACACTTCACAGGGTGTATCTGACTGTGGGTCATGATATACACAGTGTGTCAGTGAGTGTGTTAATATTAATCTGTGTTCTCTGTCAGTGTGTTAATATTACTGAGGGCAGTGGGGGTGTTTTACTCTTCACAGGGTGTATCTGACTGTGGGTCATGATATACACAGTGAGTCAGTGAGTGTGTTTATATTAATCTGTGTTCTCTGTCAGTGTGTTAATATTACTGAGGACAGTGGGGGTGTTTTACACTTCACAGGGTGTATCTGACTGTGGGTCATGATGTACACAGTGTGTCAGTGAGTGTGTTAATATTAATCTGTGTTCTCTGTCAGTGTGTTAATATACCTGAAGACAGTGGGGGTGTTTTACACTTCACAGGGTGTATCTGACTGTGGGTCATGATATACACAGTGAGTCAGTGAGTGTGTTAATATTAATCTGTGTTCTCTGTCAGTGTGTTAATATTACTGAGGACAGTGGGGGTGTTTTACACTTCACAGGGTGTATCTGACTGTGGGTCATGATGTACACAGTGTGTCAGTGAATGTGTTAATATTAATCTGTGTTCTCTGTCAGTGTGTTAATATTCCTGAGGACAGTGGGGTGTTTTACACTTCACAGGGTGTATCTTACTGTGAGTCATGATATACACAGTGTGTCAGTGAGAGTGTTAATATTAATCTGTGTACTCTGTCAGTGTGTTAATATTACTGAGGACAGTGGGGGTGTTTTACACTTCACAGGGTGTATCTGACTGTGGGTCATGATATACACAGTGTGTCAGTGAGTGTGTTAATATTAATCTGTGTTCTCTGTCAGTGTGTTAATATTACTGAGGATAGTGGGGGTGTTTTACACTTCACAGGGTGTATCTGACTGTGGGTCATGATATACACAGTGTGTCAGTGAGTGTGTTAATATTAATCTGTGTTCTCTGTCAGTGTGTTAATATTACTGAGGACAGTGGGGGTGTTTTACACTTCACAGGGTGTATCTGACTGTGGGTCATGATGTACACAGTGTGTCAGTGAGTGTGTTAATATTAATCTGTGTTCTCTGTCAGTGTGTTAATATTACTGAGGACAGTGGGGTGTTTTACACTTCACAGGGTGTATCTGACTGTGGGTCATGATATACACAGTGTGTCAGTGAGTGTGTTAATATTAATCTGTGTTCTCTGTCAGTGTGTTAATATTCCTGAGGACAGTGGGGATGTTTTACACTTCACAGGGTGTATCTGACTGTGGGTCATGATGTACACAGTGTGTCAGTGAGTGTGTTAATATTAATCTGTGTTCTCTGTCAGTGTGTTAATATTCCTGAGGACAGTGGGGGTGTTTTACACTTCACAGGCTTTATCTGACTGTGGGTCATGATGTACACAGTGTGTCAGTGAGTGTGTTAATATTAATCTGTGTTCTCTGTCAGTGTGTTAATATTCCTGAGGACAGTGGGGGTGTTTTACACTTCACAGGGTGTATCTGACTGTGGGTCATGATATACACACTGTGTCAGTGAGTGTGTTAATATTAATCTGTGTTCTCTGTCAGTGTGTTAATATTACTGAGGACAGTGGGAATGTTTTACACTTCACAGGGTGTATCTGACTGTGGGTCATGATATACACAGTGTGTCAGTGAGTGTGTTAATATTAATCTGTGTTCTCTGTCAGTGTGTTAATATTACTGAGGACAGTGGGGGTGTTTTACACTTCACAGGGTGTATCTGACTGTGGGTCATGATATACACAGTGTGTCAGTGAGTGTGTTAATATTAATCTGTGTTCTCTGTCAGTGTGTTAATATTACTGAGGACAGTGGGGGTGTTTTACACTTCACAGGGTGAATCTGACTGTGGGTCATGATATACACAGTGTGTCAGTGAGTGTGTTAATATTAATCTGTGTACGCTATCAGTGTGTTAATATTACTGAGGAAAGTGGGAATGTTTTACACTTCACAGGGTGTATCTGACTGTGGGTCATGATATACACAGTGTGTCAGTGAGTGTGTTAATATTAATCTGTGTTCTCTGTCAGTGTGTTAATATTCCTGAGGACAGTGGGGATGTTTTACACTTCACAGGGTGTATCTGACTGTGGGTCATGATGTACACAGTGTGTCAGTGAGAGTGTTAATATTAATCTGTGTTCTCTGTCAGTGTGTTAATATTCCTGAGGACAGTGGGGGTGTTTTACACGTCACAGGCTTTATCTGACTGTGGGTCATGATGTACACAGTGTGTCAGTGAGTGTGTTAATATTAATCTGTGTTCTCTGTCAGTGTGTTAATATTCCTGAGGACAGTGGGGGTGTTTTACACTTCACAGGGTGTATCTGACTGTGGGTCATGATATACACACTGTGTCAGTGAGTGTGTTAATATTAATCTGTGTTCTCTGTCAGTGTGTTAATATTACTGAGGACAGTGGGAATGTTTTACACTTCACAGGGTGTATCTGACTGTGGGTCATGATATACACAGTGTGTCAGTGAGTGTGTTAATATTAATCTGTGTTCTCTGTCAGTGTGTTAATATTCCTGAGGACAGTGGGGATGTTTTACACTTCACAGGGTGTATCTGACTGTGGGTCATGATGTACACAGTGTGTCAGTGAGTGTGTTAATATTAATCTGTGTTCTCTGTCAGTGTGTTAATATTCCTGAGGACAGTGGGGGTGTTTTACACGTCACAGGCTTTATCTGACTGTGGGTCATGATGTACACAGTGTGTCAGTGAGTGTGTTAATATTAATCTGTGTTCTCTGTCAGTGTGTTAATATTCCTGAGGACAGTGGGGGTGTTTTACACTTCACAGGGTGTATCTGACTGTGGGTCATGATATACACACTGTGTCAGTGAGTGTGTTAATATTAATCTGTGTTCTCTGTCAGTGTGTTAATATTACTGAGGACAGTGGGAATGTTTTACACTTCACAGGGTGTATCTGACTGTGGGTCATGATATACACAGTGTGTCAGTGAGTGTGTTAATATTAATCTGTGTTCTCTGTCAGTGTGTTAATATTACTGAGGACAGTTGGGGTGTTTTACACTTCACAGGGTGTATCTGACTGTGGGTCATGATATACACAGTGTGTCAGTGAGTGTGTTAATATTAATCTGTGTTCTCTGTCAGTGTGTTAATATTACTGAGGACAGTGGGGGTGTTTTACACTTCACAGGGTGAATCTGACTGTGGGTCATGATATACACAGTGTGTCAGTGAGTGTGTTAATATTAATCTGTGTACGCTATCAGTGTGTTAATATTACTGAGGAAAGTGGGAATGTTTTACACTTCACAGGGTGTATCTGACTGTGGGTCATGATATACACAGTGTGTCAGTGAGTGTGTTAATATTAATCTGTGTTCTCTGTCAGTGTGTTAATATTCCTGAGGACAGAGGGGGTGTTTTACACTTCACTGGGTTTATCTGACTGTGGGTCATGATATACACAGTGTGTCAGTGAATGTGTTAATCTTTATCTGTGTACTCTGTCAGTGTGTTAATATTCCTGAGGACAGTGGGGGTGTTTTACACTTCACAGGGTGTATCTGACTGTGGGTCATGATGTGCACAGTGTGTCAGTGAGTGTGTTAATATTAATCTGTGTTCTCTGTCAGTGTGTTAATATTACTGAGGACAGTGGGGGTGTTTTACACTTCACAGGGTGTATCTGACTGTGGGTCATGATATACACAGTGTGTCAGTGAGTGTGTTAATATTAATCTGTGTTCTCTGTCAGTGTGTTAATATTACTGAGGACAGTGGGAATGTTTTACACTTCACAGGGTGTATCTGACTGTGGGTCATGATGTACACAGTGTGTCAGTGAGTGTGTTAATATTAATCTGTGTTCTCTGTCAGTGTGTTAATATTACTGAGGACAGTGGGGGTGTTTTACACTTCACAGGGTGTATCTGACTGTGGGTCATGATATACACAGTGTGTCAGTGAGTGTGTTAATATTAATCTGTGTTCTCTGTCAGTGTGTTAATATTACTGAGGACAGTGGGGGTGTTTTACACTTCACAGGGTGTATCTGACTGTGGGTCATGATATACACAGTGTGTCAGTGAGTGTGTTAATATTAATCTGTGTTCTCTGTCAGTGTGTTAATATTCCTGAGGACAGAGGGGGTGTTTTACACTTCACTGGGTTTATCTGACTGTGGGTCATGATATACACAGTGTGTCAGTGAATGTGTTAATATTAATCTGTGTACTCTGTCAGTGTGTTAATATTCCTGAGGACAGTGGGGGTGTTTTACACTTCACAGGGTTTATCTGACTGTGGGTCATGATATACACAGTGTGTCAGTGAGTGTGTTAATATTAATCTGTGTTCTCTGTCAGTGTGTTAATATTACTGAGGACAGTGGGGGTGTTTTACACTTCACAGGGTGTATCTGACTGTGGGTCATGATGTACACAGTGTGTCAGTGAGTGTGTTAATATTAATCTGTGTTCTCTGTCAGTGTGTTAATATTACTGAGGACAGTGGGGGTGTTTTACACTTCACAGGGTGTATCTGACTGTGGGTCATGATATACACAGTGTGTCAGTGAGTGTGTTAATATTAATCTGTGTTCTCTGTCAGTGTGTTAATATTCCTGAGGACAGTGGGGGTGTTTTACACTTCACCGGGTGTATCTGACTCTGGGTCATGATATACACAGTGTGTCAGTGAGTGTGTTAATATTAATCTGTGTTCTCTGTCAGTGTGTTAATATTACTGAGGACAGTGGGGGTGTTTTACACTTCACAGGGTGTATCTGACTGTGGGTCATGATATACACAGTGTGTCAGTGAGTGTGTTAATATTAATCTGTGTTCTCTGTCAGTGTGTTAATATTCCTGAGGACAGTGGGGGTGTTTTACACTTCACCGGGTGTATCTGACTGTGGGTCATGATGTACACAGTGTGTCAGTGAGTATGTTAATATTAATCTGTGTTCTCTGTCAGTGTGTTAATATTCCTGAGAACAGTGGGGGTGTTTTACACTTCACAGGGTGTATCTGACTGTGGGTCATGATATACACAGTGTGTCAGTGAGTGTGTTAATATTAATCTGTGTACGCTATCAGTGTGTTAATATTACTGAGGACAGTGGGAATGTTTTACACTTCACAGGGTGTATCTGACTGTGGGTCATGATATACACAGTGTGTCAGTGAGTGTGTTAATATTAATCTGTGTTCTCTGTCAGTGTGTTAATATTCCTGAGGACAGAGGGGGTGTTTTACACTTCACTGGGTTTATCTGACTGTGGGTCATGATATACACAGTGTGTCAGTGAATGTGTTAATATTAATCTGTGTACTCTGTCAGTGTGTTAATATTACTGAGGACAGTGGGGGTGTTTACACTTCACAGGGTGTATCTGACTGTGGGTCATGATATACACAGTGTGTCAGTGAGTGTGTTAATATTAATCTGTGTTCTCTGTCAGTGTGTTAATATTCCTGAGGACAGTGGGGGTGTTTTACACTTCACCGGGTGTATCTGACTGTGGGTCATGATGTACACAGTGTGTCAGTGAGTATGTTAATATTAATCTGTGTTCTCTGTCAGTGTGTTAATATTCCTGAGAACAGTGGGGGTGTTTTACACTTCACAGGGTGTATCTGACTGTGGGTCATGATATACACAGTGTGTCAGTGAGTGTGTTAATATTAATCTGTGTACGCTATCAGTGTGTTAATATTACTGAGGACAGTGGGAATGTTTTACACTTCACAGGGTGTATCTGACTGTGGGTCATGATATACACAGTGTGTCAGTGAGTGTGTTAATATTAATCTGTGTTCTCTGTCAGTGTGTTAATATTCCTGAGGACAGAGGGGGTGTTTTACACTTCACTGGGTTTATCTGACTGTGGGTCATGATATACACAGTGTGTCAGTGAATGTGTTAATATTAATCTGTGTTCTCTGTCAGTGTGTTAATATTACTGAGGACAGTGGGGGTGTTTTACACTTCACAGGGTGTATCTGACTGTGGGTCATGATATACACAGTGTGTCAGTGAGTGTGTTAATATTAATCTGTGTTCTCTGTCAGTGTGTTAATATTCCTGAGGACAGTGGGGGTGTTTTACACTTCACCGGGTGTATCTGACTGTGGGTCATGATGTACAAAGTGTGTCAGTGAGTGTGTTAATATTAATCTGTGTTCTCTGTCAGTGTGTTAATATTACTGAGGACAGTGGGGGTGTTTTACACTTCACAGGGGGTATCTGACTGTGGGTCATGATATACACAGTGTGTCAGTGAGTGTGTTAATATTAATCTGTGTTCTCTGTCAGTGTGTTAATATACCTGAGGACAGTGGGGGTGTTTTACACTTCACAGGGTGCATCTGACTGTGGGTCATGATATACACAGTGTGTCAGTGAGTGTATTAATATTAATCTGTGTTCTCTGTCAGTGTGTTAATATTGCTGAGGACAGTGGGGGTGTTTTACACTTCACCGGGTGTATCTGACTCTGGGTCATGATGTACACAGTGTGTCAGTGAGTGTGTTAATATTAATCTGTGTTCTCTGTCAGTGTGTTAATATTCCTGAGGACAGTGGGGGTGTTTTACACTTCACAGGGTTTATCTGACTGTGGGTCATGATATACACAGTGTCTCAGTGAGTGTGTTAATATTAATCTGTGTTCTCTGTCAGTGTGTTAATATTACTGAGGACAGTGGGGGTGTTTTACACTTCACAGGGTGTATCTGACTGTGGGTCATGATATACACAGTGTGTCAGTGAGTGTGTTAATATTAATCTGTGTTCTCTGTCAGTGTGTTAATATTCCTGAGGACAGTGGGGGTGTTTTACACTACACAGGGTGTATCTGACTGTGGGTCATGATATACACAGTGTGTCAGTGAGTGTGTTAATATTAATCTGTGTTGTCTGTCAGTGTGTTAATATTCCTGAGGACAGTGGGGGTGTTTTACACTTCACCGGGTGTATCTGACTCTGGGTCATGATATACACAGTGTGTCAGTGAGTGTGTTAATATTAATCTGTGTTCTCTGTCAGTGTGTTAATATTACTGAGGACAGTGGGGGTGTTTTACACTTCACAGGGTGTATCTGACTGTGGGTCATGATATACACAGTGTGTCAGTGAGTGTGTTAATATTAATCTGTGTTCTCTGTCAGTGTGTTAATATTCCTGAGGACAGTGGGGGTGTTTTACACTTCACCGGGTGTATCTGACTGTGGGTCATGATGTACACAGTGTGTCAGTGAGTATGTTAATATTAATCTGTGTTCTCTGTCAGTGTGTTAATATTCCTGAGAACAGTGGGGGTGTTTTACACTTCACAGGGTGTATCTGACTGTGGGTCATGATATACACAGTGTGTCAGTGAGTGTGTTAATATTAATCTGTGTACGCTATCAGTGTGTTAATATTACTGAGGACAGTGGGAATGTTTTACACTTCACAGGGTGTATCTGACTGTGGGTCATGATATACACAGTGTGTCAGTGAGTGTGTTAATATTAATCTGTGTTCTCTGTCAGTGTGTTAATATTCCTGAGGACAGAGGGGGTGTTTTACACTTCACTGGGTTTATCTGACTGTGGGTCATGATATACACAGTGTGTCAGTGAATGTGTTAATATTAATCTGTGTACTCTGTCAGTGTGTTAATATTACTGAGGACAGTGGGGGTGTTTTACACTTCACAGGGTGTATCTGACTGTGGGTCATGATATACACAGTGTGTCAGTGAGTGTGTTAATATTAATCTGTGTTCTCTGTCAGTGTGTTAATATTCCTGAGGACAGTGGGGGTGTTTTACACTTCACCGGGTGTATCTGACTGTGGGTCATGATGTACACAGTGTGTCAGTGAGTATGTTAATATTAATCTGTGTTCTCTGTCAGTGTGTTAATATTCCTGAGAACAGTGGGGGTGTTTTACACTTCACAGGGTGTATCTGACTGTGGGTCATGATATACACAGTGTGTCAGTGAGTGTGTTAATATTAATCTGTGTACGCTATCA
Organism: Heterodontus francisci; assembly: GCF_036365525.1. Lineage (NCBI taxonomy): Eukaryota > Metazoa > Chordata > Chondrichthyes > Heterodontiformes > Heterodontidae > Heterodontus > Heterodontus francisci. The sequence continues at coordinate 2,398,082 of NW_027141873.1, read as the reverse complement.
GTGTGTTAATATTACTGAGGACAGTGGGAATGTTTTACACTTCACAGGGTGTATCTGACTGTGGGTCATGATATACACAGTGTGTCAGTGAGTGTGTTAATATTAATCTGTGTTCTCTGTCAGTGTGTTAATATTCCTGAGGACAGAGGGGGTGTTTTACACTTCACTGGGTTTATCTGACTGTGGGTCATGATATACACAGTGTGTCAGTGAATGTGTTAATATTAATCTGTGTTCTCTGTCAGTGTGTTAATATTACTGAGGACAGTGGGGGTGTTTTACACTTCACAGGGTGTATCTGACTGTGGGTCATGATATACACAGTGTGTCAGTGAGTGTGTTAATATTAATCTGTGTTCTCTGTCAGTGTGTTAATATTCCTGAGGACAGTGGGGGTGTTTTACACTTCACCGGGTGTATCTGACTGTGGGTCATGATGTACACAGTGTGTCAGTGAGTATGTTAATATTAATCTGTGTTCTCTGTCAGTGTGTTAATATTCCTGAGAACAGTGGGGGTGTTTTACACTTCACAGGGTGTATCTGACTGTAGGTCATGATATACACAGTGTGTCAGTGAGTGTGTTAATATTAATCTGTGTACGCTATCAGTGTGTTAATATTACTGAGGACAGTGGGAATGTTTTACACTTCACAGGGTGTATCTGACTGTGGGTCATGATATACACAGTGTGTCAGTGAGTGTGTTAATATTAATCTGTGTTCTCTGTCAGTGTGTTAATATTCCTGAGGACAGAGGGGGTGTTTTACACTTCACTGGGTTTATCTGACTGTGGGTCATGATATACACAGTGTGTCAGTGAATGTGTTAATATTAATCTGTGTACTCTGTCAGTGTGTTAATATTCCTGAGGACAGTGGGGGTGTTTTACACTTCACAGGGTGTATCTGACTGTGGGTCATGATATACACAGTGTGTCAGTGAGTGTGTTAATATTAATCAGTGTTCTCTGTCAGTGTGTTAATATTACTGAGGACAGTGGGGGTGTTTTACACTTCACAGGGTGTATCTGACTGTGGGTCATGATATACACAGTGTGTCAGTGAGTGTGTTAATATTAATCTGTGTTCTCTGTCAGTGTGTTAATATTACTGAGGACAGTGGGAATGTTTTATACTTCACAGGGTGTATCTGACTCTGGGTCATGATGTACACAGTGTGTCAGTGAGTGTGTTAATATTAATCTGTGTTCTCTGTCAGTGTGTTAATATTCCTGAGGACAGTGGGGGTGTTTTACACTTCACAGGGTGTATCTGACTGTGGGTCATGATATACACAGTGTGTCAGTGAGTGTGTTAATATTAATCTGTGTTCTCTGTCAGTGTGTTAATATTACTGAGGACAGTGGGGGTGTTTTACACTTCACAGGGTGTATCTGACTGTGGGTCATGATATACACAGTGTGTCAGTGAGTGTGTTAATATTAATCTGTGTTCTCTGTCAGTGTGTTAATATTACTGAGGACAGTGGGGGTGTTTTACACTTCACAGGGTGTATCTGACTGTGGGTCATGATATACACAGTGTGTCAGTGAGTGTGTTAATATTAATCTGTGTTCTCTGTCAGTGTGTTAATATTACTGAAGACAGTGGGGGTGTTTTACACTTCACAGGGTGTATCTGACTGTGGGTCATGATATACACAGTGTGTCAGTGAGTGTGTTAATATTAATCTGTGTTCTCTGTCAGTGTGTTAATATTCCTGAGGACAGTGGGGGTGTTTTACACTTCACAGGGTGTATCTGACTGTGGGTCATGATATACACAGTGTGTCAGTGAGTGTGTTAATATTAATCTGTGTTCTCTGTCAGTGTGTTAATATTACTGAGGACAGTGGGGGTGTTTTACACTTCACAGGGTGTATCTGACTGTGGGTCATGATGTACTCAGTGTGTCAGTGAGTGTGTTAATATTAATCTGTGTTCTCTGTCAGTGTGTTAATATTCCTGAGGACAGTGGGGATGTTTTACACTTCACAGGGTGTATCTGACTGTGGGTCATGATATACACAGTTTGTCAGTGAGTGTGTTAATATTAATCTGTGTTCTCTGTCAGTGTGTTAATATTACTGAGGACAGTGGGGATGTTTTACACTTCACAGGGTTTATCTGACTGTGGGTCATGATATACACAGTGTGTCAGTGAGTGTGTTAATATTAATCTGTGTTCTCTGTCAGTGTGTTAATATTCCTGAGGACAGAGGGGGTGTTTTACACTTCACTGGGTTTATCTGACTGTGGGTCATGATATACACAGTGTGTCAGTGAATGTGTTAATATTAATCTGTGTACTCTGTCAGTGTGTTAATATTCCTGAGGACAGTGGGGGTGTTTTACACTTCACAGGGTTTATCTGACTGTGGGTCATGATATACACAGTGTGTCAGTGAGTGTGTTAATATTAATCTGTGTTCTCTGTCAGTGTGTTAATATTACTGAGGACAGTGGGGGTGTTTTACACTTCACAGGGTGTATCTGACTGTGGGTCATGATGTACACAGTGTGTCAGTGAGTGTGTTAATATTAATCTGTGTTCTCTGTCAGTGTGTTAATATTACTGAGGATAGTGGGGATGTTTTACACTTCACAGGGTGTATCTGACTGTGGGTCATGATGTACACAGTGTGTCAGTGAGTGTGTTAATATTAATCTGTGTTCTCTGTCAGTGTGTTAATATTACTGAGGACAGTGGGGGTGTTTTACACTTCACAGGGTGTATCTGACTGTGGGTCATGATATACACAGTGTGTCAGTGAGTGTGTTAATATTAATCTGTGTTCTCTGTCAGTGTGTTAATATTCCTGAGGACAGTGGGGGTGTTTTACACTTCACAGGGTGTATCTGACTGTGGGTCATGATATACACAGTGTGTCAGTGAGTGTGTTAATATTAATCTGTGTTCTCTGTCAGTGTGTTAATATTACTGAGGACAGTGGGAGTGTTTTACACTTCACAGGGTGTATCTGACTGTGGGTCATGATATACACAGTGTGTCAGTGAGTGTGTTAATATTAATCTGTGTTCTCTGTCAGTGTGTTAATATTCCTGAGGACAGTGGGGGTGTTTTACACTTCACAGGGTGTATCTGACTGTGGGTCATGATATACACAGTGTGTCAGTGAGTGTGTTAATGTTAATCTGTTTTCACTGTCAGTGTGTTAATATTCCTGAGGACAGTGGGGATGTTTTACACTTCACAGGGTGTATCTGACTTTGGGTCATGATATACACAGTGTGTCAGTGAGTGTGTTAATATTAATCTGTGTTCTCTGTCAGTGTGTTAATATTACTGAGGACAGTGGGGGTGTTTTACACTTCACAGGGTGTATCTGACTGTGGGTCATGATGTACAAAGTGTGTCAGTGAGTGTGTTAATATTAATCTGTGTTCTCTGTCAGTTTGTTAATATTACTGAGGACAGTGGTGGTGTTTTATACTTCACAGGGGGTATCTGACTGTGGGTCATGATATACACAGTGTGTCAGTGAGTGTGTTAATATTAATCTGTGTTCTCTGTCAGTGTGTTAATATACCTGAGGACAGTGGGGGTGTTTTACACTTCACAGGGTGCATCTGACTGTGGGTCATGATATACACAGTGTGTCAGTGAGTGTATTAATATTAATCTGTGTTCTCTGTCAGTGTGTTAATATTGCTGAGGACAGTGGGGGTGTTTTACACTTCACAGGGTGTATCTGACTGTGGGTCATGATATACACAGTGTGTCAGTGAGTGTGTTTATATTAATCTTTGTTCTCTGTCAGTGTGTTAATATTACTGAGGACAGTGGGGGTGTTTTAAACTTCACAGGGTGTATCTGACTGTGGGTCATGATGTACACAGTGTGTCAGTGAGTGTGTTAATATTAATCTGTGTTCTCTGTCAGTGTGTTAATATTACTGAGGACAGTGGGGGTGTTTTACACTTCACAGGGTTTATCTGACTGTGGGTCATGATATACACAGTGTCTCAGTGAGTGTGTTAATATTAATCTGTGTTCTCTGTCAGTGTGTTAATATTACTGAGGACAGTGGGGGTGTTTTACACTTCACAGGGTGTATCTGACTGTGGGTCATGATATACACAGTGTGTCAGTGAGTGTGTTAATATTAATCTGTGTTCTCTGTCAGTGTGTTAATATTCCTGAGGACAGTGGGGGTGTTTTACACTACACAGGGTGTATCTGACTGTGGGTCATGATATACACAGTGTGTCAGTGAGTGTGTTAATATTAATCTGTGTTCTCTGTCAGTGTGTTAATATTACTGAGGACAGTGGGGGTGTTTTACACTTCACAGGGTGTATCTGACTGTGGGTCATGATATACACAGTGTGTCAGTGAGTGTGTTAATATTAATCTGTGTTCTCTGTCAGTGTGTTAATATTCCTGAGGACAGTGGGGGTGTTTTACACTTCACCGGGTGTATCTGACTGTGGGTCATGATGTACACAGTGTGTCAGTGAGTATGTTAATATTAATCTGTGTTCTCTGTCAGTGTGTTAATATTCCTGAGAACAGTGGGGGTGTTTTACACTTCACAGGGTGTATCTGACTGTGGGTCATGATATACACAGTGTGTCAGTGAGTGTGTTAATATTAATCTGTGTACGCTATCAGTGTGTTAATATTACTGAGGACAGTGGGAATGTTTTACACTTCACAGGGTGTATCTGACTGTGGGTCATGATATACACAGTGTGTCAGTGAGTGTGTTAATATTAATCTGTGTTCTCTGTCAGTGTGTTAATATTCCTGAGGACAGTGGGGGTGTTTTACACTTCACAGGGTGTATCTGACTGTGGGTCATGATATACACAGTGTGTCAGTGAGTGTGTTAATATTAATCTGTGTTCTCTGTCAGTGTGTTAATATTACTGAGGACAGTGGGGGTGTTTTACACTTCACAGGGTGTATCTGACTGTGGGTCATGATATACACAGTGTGTCAGTGAGTGTGTTAATATTAATCTGTGTTCTCTGTCAGTGTGTTAATATTACTGAGGACAGTGGGGGTGTTTTACACTTCACAGGGTGTATCTGACTGTGGGTCATGATATACACAGTGTGTCAGTGAGTGTGTTAATATTAATCTGTGTTCTCTGTCAGTGTGTTAATATTACTGAAGACAGTGGGGGTGTTTTACACTTCACAGGGTGTATCTGACTGTGGGTCATGATATACACAGTGTGTCAGTGAGTGTGTTAATATTAATCTGTGTTCTCTGTCAGTGTGTTAATATTCCTGAGGACAGTGGGGGTGTTTTACACTTCACAGGGTGTATCTGACTGTGGGTCATGATATACACAGTGTGTCAGTGAGTGTGTTAATATTAATCTGTGTTCTCTGTCAGTGTGTTAATATTACTGAGGACAGTGGGGGTGTTTTACACTTCACAGGGTGTATCTGACTGTGGGTCATGATGTACTCAGTGTGTCAGTGAGTGTGTTAATATTAATCTGTGTTCTCTGTCAGTGTGTTAATATTCCTGAGGACAGTGGGGATGTTTTACACTTCACAGGGTGTATCTGACTGTGGGTCATGATATACACAGTTTGTCAGTGAGTGTGTTAATATTAATCTGTGTTCTCTGTCAGTGTGTTAATATTACTGAGGACAGTGGGGATGTTTTACACTTCACAGGGTTTATCTGACTGTGGGTCATGATATACACAGTGTGTCAGTGAGTGTGTTAATATTAATCTGTGTTCTCTGTCAGTGTGTTAATATTCCTGAGGACAGAGGGGGTGTTTTACACTTCACTGGGTTTATCTGACTGTGGGTCATGATATACACAGTGTGTCAGTGAATGTGTTAATATTAATCTGTGTACTCTGTCAGTGTGTTAATATTCCTGAGGACAGTGGGGGTGTTTTACACTTCACAGGGTTTATCTGACTGTGGGTCATGATATACACAGTGTGTCAGTGAGTGTGTTAATATTAATCTGTGTTCTCTGTCAGTGTGTTAATATTACTGAGGACAGTGGGGGTGTTTTACACTTCACAGGGTGTATCTGACTGTGGGTCATGATGTACACAGTGTGTCAGTGAGTGTGTTAATATTAATCTGTGTTCTCTGTCAGTGTGTTAATATTACTGAGGATAGTGGGGATGTTTTACACTTCACAGGGTGTATCTGACTGTGGGTCATGATGTACACAGTGTGTCAGTGAGTGTGTTAATATTAATCTGTGTTCTCTGTCAGTGTGTTAATATTACTGAGGACAGTGGGGGTGTTTTACACTTCACAGGGTGTATCTGACTGTGGGTCATGATATACACAGTGTGTCAGTGAGTGTGTTAATATTAATCTGTGTTCTCTGTCAGTGTGTTAATATTCCTGAGGACAGTGGGGGTGTTTTACACTTCACAGCGTGTATCTGACTGTGGGTCATGATATGCACAGTGTGTCAGTGAGTGTGTTAATATTAATCTGTGTTCTCTGTCAGTGTGTTAATATTACTGAGGACAGTGGGGGTGTTTTACACTTCACAGGGTGTATCTGACTGTGGGTCATGATATACACAGTGTGTCAGTGAGTGTGTTAATATTAATCTGTGTTCTCTGTCAGTGTGTTAATATTACTGAGGACAGTGGGGGTGTTTTACACTTCACAGGGTGTATCTGACTGTGGGTCATGATATACACAGTGTGTCAGTGAGTGTGTTAATATTAATCTGTGTTCTCTGTCAGTGTGTTAATATTACTGAAGACAGTGGGGGTGTTTTACACTTCACAGGGTGTATCTGACTGTGGGTCATGATATACACAGTGTGTCAGTGAGTGTGTTAATATTAATCTGTGTTCTCTGTCAGTGTGTTAATATTCCTGAGGACAGTGGGGGTGTTTTACACTTCACAGGGTGTATCTGACTGTGGGTCATGATATACACAGTGTGTCAGTGAGTGTGTTAATATTAATCTGTGTTCTCTGTCAGTGTGTTAATATTACTGAGGACAGTGGGGGTGTTTTACACTTCACAGGGTGTATCTGACTGTGGGTCATGATGTACTCAGTGTGTCAGTGAGTGTGTTAATATTAATCTGTGTTCTCTGTCAGTGTGTTAATATTCCTGAGGACAGTGGGGATGTTTTACACTTCACAGGGTGTATCTGACTGTGGGTCATGATATACACAGTTTGTCAGTGAGTGTGTTAATATTAATCTGTGTTCTCTGTCAGTGTGTTAATATTACTGAGGACAGTGGGGATGTTTTACACTTCACAGGGTTTATCTGACTGTGGGTCATGATATACACAGTGTGTCAGTGAGTGTGTTAATATTAATCTGTGTTCTCTGTCACTGTGTTAATATTCCTGAGGACAGAGGGGGTGTTTTACACTTCACTGGGTTTATCTGACTGTGGGTCATGATATACACAGTGTGTCAGTGAATGTGTTAATATTAATCTGTGTACTCTGTCAGTGTGTTAATATTCCTGAGGACAGTGGGGGTGTTTTACACTTCACAGGGTTTATCTGACTGTGGGTCATGATATACACAGTGTGTCAGTGAGTGTGTTAATATTAATCTGTGTTCTCTGTCAGTGTGTTAATATTACTGAGGACAGTGGGGGTGTTTTACACTTCACAGGGTGTATCTGACTGTGGGTCATGATGTACACAGTGTGTCAGTGAGTGTGTTAATATTAATCTGTGTTCTCTGTCAGTGTGTTAATATTACTGAGGATAGTGGGGATGTTTTACACTTCACAGGGTGTATCTGACTGTGGGTCATGATGTACACAGTGTGTCAGTGAGTGTGTTAATATTAATCTGTGTTCTCTGTCAGTGTGTTAATATTACTGAGGACAGTGGGGGTGTTTTACACTTCACAGGGTGTATCTGACTGTGGGTCATGATATACACAGTGTGTCAGTGAGTGTGTTAATATTAATCTGTGTTCTCTGTCAGTGTGTTAATATTCCTGAGGACAGTGGGGGTGTTTTACACTTCACAGGGTGTATCTGACTGTGGGTCATGATATACACAGTGTGTCAGTGAGTGTGTTAATATTAATCTGTGTTCTCTGTCAGTGTGTTAATATTACTGAGGACAGTGGGAGTGTTTTACACTTCACAGGGTGTATCTGACTGTGGGTCATGATATACACAGTGTGTCAGTGAGTGTGTTAATATTAATCTGTGTTCTCTGTCAGTGTGTTAATATTCCTGAGGACAGTGGGGGTGTTTTACACTTCACAGGGTGTATCTGACTGTGGGTCATGATATACACAGTGTGTCAGTGAGTGTGTTAATGTTAATCTGTTTTCACTGTCAGTGTGTTAATATTCCTGAGGACAGTGGGGATGTTTTACACTTCACAGGGTGTATCTGACTTTGGGTCATGATATACACAGTGTGTCAGTGAGTGTGTTAATATTAATCTGTGTTCTCTGTCAGTGTGTTAATATTACTGAGGACAGTGGGGGTGTTTTACACTTCACAGGGTGTATCTGACTGTGGGTCATGATGTACAAAGTGTGTCAGTGAGTGTGTTAATATTAATCTGTGTTCTCTGTCAGTGTGTTAATATTACTGAGGACAGTGGTGGTGTTTTATACTTCACAGGGGGTATCTGACTGTGGGTCATGATATACACAGTGTGTCAGTGAGTGTGTTAATATTAATCTGTGTTCTCTGTCAGTGTGTTAATATACCTGAGGACAGTGGGGGTGTTTTACACTTCACAGGGTGCATCTGACTGTGGGTCATGATATACACAGTGTGTCAGTGAGTGTATTAATATTAATCTGTGTTCTCTGTCAGTGTGTTAATATTGCTGAGGACAGTGGGGGTGTTTTACACTTCACAGGGTGTATCTGACTGTGGGTCATGATATACACATTGTGTCAGTGAGTGTGTTTATATTAATCTTTGTTCTCTGTCAGTGTGTTAATATTACTGAGGACAGTGGGGGTGTTTTACACTTCACAGGGTGTATCTGACTGTGGGTCATGATGTACACAGTGTGTCAGTGAGTGTGTTAATATTAATCTGTGTTCTCTGTCAGTGTGTTAATATTACTGAGGACAGTGGGGGTGTTTTACACTTCACAGGGTTTATCTGACTGTGGGTCATGATATACACAGTGTCTCAGTGAGTGTGTTAATATTAATCTGTGTTCTCTGTCAGTGTGTTAATATTACTGAGGACAGTGGGGGTGTTTTACACTTCACAGGGTGTATCTGACTGTGGGTCATGATATACACAGTGTGTCAGTGAGTGTGTTAATATTAATCTGTGTTCTCTGTCAGTGTGTTAATATTCCTGAGGACAGTGGGGGTGTTTTACACTACACAGGGTGTATCTGACTGTGGGTCATGATATACACAGTGTGTCAGTGAGTGTGTTAATATTAATCTGTGTTCTCTGTCAGTGTGTTAATATTACTGAGGACAGTGGGGGTGTTTTACACTTCACAGGGTGTATCTGACTGTGGGTCATGATATACACAGTGTGTCAGTGAGTGTGTTAATATTAATCTGTGTTCTCTGTCAGTGTGTTAATATTCCTGAGGACAGTGGGGGTGTTTTACACTTCACCGGGTGTATCTGACTGTGGGTCATGATGTACACAGTGTGTCAGTGAGTATGTTAATATTAATCTGTGTTCTCTGTCAGTGTGTTAATATTCCTGAGAACAGTGGGGGTGTTTTACACTTCACAGGGTGTATCTGACTGTGGGTCATGATATACACAGTGTGTCAGTGAGTGTGTTAATATTAATCTGTGTACGCTATCAGTGTGTTAATATTACTGAGGACAGTGGGAATGTTTTACACTTCACAGGGTGTATCTGACTGTGGGTCATGATATACACAGTGTGTCAGTGAGTGTGTTAATATTAATCTGTGTTCTCTGTCAGTGTGTTAATATTCCTGAGGACAGTGGGGGTGTTTTACACTTCACAGGGTGTATCTGACTGTGGGTCATGATATACACAGTGTGTCAGTGAGTGTGTTAATATTAATCTGTGTTCTCTGTCAGTGTGTTAATATTACTGAGGACAGTGGGGGTGTTTTACACTTCACAGGGTGTATCTGACTGTGGGTCATGATATACACAGTGTGTCAGTGAGTGTGTTAATATTAATCTGTGTTCTCTGTCAGTGTGTTAATATTACTGAGGACAGTGGGGGTGTTTTACACTTCACAGGGTGTATCTGACTGTGGGTCATGATATACACAGTGTGTCAGTGAGTGTGTTAATATTAATCTGTGTTCTCTGTCAGTGTGTTAATATTACTGAAGACAGTGGGGGTGTTTTACACTTCACAGGGTGTATCTGACTGTGGGTCATGATATACACAGTGTGTCAGTGAGTGTGTTAATATTAATCTGTGTTCTCTGTCAGTGTGTTAATATTCCTGAGGACAGTGGGGGTGTTTTACACTTCACAGGGTGTATCTGACTGTGGGTCATGATATACACAGTGTGTCAGTGAGTGTGTTAATATTAATCTGTGTTCTCTGTCAGTGTGTTAATATTACTGAGGACAGTGGGGGTGTTTTACACTTCACAGGGTGTATCTGACTGTGGGTCATGATGTACTCAGTGTGTCAGTGAGTGTGTTAATATTAATCTGTGTTCTCTGTCAGTGTGTTAATATTCCTGAGGACAGTGGGGATGTTTTACACTTCACAGGGTGTATCTGACTGTGGGTCATGATATACACAGTTTGTCAGTGAGTGTGTTAATATTAATCTGTGTTCTCTGTCAGTGTGTTAATATTACTGAGGACAGTGGGGATGTTTTACACTTCACAGGGTTTATCTGACTGTGGGTCATGATATACACAGTGTGTCAGTGAGTGTGTTAATATTAATCTGTGTTCTCTGTCAGTGTGTTAATATTCCTGAGGACAGAGGGGGTGTTTTACACTTCACTGGGTTTATCTGACTGTGGGTCATGATATACACAGTGTGTCAGTGAATGTGTTAATATTAATCTGTGTACTCTGTCAGTGTGTTAATATTCCTGAGGACAGTGGGGGTGTTTTACACTTCACAGGGTTTATCTGACTGTGGGTCATGATATACACAGTGTGTCAGTGAGTGTGTTAATATTAATCTGTGTTCTCTGTCAGTGTGTTAATATTACTGAGGACAGTGGGGGTGTTTTACACTTCACAGGGTGTATCTGACTGTGGGTCATGATGTACACAGTGTGTCAGTGAGTGTGTTAATATTAATCTGTGTTCTCTGTCAGTGTGTTAATATTACTGAGGATAGTGGGGATGTTTTACACTTCACAGGGTGTATCTGACTGTGGGTCATGATGTACACAGTGTGTCAGTGAGTGTGTTAATATTAATCTGTGTTCTCTGTCAGTGTGTTAATATTACTGAGGACAGTGGGGGTGTTTTACACTTCACAGGGTGTATCTGACTGTGGGTCATGATATACACAGTGTGTCAGTGAGTGTGTTAATATTAATCTGTGTTCTCTGTCAGTGTGTTAATATTCCTGAGGACAGTGGGGGTGTTTTACACTTCACAGGGTGTATCTGACTGTGGGTCATGATATACACAGTGTGTCAGTGAGTGTGTTAATATTAATCTGTGTTCTCTGTCAGTGTGTTAATATTACTGAGGACAGTGGGAGTGTTTTACACTTCACAGGGTGTATCTGACTGTGGGTCATGATATACACAGTGTGTCAGTGAGTGTGTTAATATTAATCTGTGTTCTCTGTCAGTGTGTTAATATTCCTGAGGACAGTGGGGGTGTTTTACACTTCACAGGGTGTATCTGACTGTGGGTCATGATATACACAGTGTGTCAGTGAGTGTGTTAATGTTAATCTGTTTTCACTGTCAGTGTGTTAATATTCCTGAGGACAGTGGGGATGTTTTACACTTCACAGGGTGTATCTGACTTTGGGTCATGATATACACAGTGTGTCAGTGAGTGTGTTAATATTAATCTGTGTTCTCTGTCAGTGTGTTAATATTACTGAGGACAGTGGGGGTGTTTTACACTTCACAGGGTGTATCTGACTGTGGGTCATGATGTACAAAGTGTGTCAGTGAGTGTGTTAATATTAATCTGTGTTCTCTGTCAGTGTGTTAATATTACTGAGGACAGTGGTGGTGTTTTATACTTCACAGGGGGTATCTGACTGTGGGTCATGATATACACAGTGTGTCAGTGAGTGTGTTAATATTAATCTGTGTTCTCTGTCAGTGTGTTAATATACCTGAGGACAGTGGGGGTGTTTTACACTTCACAGGGTGCATCTGACTGTGGGTCATGATATACACAGTGTGTCAGTGAGTGTATTAATATTAATCTGTGTTCTCTGTCAGTGTGTTAATATTGCTGAGGACAGTGGGGGTGTTTTACACTTCACAGGGTGTATCTGACTGTGGGTCATGATATACACAGTGTGTCAGTGAGTGTGTTTATATTAATCTTTGTTCTCTGTCAGTGTGTTAATATTACTGAGGACAGTGGGGGTGTTTTACACTTCACAGGGTGTATCTGACTGTGGGTCATGATGTACACAGTGTGTCAGTGAGTGTGTTAATATTAATCTGTGTTCTCTGTCAGTGTGTTAATATTACTGAGGACAGTGGGGGTGTTTTACACTTCACAGGGTTTATCTGACTGTGGGTCATGATATACACAGTGTCTCAGTGAGTGTGTTAATATTAATCTGTGTTCTCTGTCAGTGTGTTAATATTACTGAGGACAGTGGGGGTGTTTTACACTTCACAGGGTGTATCTGACTGTGGGTCATGATATACACAGTGTGTCAGTGAGTGTGTTAATATTAATCTGTGTTCTCTGTCAGTGTGTTAATATTCCTGAGGACAGTGGGGGTGTTTTACACTACACAGGGTGTATCTGACTGTGGGTCATGATATACACAGTGTGTCAGTGAGTGTGTTAATATTAATCTGTGTTCTCTGTCAGTGTGTTAATATTACTGAGGACAGTGGGGGTGTTTTACACTTCACAGGGTGTATCTGACTGTGGGTCATGATATACACAGTGTGTCAGTGAGTGTGTTAATATTAATCTGTGTTCTCTGTCAGTGTGTTAATATTCCTGAGGACAGTGGGGGTGTTTTACACTTCACCGGGTGTATCTGACTGTGGGTCATGATGTACACAGTGTGTCAGTGAGTATGTTAATATTAATCTGTGTTCTCTGTCAGTGTGTTAATATTCCTGAGAACAGTGGGGGTGTTTTACACTTCACAGGGTGTATCTGACTGTGGGTCATGATATACACAGTGTGTCAGTGAGTGTGTTAATATTAATCTGTGTACGCTATCAGTGTGTTAATATTACTGAGGACAGTGGGAATGTTTTACACTTCACAGGGTGTATCTGACTGTGGGTCATGATATACACAGTGTGTCAGTGAGTGTGTTAATATTAATCTGTGTTCTCTGTCAGTGTGTTAATATTCCTGAGGACAGAGGGGGTGTTTTACACTTCACTGGGTTTATCTGACTGTGGGTCATGATATACACAGTGTGTCAGTGAATGTGTTAATATTAATCTGTGTACTCTGTCAGTGTGTTAATATTCCTGAGGACAGTGGGGGTGTTTTACACTTCACAGGGTGTATCTGACTGTGGGTCATGATATACACAGTGTGTCAGTGAGTGTGTTAATATTAATCAGTGTTCTCTGTCAGTGTGTTAATATTACTGAGGACAGTGGGGGTGTTTTACACTTCACAGGGTGTATCTGACTGTGGGTCATGATATACACAGTGTGTCAGTGAGTGTGTTAATATTAATCTGTGTTCTCTGTCAGTGTGTTAATATTACTGAGGACAGTGGGAATGTTTTACACTTCACAGGGTGTATCTGACTGTGGGTCATGATATACACAGTGTGTCAGTGAGTGTGTTAATATTAATCTGTGTTCTCTGTCTGTGTGTTAATATTACTGAGGACAGTGGGAGTGTTTTACACTTCACAGGGTGTATCTGACTGTGGGTCATGATATACACAGTGTGTCAGTGAGTGTGTTAATATTAATCTGTGTTCTCTGTCAGTGTGTTAATATTCCTGAGGACAGTGGGGGTGTTTTACACTTCACAGGGTGTATCTGACTGTGGGTCATGATATACACAGTGTGTCAGTGAGTGTGTTAATATTAATCTGTGTTCTCTGTCAGTGTGTTAATATTACTGAGGACAGTGGGGGTGTTTTACACTTCACAGTGTGTATCTGACTGTGGGTCATGATATACACAGTGTGTCAGTGAGTGTGTTAATATTAATCTGTGTTCTCTGTCAGTGTGTTAATATTCCTGAGGACAGTGGGGATGTTTTACACTTCACCGGGTGTATCTGACTGTGGGTCATGATATACACAGTGTGTCAGTGAGTGTGTTAATATTAATCTGTGTTCTCTGTCAGTGTGTTAATATTACTGTGGACAGTGGGGGTATTTTACACTTCACAGGGTGTATCTGACTGTGGGTCATGATATACACAGTGTGTCAGTGAGTGTGTTAATATTAATCTGTGTTCTCTGTCAGTGTGTTAATATTACTGAGGACAGTGGGGGTGTTTTACACTTCACAGGGTGTATCTGACTGTGGGTCATGATATACACAGTGTGTCAGTGAGTGTGTTAATATTAATCTGTGTTCTCTGTCAGTGTGTTAATATTCCTGAGGACAGTCGGGGTGTTTTACACTTCACCGGGTGTATCTGACTGTGGGTCATGATATACACAGTGTGTCAGTGAGTATGTTAATATTAATCTGTGTTCTCTGTCAGTGTGTTAATATTCCTGAGAACAGTGGGGGTGTTTTACACTTCACAGGGTGTATCTGGCTGTGGGTCATGATATACACAGTGTGTCAGTGAGTGTATTAATATTAATCTGTGTTCTCTGTCAGTGTGTTAATATTCCTGAGGACAGTGGGGATGTTTTACACTTCACAGGGTGTTACTGACTGTGGGTCATGATATACACAGTGTGTCAGTGAGTGTGTTAATATTAATCTGTATTCTCTGTCAGTGTGTTAATATTACTGAGGACAGTGGGAGTGTTTTACACTTCACAGGGTGTATCTGACTGTGGGTCATGATATACACAGTGTGTCAGTGAGTGTGTTAATATTAATCTGTGTTCTCTGTCAGTGTGTTAATATTACTGAGGACAGTGGGGGTGTTTTACACTTCACAGGGTGTATCTGACTGTGGGTCATGATATACACAGTGTGTCAGTGAGTGTGTTAATATTAATCTGTGTTCTCTGTCAGTGTGTTAATATTACTGAGGACAGTGGGGGTGTTTTACACTTCACAGGGTGTATCTGACTGTGGGTCATGATATACACAGTGTGTCAGTGAGTGTGTTAATATTAATCTGTGTTCTCTGTCATTGTGTTAATATTACTGAGGACAGTGATGGTGTTTTACACTTCACAGGGTGTATCTGACTGTGGGTCATGATGTACACAGTGTGTCAGTGAGTGTGTTAATATTAATCTGTGTTCTCTGTCAGTGTGTTAATATTCCTGAGGACAGTGGGGGTGTTTTACACTTCACAGGGTGTATCTGACTGTGGGTCATGATGTACACAGTGTGTCAGTGAGTGTGCTAATATTAATCTGTGTTCTCTGTCAGTGTGTTAATATTCCTGAGGACAGTGGGGGTGTTTTACACTTCACAGGGTGTATCTGACTGTGGGTCATGATGTACACAGTGTGTCAGTGAGTGTGTTAATATTAATCTGTGTTCTCTGTCAGTGTGTTAATATTACTGAGGACAGTGGGGGTGTTTTACACTTCACAGGGTTTATCTGACTGTGGGTCATGATATACACAGTGTGTCAGTGAGTGTGTTAATATTAATCTGTGTTCTCTGTCAGTGTGTTAATATTGCTGAGGACAGTGGGGGTGTTTTACACTTCACAGGATGTATCTGACTGTGGGTCATGATATACACAGTGTGTCAGTGAGTGTGTTAATATTAATCTGTGTTCTCTGTCAGTGTGTTAATATTCCTGAGGACAGTGGGGGTGTTTTACACTTCACAGGGTGTATCTGACTGTGGGTCATGATATACACAGTGTGTCAGTGAGTGTGTTAATATTAATCTGTGTTCTCTGTCAGTGTGTTAATATTACTGAGGACAGTGGGGGTGTTTTACACTTCACAGGGTGTATCTGGCTGTGGGTCATGATGTGCACAGTGTGTCAGTGAGTGTGTTAATATTAATCTGTGTTCTCTGTCAGTGTGTTAATATTCCTGAGGACAGTGGGGGTGTTTTACACTTCACAGGGTGTATCTAACTGTGGGTCATGATATACACAGTGTGTCAGTGAGTGTGTTAATATTAATCTGTGTTCTCTGTCAGTGTGTTAATATTGCTGAGGACAGAGGGGGTGTTTTACACTTCACCGGGTGTATCTGACTGTGGGTCATGATATACACAGTGTGTCAGTGAGTGTGTTAATATTAATCTGTGTTCTCTGTCAGTGTGTTAATATTACTGAGGACAGTGGGGGTGTTTTACACTTCACAGGGTGTATCTGACTGTGGGTCATGATATACACAGTGTGTCAGTGAGTGTGTTAATATTAATCTGTGTTCTCTGTCAGTGTGTTAATATTCCTGAGGACAGTGGGGGTGTTTTACACTTCACCGGGTGTATCTGACTGTGGGTCATGATGTACACAGTGTGTCAGTGAGTATGTTAATATTAATCTGTGTTCTCTGTCAGTGTGTTAATATTCCTGAGAACAGTGGGGGTGTTTTACACTTCACAGGGTGTATCTGGCTGTGGGTCATGATATACACAGTGTGTCAGTGAGTATGTTAATATTAATCTGTGTTCTCTGTCAGTGTGTTAATATTGCTGAGGACAGTGGGCGTGTTTTACACTTCACAGGGTGTATCTGACTGTGGGTCATGATATACACAGTGTGTCAGTGAGTGTGTTAATATTAATCTGTGTTCTCTGTCAGTGTGTTAATATTACTGAGGACAGTGGGGGTGTTTTACACTTCACAGGGTGTATCTGACTGTGGGTCATGATATACACAGTGTGTCAGTGAGTGTATTAATATTAATCTGTGTTCTCTGTCAGTGTGTTAATATTCCTGAGGACAGTGGGGATGTTTTACACTTCACAGGGTGTTACTGACTGTGGGTCATGATATACACAGTGTGTCAGTGAGTGTGTTAATATTAATCTGTATTCTCTGTCAGTGTGTTAATATTACTGAGGACAGTGGGAGTGTTTTACACTTCACAGGGTGTATCTGACTGTGGGTCATGATATACACAGTGTGTCAGTGAGTGTGTTAATATTAATCTGTGTTCTCTGTCAGTGTGTTAATATTACTGAGGACAGTGGGGGTGTTTTACACTTCACAGGGTGTATCTGACTGTGGGTCATGATATACACAGTGTGTCAGTGAGTGTGTTAATATTAATCTGTGTTCTCTGTCAGTGTGTTAATATTACTGAGGACAGTGGGGGTGTTTTACACTTCACAGGGTGTATCTGACTGTGGGTCATGATATACACAGTGTGTCAGTGAGTGTGTTAATATTAATCTGTGTTCTCTGTCATTGTGTTAATATTACTGAGGACAGTGATGGTGTTTTACACTTCACAGGGTGTATCTGACTGTGGGTCATGATGTACACAGTGTGTCAGTGAGTGTGTTAATATTAATCTGTGTTCTCTGTCAGTGTGTTAATATTCCTGAGGACAGTGGGGGTGTTTTACACTTCACAGGGTGTATCTGACTGTGGGTCATGATGTACACAGTGTGTCAGTGAGTGTGTTAATATTAATCTGTGTTCTCTGTCAGTGTGTTAATATTCCTGAGGACAGTGGGGGTGTTTTACAATTCACAGGGTGTATCTGACTGTGGGTCATGATGTACACAGTGTGTCAGTGAGTGTGTTAATATTAATCTGTGTTCTCTGTCAGTGTGTTAATATTCCTGAGGACAGTGGGGGTGTTTTACACTTCACAGGGTTTATCTGACTGTGGGTCATGATATACACAGTGTGTCAGTGAGTGTGTTAATATTAATCTGTGTTCTCTGTCAGTGTGTTAATATTGCTGAGGACAGTGGGGGTGTTTTACACTTCACAGGATGTATCTGACTGTGGGTCATGATATACACAGTGTGTCAGTGAGTGTGTTAATATTAATCTGTGTTCTCTGTCAGTGTGTTAATATTCCTGAGGACAGTGGGGGTGTTTTACACTTCACAGGGTGTATCTGACTGTGGGTCATGATATACACAGTGTGTCAGTGAGTGTGTTAATATTAATCTGTGTTCTCTGTCAGTGTGTTAATATTACTGAGGACAGTGGGGGTGTTTTACACTTCACAGGGTGTATCTGGCTGTGGGTCATGATGTGCACAGTGTGTCAGTGAGTGTGTTAATATTAATCTGTGTTCTCTGTCAGTGTGTTAATATTCCTGAGGACAGTGGGGGTGTTTTACACTTCACAGGGTGTATCTAACTGTGGGTCATGATATACACAGTGTGTCAGTGAGTGTGTTAATATTAATCTGTGTTCTCTGTCAGTGTGTTAATATTGCTGAGGACAGAGGGGGTGTTTTACACTTCACCGGGTGTATCTGACTGTGGGTCATGATGTACACAGTGTGTCAGTGAGTGTGTTAATATTAATCTGTGTTCTCTGTCAGTATGTTAATATTCCTGAGGACAGTGGGGGTGTTTTACACTTCACAGGGTGTATCTGACTGTGGGTCATGATGTACACAGTGTGTCAGTGAGTGTGTTAATATTAATCTGTGTTCTCTGTCAGTGTGTTGATATTCCTGAGGACAGTGGTGGTGTTTTACACTTCACAGGGTGTATCTGACTGTGGGTCATGATATACACAGTGTGTCAGTGAGTGTGTTAATATTAATCTGTGTACTCTGTCAGTGTGTTAATATTGCTGAGGACAGTGGGGGTGTTTTACACTTCACAGGGTTTATCTGACTGTGGGTCATGATATACACAGTGTGTCAGTGAGTGTGTTAATATTAATCTGTGTTCTCTGTCAGTGTGTTAATATTCCTGAGGACAGTGGGGGTGTTTTACACTTCACAGGGTGTATCTGACTGTGGGTCATGATATACACAGTGTGTCAGTGAGTGTGTTAATATTAATCTGTGTTCTCTGTCAGTGTGTTAATATTACTGAGGACAGTGGGGGTGTTTTACACTTCACAGGGTGTATCTGGCTGTGGGTCATGATGTGCACAGTGTGTCAGTGAGTGTGTTAATATTAATCTGTGTTCTCTGTCAGTGTGTTGATATTCCTGAGGACAGTGGTGGTGTTTTACACTTCACAGGGTGTATCTGACTGTGGGTCATGATATACACAGTGTGTCAGTGAGTGTGTTAATATTAATCTGTGTACTCTGTCAGTGTGTTAATATTGCTGAGGACAGTGGGGGTGTTTTACACTTCACAGGGTTTATCTGACTGTGGGTCATGATATACACAGTGTGTCAGTGAGTGTGTTAATATTAATCTGTGTTCTCTGTCAGTGTGTTAATATTACTGAGGACAGTGGGGGTGTTTTACACTTCACAGGGTGTATCTGACTGTGGGTCATGATATACACAGTGTGTCAGTGAGTGTGTTAATATTTATCTGTGTTCTCTGTCAGTGTGTTAATATTACTGAGGACAGTGGGGGTGTTTTACACTACACAGGGTGTATCTGACTGTGGGTCATGATATACACAGTGTGTCAGTGAGTGTGTTAATATTAATCTGTGTTCTCTGTCAGTGTGTTAATATTCCTGAGGACAGTGGGGGTGTTTTACACTTCACAGGGTGTATCTGACTGTGGGTCATGATATACACAGTGTGTCAGTGAGTGTGTTAATATTAATCTGTGTTCTCTGTCAGTGTGTTAATATTCCTGAGGACAGTGGGGGTGTTTTACACTTCACAGGATTTATCTGACTGTGGGTCATGATGTACACAGTGTGTCAGTGAGTGTGTTAATATTAATCTGTGTTCTCTGTCAGTGTGTTAATATTACTGAGGACAGTGGGGGTGTTTTACACTTCACAGGGTGTATCTGACTGTGGGTCATGATATACACAGTGTGTCAGTGAGTGTGTTAATATTAATCTGTGTTCTCTGTCAGTGTGTTAATATTGCTGAGGACAGTGGGGGTGTTTTACACTTCACCGGGTGTATCTGACTGTGGGTCATGATATACACAGTGTGTCAGTGAGTGTGTTAATATTAATCTGTGTTCTCTGTCAGTGTGTTAATATTACTGAGGACAGTGGGGGTGTTTTACACTTCACAGGGTGTATCTGACAGTGGTTCATGATATACACAGTGTGTCAGTGAGTGTGTTAATATTAATCTGTGTTCTCTGTCAGTGTGATAATATTCCTGAGGACAGTGGTGGTGTTTTACACTTCGCAGGGTGTATCTGACTGTGGGTCATGATGTACACAGTGTGTCAGTGAGTGTGTTAATATTAATCTGTGTTCTCTGTCAGCGTGTTAATATTACTGAGGACAGTGGGGGTGTTTTACACTTCACAGGGTGTATCTGACTGTGGGTCATGATATACACAGTGTGTCAGTGAGTGTGTTAATATTAATCTGTGTTCTCTGTCAGTGTGATAATATTCCTGAGGACAGTGGTGGTGTTTTACACTTCGCAGGGTGTATCTGACTGTGGGTCATGATGTACACAGTGTGTCAGTGAGTGTGTTAATATTAATCTGTGTTCTCTGTCAGTGTGTTAATATTACTGAGGACAGTGGGGGTGTTTTACACTTCACAGGGTGTATCTGACTGTGGGTCATGATATACACAGTGTGTCAGTGAGTGTGTTAATATTAATCTGTGTTCTCTGTCAGTGTGTTAATATTGCTGAGGACAGTGGGGGTGTTTTACACTTCACAGGGTGTATCTGACTGTGGGTCATGATATACACAGTGTGTCAGTGAGTGTGTTAATATTAATCTGTGTTCTCTGTCTGTGTGTTAATATTACTGAGGACAGTGGGAGTGTTTTACACTTCACAGGGTGTATCTGACTGTGGGTCATGATATACACAGTGTGTCAGTGAGTGTGTTAATATTAATCTGTGTTCTCTGTCAGTGTGTTAATATTCCTGAGGACAGTGGGGGTGTTTTACACTTCACAGGGTGTATCTGACTGTGGGTCATGATATACACAGTGTGTCAGTGAGTGTGTTAATATTAATCTGTGTTCTCTGTCAGTGTGTTAATATTACTGAGGACAGTGGGGGTGTTTTACACTTCACAGGGTTTATCTGACTGTGGGTCATGATATACACAGTGTGTCAGTGAGTGTGTTAATATTAATCTGTGTTCTCTGTCAGTGTGTTAATATTACTGAGGACAGTGGGGGTGTTTTACACTTCACAGGGTGTATCTGACTGTGGGTCATGATATACACAGTGTGTCAGTGAGTGTGTTAATATTAATCTGTGTTCTCTGTCAGTGTGTTAATATTGCTGAGGACAGAGGGGGTGTTTTACACTTCACCGGGTGTATCTGACTGTGGGTCATGATGTACACAGTGTGTCAGTGAGTGTGTTAATATTAATCTGTGTTCTCTGTCAGTATGTTAATATTCCTGAGGACAGTGGGGGTGTTTTACACTTCACAGGGTGTATCTGACTGTGGGTCATGATGTACACAGTGTGTCAGTGAGTGTGTTAATATTAATCTGTGTTCTCTGTCAGTGTGTTGATATTCCTGAGGACAGTGGTGGTGTTTTACACTTCACAGGGTGTATCTGACTGTGGGTCATGATATACACAGTGTGTCAGTGAGTGTGTTAATATTAATCTGTGTACTCTGTCAGTGTGTTAATATTGCTGAGGACAGTGGGGGTGTTTTACACTTCACAGGGTTTATCTGACTGTGGGTCATGATATACACAGTGTGTCAGTGAGTGTGTTAATATTAATCTGTGTTCTCTGTCAGTGTGTTAATATTCCTGAGGACAGTGGGGGTGTTTTACACTTCACAGGGTGTATCTGACTGTGGGTCATGATATACACAGTGTGTCAGTGAGTGTGTTAATATTAATCTGTGTTCTCTGTCAGTGTGTTAATATTACTGAGGACAGTGGGGGTGTTTTACACTTCACAGGGTGTATCTGGCTGTGGGTCATGATGTGCACAGTGTGTCAGTGAGTGTGTTAATATTAATCTGTGTTCTCTGTCAGTGTGTTGATATTCCTGAGGACAGTGGTGGTGTTTTACACTTCACAGGGTGTATCTGACTGTGGGTCATGATATACACAGTGTGTCAGTGAGTGTGTTAATATTAATCTGTGTACTCTGTCAGTGTGTTAATATTGCTGAGGACAGTGGGGGTGTTTTACACTTCACAGGGTTTATCTGACTGTGGGTCATGATATACACAGTGTGTCAGTGAGTGTGTTAATATTAATCTGTGTTCTCTGTCAGTGTGTTAATATTACTGAGGACAGTGGGGGTGTTTTACACTTCACAGGGTGTATCTGACTGTGGGTCATGATATACACAGTGTGTCAGTGAGTGTGTTAATATTTATCTGTGTTCTCTGTCAGTGTGTTAATATTACTGAGGACAGTGGGGGTGTTTTACACTACACAGGGTGTATCTGACTGTGGGTCATGATATACACAGTGTGTCAGTGAGTGTGTTAATATTAATCTGTGTTCTCTGTCAGTGTGTTAATATTCCTGAGGACAGTGGGGGTGTTTTACACTTCACAGGGTGTATCTGACTGTGGGTCATGATATACACAGTGTGTCAGTGAGTGTGTTAATATTAATCTGTGTTCTCTGTCAGTGTGTTAATATTCCTGAGGACAGTGGGGGTGTTTTACACTTCACAGGATTTATCTGACTGTGGGTCATGATGTACACAGTGTGTCAGTGAGTGTGTTAATATTAATCTGTGTTCTCTGTCAGTGTGTTAATATTACTGAGGACAGTGGGGGTGTTTTACACTTCACAGGGTGTATCTGACTGTGGGTCATGATATACACAGTGTGTCAGTGAGTGTGTTAATATTAATCTGTGTTCTCTGTCAGTGTGTTAATATTGCTGAGGACAGTGGGGGTGTTTTACACTTCACCGGGTGTATCTGACTGTGGGTCATGATATACACAGTGTGTCAGTGAGTGTGTTAATATTAATCTGTGTTCTCTGTCAGTGTGTTGATATTCCTGAGGACAGTGGTGGTGTTTTACACTTCACAGGGTGTATCTGACTGTGGGTCATGATATACACAGTGTGTCAGTGAGTGTGTTAATATTAATCTGTGTACTCTGTCAGTGTGTTAATATTGCTGAGGACAGTGGGGGTGTTTTACACTTCACAGGGTTTATCTGACTGTGGGTCATGATATACACAGTGTGTCAGTGAGTGTGTTAATATTAATCTGTGTTCTCTGTCAGTGTGTTAATATTCCTGAGGACAGTGGGGGTGTTTTACACTTCACAGGGTGTATCTGACTGTGGGTCATGATATACACAGTGTGTCAGTGAGTGTGTTAATATTAATCTGTGTTCTCTGTCAGTGTGTTAATATTACTGAGGACAGTGGGGGTGTTTTACACTTCACAGGGTGTATCTGGCTGTGGGTCATGATGTGCACAGTGTGTCAGTGAGTGTGTTAATATTAATCTGTGTTCTCTGTCAGTGTGTTGATATTCCTGAGGACAGTGGTGGTGTTTTACAATTCACAGGGTGTATCTGACTGTGGGTCATGATATACACAGTGTGTCAGTGAGTGTGTTAATATTAATCTGTGTACTCTGTCAGTGTGTTAATATTGCTGAGGACAGTGGGGGTGTTTTACACTTCACAGGGTTTATCTGACTGTGGGTCATGATATACACAGTGTGTCAGTGAGTGTGTTAATATTAATCTGTGTTCTCTGTCAGTGTGTTAATATTACTGAGGACAGTGGGGGTGTTTTACACTTCACAGGGTGTATCTGACTGTGGGTCATGATATACACAGTGTGTCAGTGAGTGTGTTAATATTTATCTGTGTTCTCTGTCAGTGTGTTAATATTACTGAGGACAGTGGGGGTGTTTTACACTACACAGGGTGTATCTGACTGTGGGTCATGATATACACAGTGTGTCAGTGAGTGTGTTAATATTAATCTGTGTTCTCTGTCAGTGTGTTAATATTCCTGAGGACAGTGGGGGTGTTTTACACTTCACAGGGTGTATCTGACTGTGGGTCATGATATACACAGTGTGTCAGTGAGTGTGTTAATATTAATCTGTGTTCTCTGTCAGTGTGTTAATATTCCTGAGGACAGTGGGGGTGTTTTACACTTCACAGGATTTATCTGACTGTGGGTCATGATGTACACAGTGTGTCAGTGAGTGTGTTAATATTAATCTGTGTTCTCTGTCAGTGTGTTAATATTACTGAGGACAGTGGGGGTGTTTTACACTTCACAGGGTGTATCTGACTGTGGGTCATGATATACACAGTGTGTCAGTGAGTGTGTTAATATTAATCTGTGTTCTCTGTCAGTGTGTTAATATTGCTGAGGACAGTGGGGGTGTTTTACACTTCACCGGGTGTATCTGACTGTGGGTCATGATATACACAGTGTGTCAGTGAGTGTGTTAATATTAATCTGTGTTCTCTGTCAGTGTGTTAATATTACTGAGGACAGTGGGGGTGTTTTACACTTCATAGGGTGTATCTGACTGTGGGTCATGATATACACAGTGTGTCAGTGAGTGTGTTAATATTAATCTGTGTTCTCTGTCAGTGTGATAATATTCCTGAGGACAGTGGTGGTGTTTTACACTTCGCAGGGTGTATCTGACTGTGGGTCATGATGTACACAGTGTGTCAGTGAGTGTGTTAATATTAATCTGTGTTCTCTGTCAGTGTGTTAATATTACTGAGGACAGTGGGGGTGTTTTACACTTCACAGGGTGTATCTGACTGTGGGTCATGATATACACAGTGTGTCAGTGAGTGTGTTAATATTAATCTGTGTTCTCTGTCAGTGTGATAATATTCCTGAGGACAGTGGTGGTGTTTTACACTTCGCTGGGTGTATCTGACTGTGGGTCATGATGTACACAGTGTGTCAGTGAGTGTGTTAATATTAATCTGTGTTCTCTGTCAGTGTGTTAATATTACTGAGGACAGTGGGGGTGTTTTACACTTCACAGGGTGTATCTGACTGTGGGTCATGATATACACAGTGTGTCAGTGAGTGTGTTAATTTTAATCTGTGTTCTCTGTCAGTGTGTTAATATTGCTGAGGACAGTGGGGGTGTTTTACACTTCACAGGGTTTATCTGACCGTGGGTCATGATATACATAGTGTGTCAGTGAGTGTGTTAATATTAATCTGTGTTCTCTGTCAGTGTGTTAATATTGCTGAGGACAGTGGGGGTATTTTACACTTCACAGGGTGTATCTGACTGTGGGTCATGATGTACACAGTGTGTCAGTGATTGTGTTAATATTAATCTGTGTACTCTGTCAGTGTGTTAATATTCCTGAGGACAGTGGGGGTGTTTTCCACTTCACAGGGTTTATCTGACTGTGGGTCATGATATACACAGTGTGTCAGTGAGTGTGTTAATATTAATCTGTGTTCTCTGTCAGTGTGTTAATATTGCTGAGGACAGTGGGGGTGTTTTACACTTCACAGGGTTTATCTGACTGTGGGTCATGATATACACAGTGTGTCAGTGAGTGTGTTAATATTAATCTGTGTTCTCTGTCAGTGTGTTAATATTACTGAGGACAGTGGGGGTGTTTTACACTTCACAGGGTGTATCTGACTGTGGGTCATGATATACACAGTGTGTCAGTGAGTGTGTTAATATTAATCTGTGTTCTCTGTCAGTGTGTTAATATTACTGAGGACAGTGGGGGTGTTTTACACATCACAGGGTGTATCTGACTGTGGGTCATGATATACACAGTGTGTCAGTGAGTGTGTTAATATTAATCTGTGTTCTCTGTCAGTGTGTTAATATTCCTGAGGACAGTGGGGGTGTTTTACACTTCACAGGGTGTATCTGACTATGGGTCATGATGTACATACTGTGTCAGTGAGTGTGTTAATATTAATCTGTGTTCTCTGTCAGTGTGTTAATATTACTGAGGACAGTGGGGGTGTTTTACACTTCACAGGGTGTATCTGACTGTGGGTCATGATATACACTGTTTTACACTTCACAGGGTGTATCTGACTGTGGGTCATGATATACACAGTGTGTCAGTGAGTGTGTTAATATTAATCTGTGTTCTCTGTCAGTGTGTTAATATTCCTGAGGACAGTGGGGGTGTTTTACACTTCACAGGATTTATCTGACTGTGGGTCATGATGTACACAGTGTGTCAGTGAGTGTGTTAATATTAATCTGTGTTCTCTGTCAGTGTGTTAATATTACTGAGGACAGTGGGGGTGTTTTACACTTCACAGGGTGTATCTGACTGTGGGTCATGATATACACAGTGTGTCAGTGAGTGTGTTAATATTAATCTGTGTTCTCTGTCAGTGTGTTAATATTGCTGAGGACAGTGGGGGTGTTTTACACTTCACAGGGTGTATCTGACTGTTGGTCATGATATACACAGTGTGTCAGTGAGTGTGTTAATATTAATCTGTGTTCTCTGTCAGTGTGTTAATATTACTGAGGACAGTGGGGGTGTTTTACACTTCACAGTGTGTATCTGACTGTGGGTCATGATATACACAGTGTGTCAGTGAGTGTGTTAATATTAATCTGTGTTCTCTGTCAGTGTGATAATATTCCTGAGGACAGTGGTGGTGTTTTACACTTCACTGGGTTTATCTGGCTGTGGGTCATGATATACACAGTGTGTCAGTGAGTGTGTTAATATTAATCTGTGTTCTCTGTCAGTGTGTTAATATTCCTGAGGACAGTGGGGGTGTTTTACACTTCACAGGGTGTATCTGACTGTGGGTCATGATATACACAGTGTGTCAGTGAGTGTGTTAATATTAATCTGTGTTCTCTGTCAGTGTGATAATATTCCTGAGGACAGTGGTGGTGTTTTACACTTCGCAGGGTGTATCTGACTGTGGGTCATGATATACACAGTGTGTCAGTGAGTGTGTTAATATTAATCTGTGTTCTCTGTCAGTGTGTTAATATTACTGAGGACAGTGGGGGTGTTTTACACTTCACAGGGTGTATCTGACTGTGGGTCATGATATACACAGTGTGTCAGTGAGTGTGTTAATATTAATCTGTGTTCTCTGTCAGTGTGTTAATATTCCTGAGGACAGTGGGGGTATTTTACACTTCACAGGGTGTATCTGACTGTGGGTCATGATCAACACAGTGTGTCAGTGAGTGTGTTAAGATTAATCTGTGTTCTCTGTCAGTGTGTTAATATTACTGAGGACAGTGGGGGTGTTTTACACTTCACCGGGTGTATCTGACTGTGGGTCATGATGTACACAGTGTGTCAGTGAGTGTGTTAATATTAATCTGTGTTCTCTGTCAGTGTGTTACTATTCCTGAGGACAGTGGGGGTGTTTTACACTTCACAGAGTGTATCTGACTGTGGGTCATGATATACACAGTGTGTCAGTGAGTGTGTTAATATTAATCTGTGTTCTCTGTCAGTGTGTTAATATTACTGAGGACAGTGGGGATGTTTTACACTTCACAGGGTGTATCTGACTGTGGGTCATGATATACACAGTGTGTCAGTGAGTGTGTTAATATTAATCTGTGTTCTCTGTCAGTGTGTTAATATTACTGAGGACAGTGGGGGTGTTTTACACTTCACAGGGTGTATCTGACTGTGGGTCATGATATACACAGTGTGTCAGTGAGTGTGTTAATATTAATCTGTGTTCTCTGTCAGTGTGTTGATATTACTGAGGACAGTGGGGGTGTTTTACACTTCACAGGGTGTATCTGACTGTGGGTCATGATATACACAGTGTGTCAGTGAGTGTGTTAATATTAATCTGTGTTCTCTGTCAGTGTGTTACTATTCCTGAGGACAGTGGGGGTGTTTTACACTTCACAGGGTGTATCTAACTGTGGGTCATGATATACACAGTGTGTCAGTGAGTGTGTTAATATTAATCTGTGTTCTCTGTCAGTGTGTTAATATTACTGAGGACAGTGGGGATGTTTTACACTTCACAGGGTGTATCTGACTGTGGGTCATGATATACACAGTGTGTCAGTGAGTGTGTTAATATTAATCTGTGTTCTCTGTCAGTGTGTTAATATTACTGAGGACAGTGGGGGTGTTTTACACTTTTGCAGGGTGTATCTGACTGTGGGTCATGATATACACAGTGTGTCAGTGAGTGTGTTAATATTAATCTGTGTTCTCTCTCAGTGTGTTAATATTACTGAGGACAGTGGGGGTGTTTTACACTTCACAGGGTGTATCTGACTGTGAGTCATGATATACACAGTGTGTCAGTGAGTGTGTTAGTATTAATCTATGTTCTCTGTCAGTGTGTTAATATTACTGAGGACAGTGGGGGTGTTTTACACTTCACAGAGTGTATCTGACTGTGAGTCATGATATACACAGTGTGTCAGTGAGTGTGTTAATATTAATCTGTGTTCTCTGTCAGTGTGTTAATATTACTGAGGACAGTGGGGGTGTTTTACACTTCACAGGGTGTATCTGACTGTGGGTCATGATGTACACAGTGTGTCAGTGAGTGTGTTAATATTAATCTGTGTTCTCTGTCAGTGTGTTAATATTCCTGAGGACAGTGGGGATCTTTCACACTTCACAGGGTGTATCTGACTGTGGGTCATGATGTACACAGTGTGTCAGTGAGTGTGTTAATATTAATCTGTGTTCTCTGTCAGTGTGTTAATATTCCTGAGGACAGTGGGGGTGTTTTACACTTCACAGGGTGTATCTGACTGTGGGTCATGATATACACAGTGTGTCAGTGAGTGTGTTAATATTAATATGTGTTCTCTGTCAGTGTGTTAATATTACTGAGGACAGTGGGGGTGTTTTACACTTCACAGGGTGTATCTGACTGTGGGTCATGATGTACACAGTGTGTCAGTGAGTGTGTTAATATTAATCTGTGTTCTCTGTCAGTGTGTTAATATTACTGAGGACAGTGGGGGTGTTTTACACTTCACAGGGTGTATCTGACTGTGGGTCATGATATACACAGTGTGTCAGTGAGTGTGTTAATATTAATCTGTGTTCTCTGTCAGTGTGTTAATATTCCTGAGGACAGTGGGGGTGTTTTACACTTCACAGGGTTTATCTGACGGTGGGTCATGATGTACACAGTGTGTCAGTGAGTGTGTTAATATTAATCTGTGTTCTCTGTCAGTGTGTTAATATTCCTGAGGACAGTGGGGATGTTTTACACTTCACAGGGTTTATCTGACTGTGAGTCATGATATACACAGTGTGTCAGTGAGTGTGTTAATATTAATCTGTGTTCTCTGTCAGTGTGTTAATATTACTGAGGACAGTGGGGGTGTTTTACACTTCACAGGGTGTATCTGACTGTGGGTCATGATATACACAGTGTGTCAGTGAGTGTGTTAATATTAATCTGTGTTCTCTGTCAGTGTGTTAATATTACTGAGGACAGTGGGGGTGTTTTACACTTCACAGGGTGTATCTGACTGTGGGTCATGATGTACACAGTGTGTCAGTGAGTGTGTTAATATTAATCTGTGATCTCTGTCAGTGTGTTAATATTGCTGAGGACAGCGGGGGTGTTTTACACTTCACAGGGTGTATCTGACTGTGGGTCATGATGTACACAGTGTGTCAGTGAGTGTGTTAATATTAATCTGTGTTCTCTGTCAGTGTGTTAATATTACTGAGGACAGTGGGGGTGTTTTACACTTCACAGGGTGTATCTGACTGTGGGTCATGATGTACACAGTGTGTCAGTGAGTGTGTTAATATAATCTGTGTTCTCTGTCAGTGTGTTAATTTTACTGAGGACAGTGGGGGTGTTTTACACTTCACAGGGTGTATCTGACTGTGGGTCATGATATACACAGTGTGTCAGTGAGTGTGTTAATATTAATCTGTGTTCTCTGTCAGTGTGTTAATATTACTGAGGACAGTGGGGGTGTTATACACTTCACAGGGTGTATCTGACTCTGGGTCATGATATACACAGTGTGTCAGTGAGAGTGTTAATATTAATCTGTGTTCTCTGTCAGTGTGTTAATATTACTGAGGACAGTGGGTGTGTTTTACACTTCACAGGGTGTATCTGACTGTGGGTCATGATATACACAGTGTGTCAGTGAGTGTGTTAATATTAATCTGTGTTCTCTGTCAGTGTGTTAATATTACTGAGGACAGTGGGGGTGTTTTACACTTCACAGGGTGTATCTGACTGTGGGTCATGATGTACACAGTGTGTCAGTGAGTGTGTTAATATTAATCTGTGTTCTCTGTCAGGTGTTAATATTCCTGAGGACAGTGGGGGTGTTTTACACTTCACAGGGTGTATCTGACTGCGGGTCATGATATACACAGTGTGTCAGTGAGTGTGTTAATATTAATCTGTGTTCTCTGTCAGTGTGTTAATATTACTGAGGACAGTGGGGGTGTTTTAGACTTCACAGGGTGTATCTGACTGTGGGTCATGATATACACAGTGTGTCAGTGAGTGTTTTAATTTTAATCTGTGTTCTCTGTCAGTGTGTTTATATTACTGAGGACAGTGGGGGTGTTTTACACTTCACAGGGTGTATCTGACTGTGGGTCATGATATACACAGTGTGTCAGTGAGTGTGTTAATATTAATCTGTGTTCTCTGTCAGTGTGTTAATATTACTGAGGACAGTGGGGGTGTTTTACACTTCACAGGGTGTATCTGACTGTGGGTCATGATATACACAGTGTGTCAGTGAGTGTGTTAATATTAATCTGTGTTCTCTGTCAGTGTGTTAATATTACTGAGGACAGTGGGGGTGTTTTACACTTCACAGGGTTTATCTGACTGTGGGTCATGATAAACACAGTGTGTCAGTGAGTGTGTTAATATTAATCTGTGTTCTCTGTCAGTGTGTTAATATTGCTGAGGACAGTGGGGATCTTTTACACTTCACAGGGTGTATCTGACTGTGGGTCATGATGTACACAGTGTGTCAGTGAGTGTGTTAATATTAATATGTGTTCTCTGTCAGTGTGTTAATATTACTGAGGACAGTGGGGGTGTTTTACACTTCACAGGGTGTATCTGACTGTGGGTCATGATGTACACAGTGTGTCAGTGAGTGTGTTAATATTAATCTGTGTTCTCTGTCAGTGTGTTAATATTACTGAGGACAGTGGGGGTGTTTTACACTTCACAGGGTTTATCTGACTGTGGGTCATGATATACACAGTGTGTCAGTGAGTGTGTTAATATTAATCTGTGTACTCTGTCAGTGTGTTAATATTACTGAGGACAGTGGGGGTGTTTTACACTTCACAGGGTTTATCTGACTGTGGGTCATGATATACACAGTGTGTCAGTGAGTGTGTTAATATTAATCTGTGTTCTCTGTCAGTGTGTTAATATTACTGAGGACAGTGGGGGTGTTTTACACTTCACAGGGTGTATCTGACTGTGGGTCATGATATACACAGTGTGTCAGTGAGTGTGTTAATATTAATCTGTGTTCTCTGTCAGTGTGTTAATATTACTGAGGACAGTGGGGGTGTTTTACACTTCACAGGGTGTATCTGACTCTGGGTCATGATATACACAGTGTGTCAGTGAGTGTGTTAATATTAATCTGTGTTCTCTGTCAGTGTGTTAATATTACTGAGGACAGTGGGGGTGTTTTACACTTCACAGGGTGTATCTGACTGTGGGTCATGATATACACAGTGTGTCAGTGAGTGTGTTAATATTAATCTGTGATCTCTGTCAGTGTGTTAATATTACTGAGGACAGTGGGGGTGTTTTACACTTCACAGGGTGTATCTGACTGTGGGTCATGATGTACACAGTGTGTCAGTGAGTGTGTTAATATTAATCTGTGTTCTCTGTCAGGTGTTAATATTCCTGAGGACAGTGGGGGTGTTTTACACTTCACAGGGTGTATCTGACTGTGGGTCATGATATACACAGTGTGTCAGTGAGTGTGTTAATATTAATCTGTGTTCTCTGTCAGTGTGTTAATATTACTGAGGACAGTGGGGGTGTTTTACACTTCACAGTGTGTATCTGACTGTGGGTCATGATATACACAGTGTGTCAGTGAGTGTGTTAATATTAATATGTGTTCTCTGTCAGTGTGTTAATATTACTGAGGACAGTGGGGGTGTTTTACACTTCACAGGGTGTATCTGACTGTGGGTCATGATGTACACAGTGTGTCAGTGAGTGTGTTAATATTAATCTGTGTTCTCTGTCAGTGTGTTAATATTCCTGAGGCCATGGGGGTGTTTTACACTTCACAGGGTGTATCTGACTGTGGGTCATGATGTACACAGTGTGTCAGTGAGTGTGTTAATATTAATCTGTGTTCTCTGTCAGTGTGTTAATATTGCTGAGGACAGCGGGGGTGTTTTACACTTCACAGGGTGTATCTGACTGTGGGTCATGATGTACACAGTGTGTCAGTGAGTGTGTTAATATTAATCTGTGTTCTCTGTCAGTGTGTTAATATTACTGAGGGCAGTGGGGGTGTTTTACACTTCACAGGGTGTATCTGACTGTGGGTCATGATGTACACAGTGTGTCAGTGAGTGTGTTAATATAATCTGTGTTCTCTGTCAGTGTGTTAATTTTACTGAGGACAGTGGGGGTGTTTTACACTTCACAGGGTGTATCTGACTGTGGGTCATGATATACACAGTGTGTCAGTGAGTGTGTTAATATTAATCTGTGTTCTCTGTCAGTGTGTTAATATTACTGAGGACAGTGGGGGTGTTATACACTTCACAGGGTGTATCTGACTCTGGGTCATGATATACACAGTGTGTCAGTGAGTATGTTAATATTAATCTGTGTTCTCTGTCAGTGTGTTAATATTACTGAGGACAGTGGGTGTGTTTTACACTTCACAGGGTGTATCTGACTGTGGGTCATGATATACACAGTGTGTCAGTGAGTGTGTTAATATTAATCTGTGTTCTCTGTCAGTGTGTTAATATTACTGAGGACAGTGGGGGTGTTTTACACTTCACAGGGTGTATCTGACTGTGGGTCATGATGTACACAGTGTGTCAGTGAGTGTGTTAATATTAATCTGTGTTCTCTGTCAGTGTGTTAATATTACTGAGGACAGTGGGGGTGTTTTACACTTCACAGGGTGTATCTGACTGTGGGTCATGATGTACACAGTGTGTCAGTGAGTGTGTTAATATTAATCTGTGTTATCTGTCAGTGTGTTAATATTACTGAGGACAGTGGGGGTGTTTTACACTTCACAGGGTGTATCTGACTGTGGGTCATGATATACACAGTGTGTCAGTGAGTGTGTTAATATTAATCTGTGTTCTCTGTCAGTGTGTTAATATTACTGAGGACAGTGGGGGTGTTTTACACTTCACAGGGTGTATCTGACTGTGGGTCATGATATACACAGTGTGTCAGTGAGTGTGTTAATATTAATCTGTGTTCTCTGCCAGTGTGTTAATATTACTGAGGACAGTGGGGGTGTTTTACACTTCACAGGGTTTATCTGACTGTGGGTCATGATATACACAGTGTGTCACTGAGTGTGTTAATATTAATCTGTGTTCTCTGTCAGTGTGTTAATATTGCTGAGGACAGTGGGGATCTTTTACACTTCACAGGGTGTATCTGACTGTGGGTCATGATGTACACAGTGTGTCAGTGAGTGTGTTAATATTAATATGTGTTCTCTGTCAGTGTGTTAATATTACTGAGGACAGTGGGGGTGTTTTACACTTCACAGGGTTTATCTGACTGTGGGTCATGATATACACAGTGCGTCAGTGAGTGTGTTAATATTAATCTGTGTACTCTGTCAGTGTGTTAATATTACTGAGGACAGTGGGGGTGTTTTACACTTCACAGGGTTTATCTGACTGTGGGTCATGATATACACAGTGCGTCAGTGAGTGTGTTAATATTAATCTGTGTACTCTGTCAGTGTGTTAATATTACTGAGGACAGTGGGGGTGTTTTACACTTCACAGGGTTTATCTGACTGTGGGTCATGATATACACAGTGTGTCAGTGAGTGTGTTAATATTAATCTGTGTACTCTGTCAGTGTGTTAATATTACTGATGACAGTGGGGGTGTTTTACACTTCACAGGGTTTATCTGACTGTGGGTCATGATATACACAGTGTGTCAGTGAGTGTGTTAATATTAATCTGTGTTCTCTGTCAGTGTGTAAATATTACTGAGGACAGTGGGGGTGTTTTACACTTCACAGGGTGTATCTGACTGTGGGTCATGATATACACAGTGTGTCAGTGAGTGTGTTAATATTAATCTGTGTTCTCTGTCAGTGTGTTAATATTACTGAGGACAGTGGGGGTGTTTTACACTTCACAGGGTGTATCTGACTCTGGGTCATGATATACACAGTGTGTCAGTGAGTGTGTTAATATTAATCTGTGTTCTCTGTCAGTGTGTTAATATTACTGAGGACAGTGGGGGTGTTTTACACTTCACAGGGTGTATCTGACTGTGGGTCATGATATACACAGTGTGTCAGTGAGTGTGTTAATATTAATCTGTGTACTCTGTCAGTGTGTTAATATTACTGAGGACAGTGGGGGTGTTTTACACTTCACAGGGTGTATCTGACTGTGGGTCATGATATACACAGTGTGTCAGTGAGTGTGTTAATATTAATCTGTGTTCTCTGTCAGTGTGTTAATATTACTGAGGACAGTGGGGGTGTTTTACACTTCACAGGGTGTATCTGACTGTGGGTCATGATGTACACAGTGTGTCAGTGAGTGTGTTAATGTTAATCTGTGTTCTCTGTCAGTGTGTTAATATTACTGAGGACAGTGGGGGTGTTTTACACTTCACAGGGTTTATCTGACTGTGGGTCATGATATACACAGTGTGTCAGTGAGTGTGTTAATATTAATCTGTGTACTCTGTCAGTGTGTTAATATTACTGAGGACAGTGGGGGTGTTTTACACTTCACAGGGTTTATCTGACTGTGGGTCATGATATACACAGTGTGTCAGTGACTGTGTTAATATTAATCTGTGTTCTCTGTCAGTGTGTTAATATTACTGAGGACAGTGGGGGTGTTTTACACTTCACAGGGTGTATCTGACTGTGGGTCATGATATACACAGTGTGTCAGTGAGTGTGTTAATATTAATCTGTGTTCTCTGTCAGTGTGTTAATATTACTGAGGACAGTGGGGGTGTTTTACACTTCACAGGGTGTATCTGACTGTGGGTCATGATATACACAGTGTGTCAGTGAGTGTGTTAATATTAATCTGTGTTCTCTGTCAGTGTGTTAATATTACTGAGGACAGTGGGGGTGTTTTACACTTCACAGGGTGTATCTGACTGTGGGTCATGATATACACAGTGTGTCAGTGAGTGTGTTAATATTAATCTGTGTTCTCTGTCAGTGTGTTAATATTACTGAGGACAGTGGGGGTGTTTTACACTTCACAGGGTGTATCTGACTGTGGGTCATGATGTACACAGTGTGTCAGTGAGTGTGTTAATATTAATCTGTGTTCTCTGTCAGGTGTTAATATTCCTGAGGACAGTGGGGGTGTTTTACACTTCACAGGGTGTATCTGACTGTGGGTCATGATATACACAGTGTGTCAGTGAGTGTGTTAATATTAATCTGTGTTCTCTGTCAGTGTGTTAATATTACTGAGGACAGTGGGGGTGTTTTACACTTCACAGTGTGTATCTGACTGTGGGTCATGATATACACAGTGTGTCAGTGAGTGTGTTAATATTAATATGTGTTCTCTGTCAGTGTGTTAATATTACTGAGGACAGTGGGGGTGTTTTACACTTCACAGGGTGTATCTGACTGTGGGTCATGATGTACACAGTGTGTCAGTGAGTGTGTTAATATTAATCTGTGTTCTCTGTCAGTGTGTTAATATTCCTGAGGGCAGTGGGGGTGTTTTACACTTCACAGGGTTTATCTGACTGTGGGTCATGATATACACAGTGTGTCAGTGAGTGTGTTAATATTAATCTGTGTTCTCTTTCAGTGTGTTAATATTACTGAGGACAGTGGTGGTGTTTTACACTTCTCAGGGTGTATCTGACTGTGGGTCATGATATACACAGTGTGTCAGTGAGTGTGTTAATATTAATATGTGTTCTCTGTCAGTGTGTTAATATTACTGAGGACAGTGGGGGTGTTTTACACTTCACAGGGTGTATCTGACTGTGGGTCATGATGTACACAGTGTGTCAGTGAGTGTGTTAATATTAATCTGTGTTCTCTGTCAGTGTGTTAATATTCCTGAGGGCAGTGGGGGTGTTTTACACTTCACAGGGTTTATCTGACTGTGGGTCATGATATACACAGTGTGTCAGTGAGTGTGTTAATATTAATCTGTGTTCTCTGTCAGTGTGTTAATATTCCTGAGGACAGTGGGGGTGTTTTACACTTCACAGGGTGTATCTGACTGTGGGTCATGATGTACACATTGTGTCAGTGAGTGTGTTAATATTAATCTGTGTTCTCTGTCAGTGTGTTAATATTGCTGAGGACAGTGGGGGTGTTTTACACTTCACAGGGTGTATCTGACTGTGGGTCATGATGTACACAGTGTGTCAGTGAGTGTGTTAATATTAATCTGTGTTCTCTGTCAGTGTGTTAATATTCCTGAGGACAGTGGGGGTGTTTTACACTTCACAGGGTGTATCTGACTGTGGGTCATGATACACACAGTGTGTCAGTGAGTGTGTTAATATTAATCTGTGTTCTCTGTCAGTGTGTTAATATTACTGAGGACAGTGGGGGTGTTTTACACCTCACAGGGTGTATCTGACTGTGGGTCATGATGTACACAGTGTGTCAGTGAGTGTGTTAATATTAATCTGTGTTCTCTGTCAGTGTGTTAATATTACTGAGGACAGTGGGGATGTTTTACACTTCACAGGGTGTATCTGACTGTGGGTCATGATGGACACAGTGTGTCAGTGAGTCTGTTAATATTAATCTGTGTTCTCTGTCAGTGTGTTAATATTACTGAGGACAGTGGGGGTGTTTTACACTTCACAGGGTGTATCTGACTGTGGGTCATGATATACACAGTGTGTCAGTGAGTGTGTTAATATTAATCTGTGTTCTCGGTCAGTGTGTTAATATTCCTGTGGACAGTGGGGGTGTTTTACACTTCACAGGATTTATCTGACTCTGGGTCATGATATGCACAGTGTGTCAGTGAGTGTGTTAATATTAATCTGTGTTCTCTGTCAGTGTGTTAATATTCCTGAGGACAGTGGGGGTGTTTTACACTTCACAGGGTGTATCTGACTGTGGGTCATGATATACACAGTGTGTCAGTGAGTGTGTTAATATTAATCTGTGTTCTCTGTCAGTGTGTTAATATTCCTGAGGAAAGTGGGGGTGTTTTACACTTCACAGGGTGTATCTGACTGTGGGTCATGATATACACAGTGTGTCAGTGAGTGTGTTAATATTAATCTGTGTTCTCTGTCAGTGTGTTAATATTACTGAGGACAGTGGGGGTGTTTTACACTTCACAGGGTTTATCTGACTCTGGGTCATGATATACACAGTGTGTCAGTGAGTGTGTTAATATTAATCTGTGTTCTCTGTCAGTGTGTTAATTTTACTGAGGACAGTGGGGGTGTTTTACACCTCACAGGGTGTATCTGACTGTGGGTCATGATATACACAGTGTGTCAGTGAGTGTGTTAATATTAATCTGTGTTGTCTGTCAGTGTGTTAATATTACTGAGGACAGTGGGGGTGTTTTACACTTCACAGGGTGTTTCTGACTGTGGGTCATGATGTACACAGTGTGTCAGTGAGTGTGTTAATATTAATCTGTGTTCTCTGTCAGGTGTTAATATTCCTGAGGACAGTGGGGGTGTTTTACACTTCACAGGGTGTATCTGACTGTGGGTCATGATATACACAGTGTGTCAGTGAGTGTGTTAATATTAATCTGTGTTCTCTGTCAGTGTGTTAATATTACTGAGGACAGTGGGGGTGTTTTACACTTCACAGTGTGTATCTGACTGTGGGTCATGATATACACAGTGTGTCAGTGAGTGTGTTAATATTAATATGTGTTCTCTGTCAGTGTGTTAATATTACTGAGGACAGTGGGGGTGTTTTACACTTCACAGGGTGTATCTGACTGTGGGTCATGATGTACACAGTGTGTCAGTGAGTGTGTTAATATTAATCTGTGTTCTCTGTCAGTGTGTTAATATTCCTGAGGGCAGTGGGGGTGTTTTACACTTCACAGGGTTTATCTGACTGTGGGTCATGATATACACAGTGTGTCAGTGAGTGTGTTAATATTAATCTGTGTTCTCTTTCAGTGTGTTAATATTACTGAGGACAGTGGGGGTGTTTTACACTTCTCAGGGTGTATCTGACTGTGGGTCATGATATACACAGTGTGTCAGTGAGTGTGTTAATATTAATATGTGTTCTCTGTCAGTGTGTTAATATTACTGAGGACAGTGGGGGTGTTTTACACTTCACAGGGTGTATCTGACTGTGGGTCATGATGTACACAGTGTGTCAGTGAGTGTGTTAATATTAATCTGTGTTCTCTGTCAGTGTGTTAATATTCCTGAGGGCAGTGGGGGTGTTTTACACTTCACAGGGTTTATCTGACTGTGGGTCATGATATACACAGTGTGTCAGTGAGTGTGTTAATATTAATCTGTGTTCTCTGTCAGTGTGTTAATATTCCTGAGGACAGTGGGGGTGTTTTACACTTCACAGGGTGTATCTGACTGTGGGTCATGATGTACACATTGTGTCAGTGAGTGTGTTAATATTAATCTGTGTTCTCTGTCAGTGTGTTAATATTGCTGAGGACAGTGGGGGTGTTTTACACTTCACAGGGTGTATCTGACTGTGGGTCATGATGTACACAGTGTGTCAGTGAGTGTGTTAATATTAATCTGTGTTCTCTGTCAGTGTGTTAATATTCCTGAGGACAGTGGGGGTGTTTTACACTTCACAGGGTGTATCTGACTGTGGGTCATGATACACACAGTGTGTCAGTGAGTGTGTTAATATTAATCTGTGTTCTCTGTCAGTGTGTTAATATTACTGAGGACAGTGGGGGTGTTTTACACCTCACAGGGTGTATCTGACTGTGGGTCATGATGTACACAGTGTGTCAGTGAGTGTGTTAATATTAATCTGTGTTCTCTGTCAGTGTGTTAATATTACTGAGGACAGTGGGGATGTTTTACACTTCACAGGGTGTATCTGACTGTGGGTCATGATGGACACAGTGTGTCAGTGAGTCTGTTAATATTAATCTGTGTTCTCTGTCAGTGTGTTAATATTACTGAGGACAGTGGGGGTGTTTTACACTTCACAGGGTGTATCTGACTGTGGGTCATGATATACACAGTGTGTCAGTGAGTGTGTTAATATTAATCTGTGTTCTCGGTCAGTGTGTTAATATTCCTGTGGACAGTGGGGGTGTTTTACACTTCACAGGATTTATCTGACTCTGGGTCATGATATGCACAGTGTGTCAGTGAGTGTGTTAATATTAATCTGTGTTCTCTGTCAGTGTGTTAATATTCCTGAGGACAGTGGGGGTGTTTTACACTTCACAGGGTGTATCTGACTGTGGGTCATGATATACACAGTGTGTCAGTGAGTGTGTTAATATTAATCTGTGTTCTCTGTCAGTGTGTTAATATTCCTGAGGAAAGTGGGGGTGTTTTACACTTCACAGGGTGTATCTGACTGTGGGTCATGATATACACAGTGTGTCAGTGAGTGTGTTAATATTAATCTGTGTTCTCTGTCAGTGTGTTAATATTACTGAGGACAGTGGGGGTGTTTTACACTTCACAGGGTTTATCTGACTCTGGGTCATGATATACACAGTGTGTCAGTGAGTGTGTTAATATTAATCTGTGTTCTCTGTCAGTGTGTTAATTTTACTGAGGACAGTGGGGGTGTTTTACACCTCACAGGGTGTATCTGACTGTGGGTCATGATATACACAGTGTGTCAGTGAGTGTGTTAATATTAATCTGTGTTGTCTGTCAGTGTGTTAATATTACTGAGGACAGTGGGGGTGTTTTACACTTCACAGGGTGTATCTGACTGTGGGTCATGATATACACAGTGTGTCAGTGAGTGTGTTAATATTAATCTGTGTTCTCTGTCAGTGTGTTAATATT
The DNA here is from genome assembly GCF_036365525.1 of Heterodontus francisci. Lineage (NCBI taxonomy): Eukaryota > Metazoa > Chordata > Chondrichthyes > Heterodontiformes > Heterodontidae > Heterodontus > Heterodontus francisci. Next base: position 2,357,767 of record NW_027141873.1, on the reverse strand, counting down.
ACTGAGGACAGTGGGGGTGTTTTACACTTCACAGGGTGTATCTGACTGTGGGTCATGATATACACAGTGTGTCAGTGAGTGTGTAAATATTAATCTGTGTTCTCTGTCAGTGTGTTAATATTACTGAGGACAGTGGGGGTGTTTTACACTTCACAGGGTGTATCTGACTGTGGGTCATGATATACACAGTGTGTCAGTGAGTGTGTTAATATTAATCTGTGTTCTCTGTCAGTGTGTTAATATTACTGAGGACAGTGGGGGTGTTTTACACTTCACAGGGTGTATCTGACTGTGGGTCATGATATACACAGTGTGTCAGTGAGTGTGTTAATATTAATCTGTGTTCTCTGTCAGTGTGTTAATATTACTGAGGACAGTGGGGGTGTTTTACACTTCACAGGGTGTATCTGACTGTGGGTCATGATGTACACAGTGTGTCAGTGAGTGTGTTAATATTAATCTGTGTTCTCTGTCAGTGTGTTAATATTCCTGAGGACAGTGGGGGTGTTTTACACTTCACAGGGTGTATCTGACTGTGGGTCATGATATACACAGTGTGTCAGTGAGTGTGTTAATATTAATCTGTGTTCTCTGTCAGTGTGTTAATATTACTGAGGACAGTGGGGGTGTTTTGCACTTCACAGGGTTTATCTGACTGTGGGTCATGATATACACAGTGTGTCAGTGAGTGTGTTAATATTAATTTGTGTTCTCAGTCAGTGTGTTAATATTCCTGAGGACAGTGGGGATGTTTTACACTTCACAGGGTGTATCTGACTGTGTGTCATGATATACACAGTGTGTCAGTGAGTGTGTTAATATTAATCTATGTTCCCTGTCAGTGTGTTAATATTACTGAGGACAGTGGGGGTGTTTTACACTTCACAGGGTGTATCTGACTGTGGGTCATGATATACACAGTGTGTCAGTGAGTGTATTAATATTAATCTGTGTTCTCTGTCAGTGTGTTAATATTACTGAGGACAGTGGGGGTGTTTTACACTTCACAGGGTGTATCTGACTGTGGGTCATGATATACACAGTGTGTCAGTGAGTGTGTTAATATTAATCTGTGTTCCCTGTCAGTGTGTTAATATTACTGAGGACAGTGGGGGTGTTTTACACTTCACAGGGTGTATCTGACTGTGGGTCATGATATACACAGTGTGTCAGTGAGTGTGTTAATATTAATCTGTGTTCTCTGTCAGTGTGTTAATATTACTGAGGACAGTGGGGGTGTTTTACACTTCACAGGGTGTATCTGACTGTGGGTCATGATATACACAGTGTGTCAGTGAGTGTGTTAATATTAATCTGTGTTCTCTGTCAGTGTGTTAATATTACTGAGGACAGTGGGGGTGTTTTACACTTCACAGGGTGTATCTGACTGTGGGTCATGATATACACAGTGTGTCAGTGAGTGTGTTAATATTAATCTGTGTTCTCTGTCAGTGTGTTAATATTACTGAGGACAGTGGGGGTGTTTTACACTTCACAGGGTGTATCTGACTGTGGGTCATGATATACACAGTGTGTCAGTGAGTGTGTTAATATTAATCTGTGTTCTCTGTCAGTGTGTTAATATTACTGAGGACAGTGGGGGTGTTTTACACTTCACAGGGTGTATCTGACTGTGGGTCATGATGTACACAGTGTGTCAGTGAGTGTGTTAATATTAATCTGTGTTCTCTCTCAGTGTGTTAATATTCCTGAGGACAGTGGGGGTGTTTTACACTTCACAGGGTGTATCTGACTGTGGGTCATGATATACACAGTGTGTCAGTGAGTGTGTTAATATTAATCTGTGTTCTCTGTCAGTGTGTTAATATTCCTGAGGACAGTGGGAATGTTTTACACTTCACAGGGTGTATCTGACTGTGGGTCATGATATACACAGTGTGTCAGTGAGTGTGTTAATATTAATCTGTGTTCTCTGTCAGTGTGTTAATATTACTGAGGACAGTGGGGGTGTTTTGCACTTCACAGGGTGTATCTGACTGTGGGTCATGATATACACAGTGTGTCAGTGAGTGTGTTAATATTAATTTGTGTTCTCTGTCAGTGTGTTAATATTGCTGAGGACAGTGGGGATGTTTTACACTTCACAGGGTGTATCTGACTGTGGGTCATGATATACACAGTGTGTCAGTGAGTGTGTTAATATTAATCTGTGTTCCCTGTCAGTGTGTTAATATTACTGAGGACAGTGGGGGTGTTTTACACTTCACAGGGTGTATCTGACTGTGGGTCATGATATACACAGTGTGTCAGTGAGTGTGTTAATATTAATCTGTGTTCTCTGTCAGTGTGTTAATATTACTGAGGACAGTGGGGGTGTTTTACACTTCACAGGGTGTATCTGACTGTGGGTTATGATATACACAGTGTGTCAGTGAGTGTGTTAATATTAATCTGTGTTCCCTGTCAGTGTGTTAATATTACTGAGGACAGTGGGGGTGTTTTACACTTCACAGGGTGTATCTGACTGTGGGTCATGATATACACAGTGTGTCAGTGAGTGTGTTAATATTAATCTGTGTTCTCTGTCAGTGTGTTAATATTACTGAGGACAGTGGGGGTGTTTTACACTTCACAGGGTGTATCTGACTGTGGGTCATGATATACACAGTGTGTCAGTGAGTGTGTTAATATTAATCTGTGTTCTCTGTCAGTGTGTTAATATTACTGAGGACAGTGGGGATGTTTTACACTTCACAGGGTGTATCTGACTGTGGGTCATGATATACACAGTGTGTCAGTGAGTGTGTTAATATTAATCTGTGTTCTCTGTCAGTGTGTTAATATTACTGAGGACAGTGGGGGTGTTTTACACTTCACAGGGTGTATCTGACTGTGGGTCATGATATACACAGTGTGTCAGTGAGTGTGTTAATATTAATCTGTGTTCTCTGTCAGTGTGTTAATATTACTGAGGACAGTGGGGGTGTTTTACACTTCACAGGGTGTATCTGACTGTGGGTCATGATGTACACAGTGTGTCAGTGAGTGTGTTAATATTAATCTGTGTTCTCTGTCAGTGTGTTAATATTCCTGAGGACAGTGGGGGTGTTTTACACTTCACAGGGTGTATCTGACTGTGGGTCATGATATACACAGTGTGTCAGTGAGTGTGTTAATATTAATCTGTGTTCTCTGTCAGTGTGTTAATATTCCTGAGGACAGTGGGAATGTTTTACACTTCACAGGGTGTATCTGACTGTGGGTCATGATATACACAGTGTGTCAGTGAGTGTGTTAATATTAATCTGTGTTCTCTGTCAGTGTGTTAATATTACTGAGGACAGTGGGGGTGTTTTACACTTCACAGGGTGTATCTGACTGTGGGTCATGATATACACAGTGTGTCAGTGAGTGTGTTAATATTAATCTGTGTTCTCTGTCAGTGTGTTAATATTACTGAGGACAGTGGGGGTGTTTTGCACTTCACAGGGTGTATCTGACTGTGGGTCATGATATACACAATGTGTCAGTGAGTGTGTTAATATTAATTTGTGTTCTCTGTCAGTGTGTTAATATTCCTGAGGACATTGGGGATGTTTTACACTTCACAGGGTGTATCTGACTGTGGGTCATGATATACACAGTGTGTCAGTGAGTGTGTTAATATTAATCTGTGTTCTCTGTCAGTGTGTTAATATTACTGAGGACAGTGGGGATGTTTTACTCTTCACAGGGTGTATCTGACTGTGGGTCATGATGTACACAGTGTGTCAGTGAGTGTGTTAATATTAATCTGTGTTCTCTGTCAGTGTGTTAATATTACTGAGGACAGTGGGGATGTTTTACTCTTCACAGGGTGTATCTGACTGTGGGTCATGATATACACAGTGTTTCAGTGAGTGTGTTAATATTAATCTGTGTTCTCTGTCAGTGTGTTAATATTCCTGAGGACAGTGGGGATGTTTTACACTTCACCGGGTGTATCTGACTGTGGGTCATGATATACACAGTGTGTCAGTGAGTGTGCTAATATTAATCTGTGTTCTCTGTCAGTGTGTTAATATTACTGTGGACAGTGGGGGTGTTTTACACTTCACAGGGTGTATCTGAATGTGGGTCATGATATACACAGTGTGTCAGTGAGTGTGTTAATATTAATCTGTGTTCTCTGTCAGTGTGTTAATATTCCTGAGGACAGTGGGGATGTTTTACACTTCACAGGGTGTATCTGACTGTGGGTCATGATATACACAGTGTGTCAGTGAGTGTGTTAATATTAATCTGTGTTCTCTGTCAGTGTGTTAATATTACTGAGGACAGTGGGGGTGTTTTACACTTCACAGAGTGTATCTGACTGTGGGTCATGATGTACACAGTGTGTCAGTGAGTGTGTTAATATTAATCTGTGTTCTCTGTCAGTGTGTTAATATTGCTGAGGACAGTGGGGGTGTTTTACACTTCACCGGGTGTATCTGACTGTGGGTCATGATATACACAGTGTGTCAGTGAGAGTGTTAATATTAATCTGTGTTCTCTATCAGTGTGTTAATATTACTGAGGACAGTGGGGGTGTTTTACACTTCACAGGGTGTATCTGACTGTGGGTCATGATATACACAGTGTGTCAGTGAGTGTGTTAATATTAATCTGTGTTCTCTGTCAGTGTGTTAATATTCCTGAGGACAGTGGGGGTGTTTTACACTTCACAGGGTGTATCTGACTGTGGGTCATGATATACACAGTGTGTCAGTGAGTGTGTTAATATTAATCTGTGTTCTCTGTCAGTGTGTTAATATACCTGAGGACAGTGGGGGTGTTTTACACTTCACAGGGTGCATCTGACTGTGGGTCATGATATACACAGTGTGTCAGTGAGTGTGTTAATATTAATCTGTGTTCTCTGTCAGTGTGTTAATATTCCTGAGGACAGTGGGGGTGTTTTACACTTCACAGGGTGTATCTGACTGTGGGTCATGATATACACAGTGTGTCAGTGAGTGTGTTAATATTAATCTGTGTTCTCTGTCAGTGTGTTAATATTACTGAGGACAGTGGGGGTGTTTTACACTTCACAGGGTGTATCTGACTGTGGATCATGATGTACACAGTGTGTCAGTGAGTGTGTTAATATTAATCTGTGTTCTCTGTCAGTGTGTTAATATTACTGAGGACAGTGGGGGTGTTTTACACTTCACAGGGTGTATCTGACTGTGTGTCATGATGTACACAGTGTGTCAGTGAGTGTGTTAATATTAATCTGTGTTCTCTGTCAGTGTGTTAATATTCCTGAGGACAGTGGGAGTGTTTTACACTTCACAGGGTGTATCTGACTGTGGGTCATGATATACACAGTGTGTCAGTGAGTGTGTTAATATTAATCTGTGTTCTCTGTCAGTGTGTTAATATTACTGAGGACAGTGGGGGTGTTTTACACTTCACAGGGTGTATCTGACTGTGGGTCATGATGTACACAGTGTGTCAGTGAATGTGTTAATATTAATCTGTGTTCTCTGTCAGTGTGTTAATATTACTGAGGACAGTGGGGGTGTTTTACACTTCACAGGGTGTATCTGACTGTGGGTCATGATATACACAGTGTGTCAGTGAGTGTGTTAATATTAATCTGTGTTCTCTGTCAGTGTGTTAATATTCCTGAGGACAGTGGGAGTGTTTTACACTTCACAGGGTGTATCTGACTGTGGGTCATGATGTACACAGTGTGTCAGTGAGTGTGTTAATATTAATCTGTGTTCTCTGTCAGTGTGTTAATATTACTGAGGACAGTGGGGGTGTTTTACACTTCACAGGGTGTATCTGACTGTGGGTCATGATATACACAGTGCGTCAGTGAGTGTGTTAATATTAATCTGTGTTCTCTGTCAGTGTGTTAATATTGCTGAGGACAGTGGGGGTGTTTTACACTTCACCGGGTGTATCTGACTGTGGGTCATGATATACACAGTGTGTCAGTGAGAGTGTTAATATTAATCTGTGTTCTCTATCAGTGTGTTAATATTACTGAGGACAGTGGGGGTGTTTTACACTTCACAGGGTGTATCTGACTGTGGGTCATGATATACACAGTGTGTCAGTGAGTGTGTTAATATTAATCTGTGTTCTCTGTCAGTGTGTTAATATTCCTGAGGACAGTGGGGGTGTTTTACACTTCACAGGGTGTATCTGACTGTGGGTCATGATATACACAGTGTGTCAGTGAGTGTGTTAATATTAATCTGTGTTCTCTGTCAGTGTGTTAATATACCTGAGGACAGTGGGGGTGTTTTACACTTCACAGGGTGCATCTGACTGTTGGTCATGATATACACAGTGTGTCAGTGAGTGTGTTAATATTAATCTGTGTTCTCTGTCAGTGCGTTAATATTCCTGAGGACAGTGGGGGTGTTTTACACTTCACCGGGTGTATCTGACTGTGGGTCATGATATACACAGTGTGTCAGTGAGTGTGTTAATATTAATCTGTGTTCTCTGTCAGTGTGTTAATATTACTGAGGACAGTGGGGGTGTTTTACACTTCACAGGGTGTATCTGACTGTGGGTCATGATATACACAGTGTGTCAGTGAGTGTGTTAATATTAATCTGTGTTCTCTGTCAGTGTGTTAATATTCCTGAGGACAGTGGGGGTGTTTTACACTTCACAGGGTGTATCTGACTGTGGGTCATGATATACACAGTGTGTCAGTGAGTGTGTTAATATTAATCTGTGTTCTCTGTCAGTGTGTTAATATACCTGAGGACAGTGGGGGTGTTTTACACTTCACAGGGTGCATCTGACTGTGGGTCATGATATACACAGTGTGTCAGTGAGTGTGTTAATATTAATCTGTGTTCTCTGTCAGTGTGTTAATATTCCTGAGGACAGTGGGGGTGTTTTACACTTCACAGGGTGTATCTGAGTGTGGGTCATGATATACACAGTGTGTCAGTGAGTGTGTTAATATTAATCTGTGTTCTCTGTCAGTGTGTTAATATTCCTGAGGACAGTGGGAGTGTTTTACACTTCACAGGGTGTATCTGACTGTGGGTCATGATATACACAGTGTGTCAGTGAGTGTGTTAATATTAATCTGTGTTCTCTGTCAGTGTGCTAATATTACTGAGGACAGTGGGGGTGTTTTACACTTCACAGGGTGTATCTGACTGTGGGTCATGATGTACACAGTGTGTCAGTGAATGTGTTAATATTAATCTGTGTTCTCTGTCAGTGTGTTAATATTACTGAGGACAGTGGGGGTGTTTTACACTTCACAGGGTGTATCTGACTGTGGGTCATGATATACACAGTGTGTCAGTGAGTGTGTTAATATTAATCTGTGTTCTCTGTCAGTGTGTTAATATTACTGAGGACAGTGGGGGTGTTTTACACTTCACAGGGTGTATCTGACTGTGGGTCATGATATGCACAGTGTGTCAGTGAGTGTGTTAATATTAATCTGTGTTCTCTGTCAGGTGTTAATATTCCTGAGGACAGTGGGGGTGTTTTACACTTCACAGGGTGTATCTGACTCTGGGTCATGATATACACAGTGTGTCAGTGAGTGTGTTAATATTAATCTGTGTTCTCTGTCAGTGTGTTAATATTCCTGAGGACAGTGGGGGTGTTTTACACTTCACAGGGTGTATCAGACTGTGGGTCATGATGTACACAGTGTGTCAGTGAGTGTGTTAATATTAATCTGTGTTCTCTGTCAGTGTGTTAATATTCCTGAGGACAGTGGGGGTGTTTTACACTTCACAGGGTTTATCTGACTGTGGGTCATGTTATACACAGTGTGTCAGTGAGTGTGTTAATATTAATCTGTGTTCTCTGTCAGTGTGTTAATATTACTGAGGACAGTGGGGGTGTTTTACACTTCACAGGGTTTATCTGACTGTGGGTCATGATATACACAGTGTGTCAGTGAGTGTGTTAATATTAATCTGTGTTCTCTGTCAGTGTGTTAATATTACTGAGGACAGTGGGGGTGTTTTACACTTCACAGGGTGTATCTGACAGTGGGTCATGATATACACAGTGTGTCAGTGAGTGTGTTAATATTAATCTGTGTTCTCTGTCAGTGTGTTAATATTACTGAGGACAGTGGGGGTGTTTTACACTTCACAGGGTGTATCTGACTGTGGGTCATGATATACACAGTGTGTCAGTGAGTGTGTTAATATTAATCTGTGTTCTCTGTCAGTGTGTTAATATTACTGAGGACAGTGGGGGTGTTTTACACTTCACAGGGTGTATCTGACTGTGGGTCATGATATACGCAGTGTGTCAGTGAGTGTGTTAATATTAATCTGTGTTCTCTGTCAGTGTGTTAATATTACTGAGGACAGTGGGGGTGTTTTACACTTCACAGGGTGTATCTGACTGTGGGTCATGATATACACAGTGTGTCAGTGAGTGTGTTAATATTAATCTGTGTTCTCTGTCAGTGTGTCAATATTACTGATGACAGTGGGGGTGTTTTACACTTCACAGGGTGTATCTGACTGTGGGTCATGATATACACAGTGTGTCAGTGAGTGTGTTAATATTAATCTGTGTTCTCTGTCAGTGTGTTAATAATACTGAGGACAGTGGGGGTGGTTTACACTTCACAGGGTGTATCTGACAGTGGGTCATGATATACACAGTGTGTCAGTGAGTGTGTTAATATTAATCTGTGTTCTCTGTCAGTGTGTTAATATTCCTGAGTACAGTGGGGGTGTTTTACACTTCACCGGGTGTATCTGACTGTGGGTCATGATATACACAGTGTGTCAGTGAGTGTGTTAATATTAATCTGTGTTCTCTGTCAGTGTGTTAATATTACTGAGGACAGTGGGGGTGTTTGACACTTCACAGGGTGTATCTGACTGTGGGTCATGATATACACAGTGTGTCAGTGAGTGTGTTAATATTAATCTGTGTTCTCTGTCAGTGTGTTAATATTACTGAGGACAGTGGGGGTGTTTTACACTTCACAGGGTGTATCTGACTGTGGGTCATGATGTACACAGTGTGTCAGTGAGTGTGTTAATATTAATCTGTGTACTCAGTCAGTGTGTTAATATTCCTGAGGACAGTGGGGGTGTTATACACTTCACTGGGTTTATCTGACTGTGGGTCATGATGTACACAGTGTGTCAGTGAGTGTGTTAATATTAATCTGTGTTCTCTGTCAGTGTGTTAATATTACTGAGGTCAGTGGGGGTGTTTTACACTTCACAGGGTGTATCTGATTGTGGGTCATGATATGCACAGTGTGTCAGTGAGTGTGTTAATATTAATCTGTGTTCTCTATCAGGTGTTAATATTCCTGAGGACAGTGGGGGTGTTTTACACTTCACAGGGTTTATCTGACTCTGGGTCATGATATACACAGTGTGTCAGTGAGTGTGTTAATATTAATCTGTGTTCTCTGTCAGTGTGTTAATATTCCTGAGGACAGTGGGGGTGTTTTACACTTCACAGGGTGTATCTGACTGTGGGTCATGATGTACACAGTGTGTCAGTGAGTGTGTTAATATTAATCTGTGTTCTCTGTCAGTGTGTTAATATTCCTGAGGACAGTGGGGGTGTTTTACACTTCACAGGGTTTATCTGACTGTGGGTCATGTTATACACAGTGTGTCAGTGAGTGTGTTAATATTAATCTGTGTTCTCTGTCAGTGTGTTAATATTACTGAGGACAGTGGGGGTGTTTTACACTTCAAAGTGTTTATCTGACTGTGGGTCATGATATACACAGTGTGTCAGTGAGTGTGTTAATATTAATCTGTGTTCTCTGTCAGTGTGTTAATATTACTGAGGACAGTGGGGATGTTTTACACTTCACAGGGTGTATCTGACTGTGAGTCATGATATACACAGTGTGTCAGTGAGTGTGTTAATATTAATCTGTGTTCTCTGTCAGTGTGTTAATATTACTGAGGACAGTGGGGGTGTTTTACACTTCACAGGGTGTATCTGACAGTGGGTCATGATATACACAGTGTGTCAGTGAGTGTGTTAATATTAATCTGTGTTCTCTGTCAGTGTGTTAATATTCCTGAGGACAGTGGGGGTGTTTTACACTTCACAGGGTGTATCTGACTGTGGGTCATGATATACACAGTGTGTCAGTGAGTGTGTTAATATTAATCTGTGTTCTCTGTCAGTGTGTTAATATTACTGAGGACAGTGGGGGTGTTTTACACTTCACAGGGTGTATCTGACTGTGGGTCATGAAAGACGCAGTGTGTCAGTGACTGTGTTAATATTAATCTGTGTTCTCTGTCAGTGTGTTAATATTACTGAGGACAGTGGGGGTGTTTTACACTTCACAGGGTGTATCTGACTGTGGGTCATGATATACACAGTGTGTCAGTGAGTGTGTTAATATTAATCTGTGTTCTCTGTCAGTGTGTGAATATTACTGATGACAGTGGGGGTGTTTTACACTTCACAGGGTGTATCTGACTGTGGGTCATGATATACACAGTGTGTCAGTGAGTGTGTTAATATTAATCTGTGTTCTCTGTCAGTGTGTTAATAATACTGAGGACAGTGGGGGTGTTTTACACTTCACAGGGTGTATCTGACAGTGGGTCATGATATACACAGTGTGTCAGTGAGTGTGTTAATATAAATCTGTGTTCTCTGTCAGTGTGTTAATATTCCTGAGTACAGTGGGGTTGTTTTACACTTCACAGAGAGTATCTGACTGTGGGTCATGATATACACAGTGTGTCAGTGAGTGTGTTAATATTAATCTGTGTTCTCTGTCAGTGTGTTAATATTACTGAGGACAGTGGGGGTGTTTTACACTTCACCGGGTGTATCTGACTGTGGGTCATGATATACACAGTGTGTCAGTGAGTGTGTTAATTTTAATCTGTGATCTCTGTCAGTGTGTTAATATTACTGAGGACAGTGGGGGTGTTTGACACTTCACAGGGTTTATCTGACTGTGGGTCATGATATACACAGTGTGTCAGTGAGTGTGTTAATATTAATCTGTGTTCTCTGTCAGTGTGTTAATATTACTGAGGACAGTGGGGGTGTTTTACACTTCACAGGGTGTATCTGACTGTGGGTCATGATGTACACAGTGTGTCAGTGAGTGTGTTAATATTAATCTGTGTACTCTGTCAGTGTGTTAATATTCCTGAGGACAGTGGGGGTGTTATACACTTCACTGGGTTTATCTGACTGTGGGTCATGATGTACACAGTGTGTCAGTGAGTGTGTTAATATTAATCTGTGTTCTCTGTCAGTGTGTTAATATTACTGAGGACAGTGGGGGTGTTTTACACTTCACAGGGTGTATCTGACTGTGGGTCATGATGTACACAGTGTGTCAGTGAGTGTGTTAATATTAATCTGTGTTCTCTGTCAGTGTGCTAATATTACTGAGGACAGTGGGGGTGTTTTACACTTCACCGGGTGTATCTGACTGTGGGTCATGATGTACACAGTGTGTCAGTGAGTGTGTTAATATTAATCTGTGTTCTCTGTCAGTGTGTTAATATTACTGAGGACAGTGGGGGAGTTTTACACTTCACAGGGTGTATCTGACAGTGGGTCATGATATACACAGTGTGTCAGTGAGTGTGTTAATATTAATCTGTGTTCTCTGTCAGTGTGTTAATATTCCTGAGTACAGTGGGGGTGTTTTACACTTCACAGAGTGTATCTGACTGTGGGTCATGATATACACAGTGTGTCAGTGAGTGTGTTAATATTAATCTGTGTTCTCTGCCAGTGTGTTAATATTACTGAGGACAGTGGGGGTGTTTTACACTTCACCGGGTGTATCTGACTGTGGGTCATGATATACACAGTGTGTCAGTGAGTGTGTTAATATTAATCTGTGTTCTCTGTCAGTGTGTTAATATTACTGAGGACAGTGGGGGTGTTTTACACTTCACAGGGTGTATCTGACTGTGGGTCATGATATACACAGTGTGTCAGTGAGTGTGTTAATATTAATCTGTGTTCTCTGTCAGTGTGTTAATATTACTGAGGACAGTGGGGGTGTTTTACACTTCACAGGGTGTATCTGACTGTGGGTCATGATGTACACAGTGTGTCAGTGAGTGTGTTAATATTAATCTGTGTACTCTGTCAGTGTGTTAATATTCCTGAGGACAGTGGGGGTGTTTTACACTTCACAGGGTGTATCTGACTGTGGGTCATGATATACACAGTGTGTCAGTGAGTGTGTTAATATTAATCTGTGTTCTCTGTCAGTGTGTTAATATTACTGAGGACAGTGGGGGTGTTTTACACTTCACAGGGTGTATCTGACTGTGGGTCATGATATACACAGTGTGTCAGTGAGTGTGTTAATATTAATCTGTGTTCTCTGTCAGTGTGTTAATATTACTGAGGACAGTGGGGGAGTTTTACACTTCACAGGGTGTATCTGACTGTGGGTCATGATGGACACAGTGTGTCAGTGAGTGTGTTAATATTAATCTGTGTTCTCTGTCAGTGTGTTAATATTACTGAGGACAGTGGGGGTGTTTTACACTTCACAGGGTGTATCTGACTGTGGGTCATGATATACACAGTGTGTCAGTGAGTGTGTTAATATTAATCTGTGTTCTCTGTCAGTGTGTTAATATTACTGAGGACAGTGGGGATGTTTTACACTTCACAGGGTTTATCTGACTGTGGGTCATGATGTACACAGTGTGTCAGTGAGTGTTTTAATATTAATCTGTGTTCTCTGTCAGTGTGTTAATATTACTGAGGACAGTGGGGGTGTTTTACACTTCACAGGGTGTATCTGACTGTGGCTCATGATGTACACAGTGTGTCAGTGAGTGTGTTAATATTAATCTGTGTTCTCTGTCAGTGTGTTAATATTACTGAGGACAGTGGGGGAGTTTTACACTTCACAGGGTGTATCTGACTGTGGGTCATGATGGACACAGTGTGTCAGTGAGTGTGTTAATATTAATCTGTGTTCTCTGTCAGTGTGTTAATATTACTGAGGACAGTGGGGGTGTTTTACACTTCACAGGGTGTATCTGACTGTGGGTCATGATATACACAGTGTGTCAGTGAGTGTGTTAATATTAATCTGTGTTCTCTGTCAGTGTGTTAATATTACTGAGGACAGTGGGGGTGTTTTACACTTCACAGGGTGTATCTGACTGTGGGTCATGATATACACAGTGTGTCAGTGAGTGTGTTAATATTAATCTGTGTTCTCTGTCAGTCTGTTAATATTCCTGAGGACAGTGGGGGTGTTTTACACTTCACAGGGTGTATCTGACTGTGGGTCATGATGTACACAGTGTGTCAGTGAGTGTGTTAATATTAATCTGTGTTCTCTGTCAGTGTGTTAATATTACTGAGGACAGTGGGGGTGTTTTACACTTCACCGGGTGTATCTGACTGTGGGTCATGATATACACAGTGTGTCAGTGAGTGTGTTAATATTAATCTGTGTTCTCTGTCAGTGTGTTAATATTACTGAGGACAGTGGGGGTGTTTGACACTTCACAGGGTGTATCTGACTGTGGGTCATGATATACACAGTGTGTCAGTGAGTGTGTTAATATTAATCTGTGTTCTCTGTCAGTGTGTTAATATTACTGAGGACAGTGGGGGTGTTTTACACTTCACAGGGTGTATCTGACTGTGAGTCATGATGTACACAGTGTGTCAGTGAGTGTGTTAATATTAATCTGTGTACTCTGTCAGTGTGTTAATATTCCTGAGGACAGTGGGGGTGTTATACACTTCACTGGGTTTATCTGACTGTGGGTCATGATGTACACAGTGTGTCAGTGAGTGTGTTAATATTAATCTGTGTTCTCTGTCAGTGTGTTAATATTACTGAGGACAGTGGGGGTGTTTTACACTTCACAGGGTGTATCTGACTGTGGGTCATGATATACACAGTGTGTCAGTGAGTGTGTTAATATTAATCTGTGTTCTCTGTCAGTGTGTTAATATTACTGAGGACAGTGGGGGTGTTTTACACTTCACCGGGTGTATCTGACTGTGGGTCATGATGTACACAGTGTGTCAGTGAGTGTGTTAATATTAATCTGTGTTCTCTGTCAGTGTGTTAATATTACTGAGGACAGTGGGGGAGCTTTACACTTCACAGGGTGTATCTGACAGTGGGTCATGATATACACAGTGTGTCAGTGAGTGTGTTAATATTAATCTGTGTTCTCTGTCAGTGTGTTAATATTCCTGAGTACAGTGGGGGTGTTTTACTCTTCACAGAGTGTATCTGACTGTGGGTCATGATATACACAGTGTGTCAGTGAGTGTGTTAATATTAATCTGTGTTCTCTGTCAGTGTGTTCATATTACTGAGGACAGTGGGGGTGTTTTACACTTCACCGGGTGTATCTGACTGTGGGTCATGATATACACAGTGTGTCAGTGAGTGTGTTAATATTAATCTGTGTTCTCTGTCAGTGTGTTAATATTACTGAGGACAGTGGGGGTGTTTGACACTTCACAGGGTGTATCTGACTGTGGGTCATGATATACACAGTGTGTCAGTGAGTGTGTTAATATTAATCTGTGTTCTCTGTCAGTGTGTTAATATTACTGAGGACAGTGGGGGTGTTTTACACTTCACAGGGTGTATCTGACTGTGGGTCATGATGTACACTGTGTGTCAGTGAGTGTGTTAATATTAATCTGTGTACTCTGTCAGTGTGTTAATATTCCTGAGGACAGTGGGGGTGTTTTACACTTCACAGGGTGTATCTGACTGTGGGTCATGATATACACAGTGTGTCAGTGAGTGTGTTAATATTAATCTGTGTTCTCTGTCAGTGTGTTAATATTACTGAGGACAGTGGGGGTGTTTTACACTTCACAGGGTGTATCTGACTGTGGGTCATGATATACACAGTGTGTCAGTGAGTGTGTTAATGTTAATCTGTGTTCTCTGTCAGTGTGTTAATATTACTGAGGACAGTGGGGGTGTTTTACACTTCACCGGGTGTATCTGACTGTGGGTCATGATGTACACAGTGTATCAGTGAGTGTGTTAATATTAATCTGTGTTCTCTGTCAGTGTGTTAATATTACTGAGGACAGTGGGGGAGTTTTACACTTCACAGGGTGTATCTGGCTGTGGGTCATGATGGACACAGTGTGTCAGTGAGTGTGTTAATATTAATCTGTGTTCTCTGTCAGTGTGTTAATATTACTGAGGACAGTGGGGGTGTTTTACACTTCACAGGGTGTATCTGACTGTGGGTCATGATATACACAGCGTGTCAGTGAGTGTGTTAATATTAATCTGTGTTCTCTGTCAGTGTGTTAATATTACTGAGGACAGTGGGGATGTTTTACACTTCACAGGGTTTATCTGACTGTGGGTCATGATGTACACAGTGTGTCAGTGAGTGTGTTAGTATTAATCTGTGTTCTCTGTCAGTGTGTTAATATTACTGAGGACAGTGGGGGTGTTTTACACTTCACAGGGTGTATCTGACTGTGGGTCATGATGTACACAGTGTGTCAGTGAGTGTGTTAATATTAATCTGTGTTCTCTGTCAGTGTGTTAATATTACTGAGGACAGTGGGGGAGTTTTACACTTCACAGGGTGTATCTGACTGTTGGTCATGATGGACACAGTGTGTCAGTGAGTGTGTTAATATTAATCTGTGTTCTCTGTCAGTGTGTTAATATTACTGAGGACAGTGGGGGTGTTTTACACTTCACAGGGTGTATCTGACTGTGGGTCATGATATACACAGTGTGTCAGTGAGTGTGTTAATATTAATCTGTGTTCTCTGTCAGTGTGTTAATATTACTGAGGACAGTGGGGGTGTTTTACACTTCACAGGGTGTATCTGGCTGTGGGTCATGATATACACAGTGTGTCAGTGAGTGTGTTAATATTAATCTGTGTTCTCTGTCAGTGTGTTAATATTACTGAGGACAGTGGGGATGTTTTACACTTCACAGGGTATATGTGACTGTGGGTCAGGATGTACACAGTGTGTCAGTGAGTGTGTTAATATTAATCTGTGTTCTCTGTCAGTGTGTTAATATTACTGAGGACAGTGGGGGTGTTTTACACTTCACAGGGTGTATCTGACTGTGGGTCATGATATACACAGTGTGTCAGTGAGTGTGTTAATATTGATCTGTGTTCTCTGTCAGTCTGTTAATATTCCTGAGGACAGTGGGGGTGTTTTACACTTCACAGGGTGTATCTGACTGTGGGTCATGATGTACACAGTGTGTCAGTGAGTGTGTTAATATTAATCTGTGTTCTCTGTCAGTGTGTTAATATTCCTGAGGACAGTGGGGATGTTTTACACTTCACAGGGTGTATCTGACTGTGGGTCATGATGTACACAGTGTGTCAGTGAGTGTGTTAATATTAATCTGTGTTCTCTGTCAGTGTATTAATCTTACTGAGGACAGTGGGGGTGTTTTACACTTCACAGGGTGTATCTGACTGTGGGTCATGATGTACACAGTGTGTCAGTGAGTGTGTTAATATTAATCTGTGTTCTCTGTCAGTGTGTTAATATTCCTGAGGACAGTGGGGGTGTTTTACACTTCACAGGGTGTATCTGACTGTGGGTCATGATATACACAGTGTGTCAGTGAGTGTGTTAATATTAATCTGTGTTCTCTGTCAGTGTGTTAATATTACTGAGGACAGTGGGGGTGTTTTACACTTCACAGGGTGTATCTGAATGTGGGTCATGATGTACACAGTGTGTCAGTGAGTGTGTTAATATTAATCTGTGTTCTCTGTCAGTGTGTTAATATTACTGAGGACAGTGGGGGTGTTTTACACTTCACAGGGTGTATCTGACTGTGGGTCATGATATACACAGTGTGTCAGTGAGAGTGTTAATATTAATCTGTGTTCTCTGTCAGTGTGTTAATATACCTGAGGACAGTGGGGATGTTTTACACTTCACAGGGTGTATCTGACTGTGGGTCATGATATACACAGTGTGTCAGTGAGTGTGTTAATATTAATCTGTGTTCTCTGTCAGTGTGTTAATATTACTGAGGACAGTGGGGGTGTTTTACACTTCACAGGGTTTATCTGACTGTGGGTCATGATGTACACAGTGTGTCAGTGAGTGTGTTAATATTAATCTGTGTTCTCTGTCAGTGTGTTAATATTACTGAGGACAGTGGGGGAGTTTTACACTTCACAGGGTGTATCTGACTGTGGGTCATGATGTACACAGTGTGTCAGTGAGTGTGTTAATATTAATCTGTGTTCTCTGTCAGTGTGTTAATATTACTGAGGACAGTGGGGGTGTTTTACACTTCACACGGTGTATCTGACTGTGGGTCATGACATACACAGTGTGTCAGTGAGTGTGTTAATATTAATCTGTGTTCTCTGTCAGTGTGTTAATATTCCTGAGGACAGTGGGGGTGTTTTACACTTCACAGGGTGTATCTGGCTGTGGGTCATGATATACACAGTGTGTCAGTGAGTGTGTTAATATTAATCTGTGTTCTCTGTCAGTGTGTTAATATTACTGAGGACAGTGGGGATGTTTTACACTTCACAGGGTGTATCTGACTGTGGGTCATGATGTACACAGTGTGTCAGTGAGTGTGTTAATATTAATCTGTGTTCTCTGTCAGTGTGTTAATATTACTGAGGACAGTGGGGGTGTTTTACACTTCACAGGGTGTATCTGACTGTGGGTCATGACATACACAGTGTGTCAGTGACTGTGTTAATATTAATCTGTGTTCTCTGTCAGTCTGTTAATATTCCTGAGGACAGTGGGGGTGTTTTACACTTCACAGGGTGTATCTGACTGTGGGTCATGATGTACACAGTGTGTCAGTGAGTGTGTTAATATTAATCTGTGTTCTCTGTCAGTGTGTTAATATTCCTGAGGACAGTGGGGGTGTTTTACACTTCACAGGGTGTATCTGACTGTGGGTCATGATGTACACAGTGTGTCAGTGAGTGTGTTAATATTAATCTGTGTTCTCTGTCAGTGTATTAATCTTACTGAGGACAGTGGGGGTGTTTTACACTTCACAGGGTGTATCTGACTGTGGGTCATGATATACACAGTGTGTCAGTGAGTGTGTTAATATTAATCTGTGTTCTCTGTCAGTGTGTTAATATTCCTGAGGACAGTGGGGGTGTTTTACACTTCACAGGGTGTATCTGACTGTGGGTCATGATATACACAGTGTGTCAGTGAGTGTGTTAATATTAATCTGTGTTCTCTGTCAGTGTGTTAATATTACAGAGGACAGTGGGGATGTTTTACACTTCACAGGGTGTATCTGATTGTGGGTCATGATATACACAGTGTGTCAGTGAGTGTGTTAATATTAATCTGTGTTCTCTGTCAGTGTTTTAATCTTACTGAGGACAGTGGGGATGTTTTACACTTCACAGGGTTTATCTGACTGTGGGTCATGATGTACACAGTGTGTCAGTGAGTGTTTTAGTATTAATCTGTGTTCTCTGTCAGTGTGTTAATATTACTGAGGACAGTGGGGGTGTTTTACACTTCACAGGGTGTATCTGACTGTGGGTCATGATGTACACAGTGTGTCAGTGAGTGTTTTAGTATTAATCTGTGTTCTCTGTCAGTGTGTTAATATTACTGAGGACAGTGGGGGTGTTTTACACTTCACAGGGTGTATCTGACTGTGGGTCATGATGTACACAGTGTGTCAGTGAGTGTGTTAATATTAATCTGTGTTCTCTGTCAGTGTGTTAATATTACTGAGGACAGTGGGGGAGTTTTACACTTCACAGGGTGTATCTGACTGTGGGTCATGATGGACACAGTGTGTCAGTGAGTGTGTTAATATTAATCTGTGTTCTCTGTCAGTGTGTTAATATTACTGAGGACAGTGGGGGTGTTTTACACTTCACAGGGTGTATCTGACTGTGGGTCATGATATACACAGTGTGTCAGTGAGTGTGTTAATATTAATCTGTGTTCTCTGTCAGTGTGTTAATATTACTGAGGACAGTGGGGGTGTTTTACACTTCACAGGGTGTATCTGGCTGTGGGTCATGATATACACAGTGTGTCAGTGAGTGTGTTAATATTAATCTGTGTTCTCTGTCAGTGTGTTAATATTACTGAGGACAGTGGGGATGTTTTACACTTCACAGGGTATATGTGACTGTGGGTCAGGATGTACACAGTGTGTCAGTGAGTGTGTTAATATTAATCTGTGTTCTCTGTCAGTGTGTTAATATTCCTGAGGACAGTGGGGGTGTTTTACACTTCACAGGGTGTATCTGACTGTGGGTCATGATATACACAGTGTGTCAGTGAGTGTGTTAATATTAATCTGTGTTCTCTGTCAGTCTGTTAATATTCCTGAGGACAGTGGGGGTGTTTTACACTTCACAGGGTGTATCTGACTGTGGGTCATGATGTACACAGTGTGTCAGTGAGTGTGTTAATATTAATCTGTGTTCTCTGTCAGTGTGTTAATATTCCTGAGGACAGTGGGGATGTTTTACACTTCACAGGGTGTATCTGACTGTGGGTCATGATGTACACAGTGTGTCAGTGAGTGTGTTAATATTAATCTGTGTTCTCTGTCAGTGTATTAATCTTACTGAGGACAGTGGGGGTGTTTTACACTTCACAGGGTGTATCTGACTGTGGGTCATGATGTACACAGTGTGTCAGTGAGTGTGTTAATATTAATCTGTGTTCTCTGTCAGTGTGTTAATATTCCTGAGGACAGTGGGGGTGTTTTACACTTCACAGGGTGTATCTGACTATGGGTCATGATACACACAGTGTGTCAGTGAGAGTGTTAATATTAATCTGTGTTCTCTGTCAGTGTGTTAATATACCTGAGGACAGTGGGGATGTTTTACACTTCACAGGGTTTATCTGACTGTGGGTCATGATGTGCACAGTGTGTCAGTGAGTGTGTTAATATTAATCTGTGTTCTCTGTCAGTGTGTTAATATTACTGAGGACAGTGGGGGTGTTTTACACTTCACAGGGTTTATCTGACTGTGGGTCATGATGTACACAGTGTGTCAGTGAGTGTGTTAATATTAATCTGTGTTCTCTGTCAGTGTGTTAATATTACTGAGGACAGTGGGGGAGTTTTACACTTCACAGGGTGTATCTGACTGTGGGTCATGATGTACACAGTGTGTCAGTGAGTGTGTTAATATTAATCTGTGTTCTCTGTCAGTGTGTTAATATTACTGAGGACAGTGGGGGTGTTTTACACTTCACACGGTGTATCTGACTGTGGGTCATGACATACACAGTGTGTCAGTGAGTGTGTTAATATTAATCTGTGTTCTCTGTCAGTGTGTTAATATTACTGAGGACAGTGGGGGTGTTTTACACTTCACAGGGTGTATCTGGCTGTGGGTCATGATATACACAGTGTGTCAGTGAGTGTGTTAATATTAATCTGTGTTCTCTGTCAGTGTGTTAATATTACTGAGGACAGTGGGGATGTTTTACACTTCACAGGGTGTATCTGACTGTGGGTCATGATGTACACAGTGTGTCAGTGAGTGTGTTAATATTAATCTGTGTTCTCTGTCAGTGTGTTAATATTACTGAGGACAGTGGGGGTGTTTTACACTTCACAGGGTGTATCTGACTGTGGGTCATGACATACACAGTGTGTCAGTGAGTGTGTTAATATTAATCTGTGTTCTCTGTCAGTCTGTTAATATTCCTGAGGACAGTGGGGGTGTTTTACACTTCACAGGGTGTATCTGACTGTGGGTCATGATGTACACAGTGTGTCAGTGAGTGTGTTAATATTAATCTGTGTTCTCTGTCAGTGTGTTAATATTCCTGAGGACAGTGGGGGTGTTTTACACTTCACAGGGTGTATCTGACTGTGGGTCATGATGTACACAGTGTGTCAGTGAGTGTGTTAATATTAATCTGTGTTCTCTGTCAGTGTATTAATCTTACTGAGGACAGTGGGGGTGTTTTACACTTCACAGGGTGTATCTGACTGTGGGTCATGATATACACAGTGTGTCAGTGAGTGTGTTAATATTAATCTGTGTTCTCTGTCAGTGTGTTAATATTACTGAGGACAGTGGGGGTGTTTTACACTTCACAGGGTGTATCTGACTGTGGGTCATGACATACACAGTGTGTCAGTGAGTGTGTTAATATTAATCTCTGTTCTCTGTCAGTGTGTTAATATTACTGAGGACAGTGGGGGTGTTTTACACTTCACAGGGTGTATCTGGCTGTGGGTCATGATATACACAGTGTGTCAGTGAGTGTGTTAATATTAATCTGTGTTCTCTGTCAGTGTGTTAATATTACTGAGGACAGTGGGGATGTTTTACACTTCACAGGGTGTATCTGACTGTGGGTCATGATGTACACAGTGTGTCAGTGAGTGTGTTAATATTAATCTGTGTTCTCTGTCAGTGTGTTAATATTACTGAGGACAGTGGGGGTGTTTTACACTTCACAGGGTGTATCTGACTGTGGGTCATGACATACACAGTGTGTCAGTGAGTGTGTTAATATTAATCTGTGTTCTCTGTCAGTCTGTTAATATTCCTGAGGACAGTGGGGGTGTTTTACACTTCACAGGGTGTATCTGACTGTGGGTCATGATGTACACAGTGTGTCAGTGAGTGTGTTAATATTAATCTGTGTTCTCTGTCAGTGTGTTAATATACCTGAGGACAGTGGGGGTGTTTTACACTTCACAGGGTGTATCTGACTGTGGGTCATGATGTACACAGTGTGTCAGTGAGTGTGTTAATATTAATCTGTGTTCTCTGTCAGTGTATTAATCTTACTGAGGACAGTGGGGGTGTTTTACACTTCACAGGGTGTATCTGACTGTGGGTCATGATATACACAGTGTGTCAGTGAGTGTGTTAATATTAATCTGTGTTCTCTGTCAGTGTGTTAATATTACTGAGGACAGTGGGGATGTTTTACACTTCACAGGGTGTATCTGACTGTGGGTCATGATGTACACAGTGTGTCAGTGAGTGTGTTAATATTAATCTGTGTTCTCTGTCAGTGTGTTAATATTACTGAGGACAGTGGGGGTGTTTTACACTTCACAGGGTGTATCTGACTGTGGGTCATGACATACACAGTGTGTCAGTGAGTGTGTTAATATTAATCTGTGTTCTCTGTCAGTCTGTTAATATTCCTGAGGACAGTGGGGGTGTTTTACACTTCACAGGGTGTATCTGACTGTGGGTCATGATGTACACAGTGTGTCAGTGAGTGTGTTAATATTAATCTGTGTTCTCTGTCAGTGTGTTAATATACCTGAGGACAGTGGGGGTGTTTTACACTTCACAGGGTGTATCTGACTGTGGGTCATGATGTACACAGTGTGTCAGTGAGTGTGTTAATATTAATCTGTGTTCTCTGTCAGTGTATTAATCTTACTGAGGACAGTGGGGGTGTTTTACACTTCACAGGGTGTATCTGACTGTGGGTCATGATATACACAGTGTGTCAGTGAGTGTGTTAATATTAATCTGTGTTCTCTGTCAGTGTGTTAATATTACTGAGGACAGTGGGGGTGTTTTACACTTCACAGGGTGTATCTGACTGTGGGTCATGATATACACAGTGTGTCAGTGAGTGTGTTAATATTAATCTGTGTTCTCTGTCAGTGTGTTAATATTACTGAGGACAGTGGGGATGTTTTACACTTCACAGGGTGTATCTGACTGTGGGTCATGATATACACAGTGTGTCAGTGAGTGTGTTAATATTAATCTGTGTTCTCTGTCAGTGTGTTAATATTACTGAGGACAGTGGGGGTGTTTTACACTTCACAGGGTGTATCTGACTGTGGGTCATGATATACACAGTGTGTCAGTGAGTGTGTTAATATTAATCTGTGTTCTCTGTCAGTGTGTTAATATTACTGAGGACAGTGGGGATGTTTTACACTTCACAGGGTGTATCTGACTGTGGGTCATGATATACACAGTGTGTCAGTGAGTGTGTTAATATTAATCTGTGTTCTCTGTCAGTGTATTAATCTTACTGAGGACAGTGGGGGTGTTTTACACTTCACAGGGTGTATCTGACTGTGGGTCATGATGTACACAGTGTGTCAGTGAGTGTGTTAATATTAATCTGTGTTCTCTGTCAGTGTGTTAATATTCCTGAGGACAGTGGGGGTGTTTTACACTTCACAGGGTGTATCTGACTGTGGGTCATGATATACACAGTGTGTCAGTGAGTGTGTTAATATTAATCTGTGTTCTCTGTCAGTGTGTTAATATTACTGAGGACAGTGGGGGTGTTTTACACTTCACAGGGTGTATCTGACTGTGGGTCATGATGTACACAGTGTGTCAGTGATTGTGTTAATATTAATCTGTGTTCTCTGTCAGTGTGTTAATATTACTGAGGACAGTGGGGGTGTTTTACACTTCACAGGGTGTATCTGACTGTGGGTCATGATATACACAGTGTGTCAGTGAGAGTGTTAATATTAATCTGTCTTCTCTGTCAGTGTGTTAATATACCTGAGGACAGTGGGGATGTTTTACACTTCACAGGGTTTATCTGACTGTGGGTCATGATGTGCACAGTGTGTCAGTGAGTGTGTTAATATTAATCTGTGTTCTCTGTCAGTGTGTTAATATTACTGAGGACAGTGGGGTGTTTTACACTTCACAGGGTGTATCTGACTGTGGGTCATGATGTACACAGTGTGTCAGTGAGTGTGTTAATATTAATCTGTGTTCTCTGTCAGTGTGTTAATATTCCTGAGGACAGTGGGGGAGTTTTACACTTCACAGGGTGTATCTGACTGTGGGTCATGATGTACACAGTGTGTCAGTGAGTGTGTTAATATTAATCTGTGTTCTCTGTCAGTGTGTTAATATTACTGAGGACAGTGGGGGTGTTTTACACTTCACAGGGTGTATCTGACTGTGGGTCATGACATACAAAGTGTGTCAGTGAGTGTGTTAATATTAATCTCTGTTCTCTGTCAGTGTGTTAATATTACTGAGGACAGTGGGGGTGTTTTACACTTCACAGGGTGTATCTGGCTGTGGGTCATGATATACACAGTGTGTCAGTGAGTGTGTTAATATTAATCTGTGTTCTCTGTCAGTGTGTTAATATTACTGAGGACAGTGGGGATGTTTTACACTTCACAGGGTGTATCTGACTGTGGGTCATGATGTACACAGTGTGTCAGTGAGTGTGTTAATATTAATCTGTGTTCTCTGTCAGTGTGTTAATATTACTGAGGACAGTGGGGGTGTTTTACACTTCACAGGGTGTATCTGACTGTGGGTCATGACATACACAGTGTGTCAGTGAGTGTGTTAATATTAATCTGTGTTCTCTGTCAGTGTGTTAATATTCCTGAGGACAGTGGGGGTGTTTTACACTTCACAGGGTGTATCTGACTGTGGGTCATGATGTACACAGTGTGTCAGTGAGTGTGTTAATATTAATCTGTGTTCTCTGTCAGTGTGTTAATATACCTGAGGACAGTGGGGGTGTTTTACACTTCACAGGGTGTATCTGACTGTGGGTCATGATGTACACAGTGTGTCAGTGAGTGTGTTAATATTAATCTGTGTTCTCTGTCAGTGTATTAATCTTACTGAGGACAGTGGGGGTGTTTTACACTTCACAGGGTGTATCTGACTGTGGGTCATGATATACACAGTGTGTCAGTGAGTGTGTTAATATTAATCTGTGTTCTCTGTCAGTGTGTTAATATTACTGAGGACAGTGGGGGTGTTTTACACTTCACAGGGTGTATCTGACTGTGGGTCATGATATACACAGTGTGTCAGTGAGTGTGTTAATATTAATCTGTGTTCTCTGTCAGTGTGTTAATATTCCTGAGGACAGTGGGGGTGTTTTACACTTCACAGGGTGTATCTGACTGTGGGTCATGATATACACAGTGTGTCAGTGAGTGTGTTAATATTAATCTGTGTTCTCTGTCAGTGTGTTAATATTACTGAGGACAGTGGGGATGTTTTACACTTCACAGGGTGTATCTGACTGTGGGTCATGATATACACAGTGTGTCAGTGAGTGTGTTAATATTAATCTGTGTTCTCTGTCAGTGTGTTAATATTACTGAGGACAGTGGGGGTGTTTTACACTTCACAGGGTGTATCTGACTGTGGGTCATGATGTACACAGTGTGTCAGTGAGTGTGTTAATATTAATCTGTGTTCTCTGTCAGTGTGTTAATATTACTGAGGACAGTGGGGGTGTTTTACACTTCACAGGGTGTATCTGACTGTGGGTCATGATATACACAGTGAGTCAGTGAGTGTGTTAATATTAATCTGTGTTCTCTGTCAGTGTGTTAATATTACTGAGGACAGTGGGGGTGTTTTACACTTCACAGGGTGTATCTGACTGTTGGTCATGATATACACATTGTGTCAGTGAGTGTGTTAATATTAATCTGTGTTCTCTGTCAGTGTGTTAATATTCCTGAGGA
The DNA here is from genome assembly GCF_036365525.1 of Heterodontus francisci. NCBI lineage: Eukaryota > Metazoa > Chordata > Chondrichthyes > Heterodontiformes > Heterodontidae > Heterodontus > Heterodontus francisci. The sequence continues at coordinate 2,332,386 of NW_027141873.1, read as the reverse complement.
CAGTGGGGGTGTTTTACACTTCACAGGGTGTATCTGACTGTGGGTCATGATATACATCGTGTGTCAGTGAGTGTGTTAATATTAATCTGTGTTCTCTGTCAGTGTGTTAATATTCCTGAGGACAGTGGGGGTGTTTTACACTTCACAGGGTGTATCTGACTGTGGGTCATGATATACACAGTGTGTCAGTGAGTGTGTTAATATTAATCTGTGTTCTCTGTCAGTGTGTTAATATTCCTGAGGACAGTGGGGGTGTTTTACACTTCACCGGGTGTATCTGACTGTGGGTCATGATATACACAGTGTGTCAGTGAGTGTGTTAATATTAATCTGTGTTCTCTGTCAGTGTGTTAATATTACTGAGGACAGTGGGGGTGTTTTTCACTTCACAGGGTTTATCTGACTGTGGGTGATGATATACACAGTGTGTCAGTGAGTGTGTTAATATTAATCTGTGTTCTCTGTCAGTGTGTTAATATTCCTGAGGACAGTGGGGGTGTTTTACACTTCACAGGGTGTATCTGACTGTGGGTCATGATTAACACAGTGTGTCAGTGAGTGTGTTAATATTAATCTGTGTTCTCTGTCAGTGTGTTAATATTACTGAGGACAGTGGGGGTGTTTTACACTTCACAGTGTGTATCTGACTGTGGGTCATGATGTACACAGTGTGTCAGTGAGTGTGTTAATATTAATCTGTGTTCTCTGTCAGTGTGTTAATATTCCTGAGGACAGTGGGGGTGTTTTACACTTCACAGGGTGTATCTGACTGTGGGTCATGATAAACACAGTGTGTCAGTGAGTGTGTTAATATTAATCTGTGTTCTCTGTCAGTGTGTTAATATTACTGAGGACAGTGGGGGTGTTTTACACTTCACAGGGTTTATCTCACTGTGGGTCATGATATACACAGTGTGTCAGTGAGTGTGTTAATATTAATCTGTGTTCTCTGTCAGTGTGTTAATATTCCTGAGGACAGTGGGGGTGTTTTACACTTCTCAGGGTTTATCTGACTCTGGGTCATGATGTACACAGTGTGTCAGTGAGTGTGTTAATATTAATCTGTGTTCTCTGTCAGTGTGTTAATATTCCTGAGGACAGTGGGGGTGTTTTACACTTCACAGTGTTTATCTGACTCTGGGTCATGATGTACACAGTGTGTCAGTGAGTGTGTTAATATTAATCTGTGTTCTCTGTCAGTGTGTTAATATTACTGAGGACAGTGGGGGTGTTTTACACTTCACAGGGTGTATCTGACTGTGGGTCATGATAGACACAATGTGTCAGTGAGTGTGTTAATATTAATCTGTGTTCTCTGTCAGTGTGTTAATATTACTGAGGACAGTGGGGATGTTTTACACTTCACAGGGTGTATCTGACTGTGGGTCATGATGTACACAGTGTGTCAGTGAGTGTGTTAATATTAATCTGTGTTCTCTGTCAGTGTGTTAATATTACTGAGGACAGTGGGGGTGTTTTACACTTCACAGGGTGTATCTGACTGTGGGTCATGATATACACAGTGTGTCAGTGAGTGTGTTAATATTAATCTGTGTACTCTGTCAGTGTGTTAATATTACTGAGGACAGTGGGGGTGTTTTACACTTCACAGGGTGTATCTGACTCTGGGTCATGATATACACAGTGTGTCAGTGAGTGTGTTAATATTAATCTGTGTTCTCTGTCAGTGTGTTAATATTCCTGAGGACAGTGGGGGTGTTTTACACTTCACAGGGTGTATCTGACTGTGGGTCATGATATACACAGTGTGTCAGTGAGTGTGTTAATATTAATCTGTGTTCTCTGTCAGTGTGTTAATATTCCTGAGGACAGTGGGGGTGTTTTACACTTCACAGGGTGTATCTGACTGTGGGTCATGATATACACAGTGTGTCAGTGAGTGTGTTAATATTAATCTGTGTTCTCTGTCAGTGTGTTAATCTTCCTGAGGACAGTGGGGGTGTTTTACACTTCACAGGGTGTATCTGACTGTGGGTCATGATATACACAGTGTGTCAGTGAGTGTGTTAATATTAATCTGTGTTCTCTGTCAGTGTGTTAATCTTCCTGAGGACAGTGGGGGTGTTTTACACTTCACAGGGTGTATCTGACTGTGGGTCATGATATACACAGTGTGTCAGTGAGTGTGTTAATATTAATCTGTGTTCTCTGTCAGTGTGTTAATATTCCTGAGGACAGTGGGGGTGTTTTACACTTCACAGGGTGTATCTGACTGTGGGTCATGATGTACACAGTGTGTCAGTGAGTATGTTAATATTAATCTGTGTTCTCTGTCAGTGTGTTAATATTACTGAGGACAGTGGGGGTGTTTTACACTTCACAGGGTGTATCTGACTGTGGGTCATTATATACACAGTGTGTCAGTGAGTGTGTTAATATTAATCTGTGTTCTCTGTCAGTGTGTTAATATTACTGAGGACAGTGGGGTGTTTTACACTTCACAGGCTGTATCTGACTGTGGGTCATGATATACACAGTGTGTCAGTGAGTGTGTTAATATTAATCTGTGTTCTCTGTCAGTGTGTTAATATTACTGAGGACAGTGGGGGTGTTTTACACTTCACAGGGTTTATCTGACTGTGGGTCATGATATACACAGTGTGTCAGTGAGTGTGTTAATATTAATCTGTGTTCTCTGTCAGTGTGTTAATATTCCTGAGGACAGTGGGGGTGTTTTACACTTCACAGGGTGTATCTGACTGTGGGTCATGATATACACAGTGTGTCAGTGAGTGTGTTAATGTTAATCTGTGTTCTCTGTCAGTGTGTTAATATTACTGAGGACAGTGGGGATGTTTTACACTTCACCGGGTGTATCTGACTGTGGGTCACGATGTACACAGTGTGTCAGTGAGTGTGTTAATATTAATCTGTGTTCTCTGTCAGTGTGTTAATATTCCTGAGGACAGTGGGGGTGTTTTACACTTCACAGGGTGTATCTGACTGTGGGTCATGATATACACAGTGTGTCAGTGAGTGTGTTAATATTAATCTGTGTTCTCTGTCAGTGTGTTAATATTCCTGAGGACAGTGGGGGTGTTTTACACTTCACAGGGTGTATCTGACTGTGGGTCATGAAATACACAGTGTGTCAGTGAGTGTGTTAATATTAATCTGTGTTCTCTGTCAGTGTGTTAATATTCCTGAGGACAGTGGGGGTGTTTTACACTTCACAGGGTTTATCTGACTGTGGGTCATGATGTACACAGTGTGTCAGTGAGTGTGTTAATATTAATCTGTGTTCTCTGTCAGTGTGTTAATATTCCTGAGGACAGTGGGGATGTTTTACACTTCACAGGGTTTATCTGACTGTGGGTCATGATGTACACAGTGTGTCAGTGAGTGTGTTAATATTAATCTGTGTTCTCTGTCAGTGTGTTAATATTCCTGAGGACAGTGGGGGTGTTTTACACTTCACAGGGTTTATCTGACTGTAGGTCATGATGTACACAGTGTGTCAGTGAGTGTGTTAATATTAATCTGTGTTCTCTGTCAGTGTGTTAATATTCCTGAGGACAGTGGGGATGTTTTACACTTCACAGGGTTTATCTGACTGTGGGTCATGATGTACACAGTGTGTCAGTGAGTGTGTTAATATTAATCTGTGTTCTCTGTCAGTGTGTTAATATTCCTGAGGACAGTGGGGATGTTTTACACTTCACAGGGTGTATCTGACTGTGGGTCATGATATACACAGTGTGTCAGTGAGTGTGTTAATATTAATCTGTGTTCTCTGTCAGTGTGTTAATATTACTGAGGACAGTGGGGGTGTTTTACACTTCACAGGGTGTATCTGACTGTGGGTCATGATGTACACAGTGTGTCAGTGAGTGTGTTAATATTAATCTGTGTTCTCTGTCAGTGTGTTAATATTACTGAGGACAGTGGGGGTGTTTTACACTTCACAGGGTGTATCTGACTGTGGGTCATGATATACACAGTGTGTCAGTGATTGTGTTAATATTAATCTGTGTTCTCTGTCAGTGTGCTAATATTACTGAGGACAGTGGGGGTGTTTTACACTTCACCGGGTGTATCTGACTGTGGGTCATGATATACACAGTGTGTCAGTGAGTGTGTTAATATTAATCTGTGTTCTCTGTCAGTGTGTTAATATTCCTGAGGACAGTGGGGGTGTTTTACACTTCACAGGGTTTATCTGACTGTGGGTCATGATGTACACAGTGTGTCAGTGAGTGTGTTAATATTAATCTGTGTTCTCTGTCAGTGTGTTAATATTCCTGAGGACAGTGGGGATGTTTTACACTTCACAGGGTTTATCTGACTGTGGGTCATGATGTACACAGTGTGTCAGTGAGTGTGTTAATATTAATCTGTGTTCTCTGTCAGTGTGTTAATATTCCTGAGGACAGTGGGGGTGTTTTACACTTCACAGGGTTTATCTGACTGTGGGTCATGATGTACACAGTGTGTCAGTGAGTGTGTTAATATTAATCTGTGTTCTCTGTCAGTGTGTTAATATTCCTGAGGACAGTGGGGATGTTTTACACTTCACAGGGTGTATCTGACTGTGGGTCATGATATACACAGTGTGTCAGTGAGTGTGTTAATATTAATCTGTGTTCTCTGTCAGTGTGTTAATATTACTGAGGACAGTGGGGATGTTTTACACTTCACAGGGTGTATCTGACTGTGGGTCATGATATACACAGTGTGTCAGTGAGTGTGTTAATATTAATCTGTGTTCTCTGTCAGTGTGTTAATATTACTGAGGACAGTGGGGGTGTTTTACACTTCACAGGGTGTATCTGACTGTGGGTCATGATATACACAGTGTGTCAGTGAGTGTGTTAATATTAATCTGTGTTCTCTGTCAGTGTGTTAATATTACTGAGGACAGTGGGGATGTTTTACACTTCACAGGGTGTATCTGACTGTGGGTCATGATATACACAGTGTGTCAGTGAGTGTGTTAATATTAATCTGTGTTCTCTGTCAGTGTGTTAATATTACTGAGGACAGTGGGGGTGTTTTACACTTCACAGGGTGTATCTGACTGTGGGTCATGATATACACAGTGTGTCAGTGAGTGTGTTAATATTAATCTGTGTTCTCTGTCAGTGTGTTAATATTCCTGAGGACAGTGGGGGTGTTTTACACTTCACAGGGTGTATCTGACTGTGGGTCATGATGTACACAGTGTGTCAGTGAGTGTGTTAATATTAATCTGTGTTCTCTGTCAGTTTGTTAATATTACTGAGGACAGTGGGGGTGTTTTACACTTCACAGGGTGTATCTGACTGTGGGTGATGATATACACAGTGTGTCAGTGAGTGTGTTAATATTAATCTGTGTTCTCTGTCAGTGTGTTAATATTACTGAGGACAGTGGGGGTGTTTTACACTTCACAGGGTTTATCTGACTGTGGGTCATGATGTACACAGTGTGTCAGTGAGTGTGTTAATATTAATCTGTGTTCTCTGTCAGTGTGTTAATATTACAGAGGACAGTGGGGGTGTTTTACACTTCACAGGGTGTTTCTGACTGTCGGTCATGATGCACACAGTGTGTCGGTGAGTGTGTTAATATTAATCTGTGTTCTCTGTCAGTGTGTTAATATTCCTGAGGACAGTGGGGGTGTTTTACACTTCACAGGGTTTATCTGACTGTGGGTCATGATATACACAGTGTGTCAGTGAGTGTGTTAATATTAATCTGTGTTCCCTGTCAGTGTGTTAATATTCCTGAGGACAGTGGGGGTATTTTACACTTCACAGGGTTTATCTGACTGTGGGTCATGATATACACAGTGTGTCAGTGAGTGTGTTAATATTAATCTGTGTTCTCTGTCAGTGTGTTAATATTACTGAGGACAGTGGGGGTGTTTTACACTTCACAGGGTGTATCTGATTGTGGGTCATGATGTACACAGTGTGTCAGTGATTGTGTTAATATTAATCTGTGTTCTCTGTCAGTGTGTTAATATTCCTGAGGACAGTGGGGGTGTTTTACACTTCACAGGGTGTATCTGACTGTGTGTCATGATATACACAGTGTGTCAGTGAGTGTGTTAATATTAATCTGTGTTCTCTGTCAGTGTGTTAATATTACTGAGGACAGTGGGGGTGTTTTAAACTTCACAGGGTGTATCTGACTGTGGGTCATGATATACACAGTGTGTCAGTGAGTGTGTTAATATTAATCTGTGTTCTCTGTCAGTGTGTTAATATTGCTGAGGACAGTGGGGGTGTTTTACACTTCACAGGGTGTATCTGACTGTGGGTCATGATATACACAGTGTGTCAGTGATTGTGTTAATATTAATCTGTGTTCTCTGTCAATGTGTTAATATTACTGAGGACAGTGGGGGTGTTTTACACTTCACAGGGTGTATCTGACTGTGGGTCATGATGTGCACAGTGTGTCAGTGAGTGTGTTAATATTAATCTGTGTTCTCTGTCAGTGTGTTAATATTACTGAGGACAGTGGGGGTGTTTTACACTTCACAGGGTGTATCTGACTGTGGGTCATGATGTACACAGTGTGTCAGTGAGTGTGTTAATATTAATCTGTGTTCTCTGTCAGTGTGTTAATATTCCTGAGGACAGTGGGGGTGTTTTACACTTCACAGGGTGTATCTGACTGTGGGTCATGATATACACAGTGTGTCAGTGAGTGTGTTAATATTAATCTGTGTTCTCTGTCAGTGTGTTAATATTACTGAGGACTGTGGGGGTGTTTTACACTTCACAGGGTGTATCTGACTGTGGGTCATGATATACACAGTGTGTCAGTGAGTGTGTTAATATTAATCTGTGTTCTCTGTCAGTGTGTTAATATTACTGAGGACAGTGGGGATGTTTTACACTTCACAGGGTGTATCTGACTGTGGGTCATGATATACACAGTGTGTCAGTGAGTGTGTTAATATTAATCTGTGTTCTCTGTCAGTGTGTTAATATTACTGAGGACAGTGGGGGTGTTTTACACTTCACAGAGTTTATCTGACTGTGGGTCATGATGTACACAGTGTGTCAGTGAGTGTTTTAATATTAATCTGTGTTCTCTGTCAGTGTGTTAATATTCCTGAGGACAGTGGGGATGTTTTACACTTCACAGCGTGTATCTGACTGTGGGTCATGATATGCACAGTGTGTCAGTGAGTGTGTTAATATTAATCTGTGTTCTCTGTCAGTGTGTTAATATTACTGAGGACAGTGGGGGTGTTTTACACTTCACAGGGTGTATCTGACTGTGGGTCATGATATACACAGTGTGTCAGTGAGTGTGTTAATATTAATCTGTGTTCTCTGTCAGTGTGTTAATATTACTGAGGACAGTGGGGGTGTTTTACACTTCACAGGGTGTATCTGACTGTGGGTCATGATGTGCACAGTGTGTCAGTGAGTGTGTTAATATTAATCTGTGTTCTCTGTCAGTGTGTTAATATTCCTGAGGACAGTGGGGGTGTTTTACACTTCACAGGGTGTAGCTGACTGTGGGTCATGATATACACAGTGTGTCAGTGAGTGTGTTAATATTAATCTGTGTTCTCTGTCAGTGTGTTAATATTCCTGAGGACAGTGGGGGTGTTATACACTTCACAGGGTGTATCTGACTGTGGGGCATGATGTACACAGTGTGTCAGTGAGTGTGTTAATATTAATCTGTGTTCTCTGTCAGTGTGTTAATATTACTGAGGACAGTGGGGGTGTTTTACACTTCACAGGGTGTATCTGACTGTGGGTCATGATGTGCACAGTGTGTCAGTGAGTGTGTTAATATTAATCTGTGTTCTCTGTCAGTGTGTTAATATTACTGAGGACAGTGGGACTGTTTTACACTTCACAGGGTGTATCTGACTGTGGGTCATGATGTACACAGTGTGTCAGTGAGTGTGTTAATATTAATCTGTGTTCTCTGTCAGTGTGTTAATATTACTGAGGACAGTGGGGGTGTTTTACACTTCACAGAGTTTATCTGACTGTGGGTCATGATGTACACAGTGTGTCAGTGAGTGTGTTAATATTAATCTGTGTTCTCTGTCAGTGTGTTAATATTCCTGAGGACAGTGGGGATGTTTTACACTTCACAGGGTGTATCTGACTGTGGGTCATGATATACACAGTGTGTCAGTGAGTGTGTTAATATTAATCTGTGTTCTCTGTCAGTGTGTTAATACTACTGAGGACAGTGGGGGTGTTTTACACTTCACAGGGTGTATCTGACTGTGGGTCATGATATACACAGTGTGTCAGTGAGTGTGTTAATATTAATCTGTGTTCTCTGTCAGTGTGTTAATATTACTGAGGACAGAGGGGGTGTTTTACACTTCACAGGGTGTATCTGACTGTGGGTCATGATGTACACAGTGTGTCAGTGAGTGTGTTAATATTAATCTGTGTTCTCTGTCAGTGTGTTAATATTCCTGAGGACAGTGGGGGTGTTTTACACTTCACAGGGTGTATCTGACTGTGGGTCATGATATACACAGTGTGTCAGTGAGTGTGTTAATATTAATCTGTGTTCTCTGTCAGTGTGTTAATATTCCTGAGGACAGTGGGGGTGTTTTACACTTCACAGGGTGTATCTGACTGTGGGTCATGATGTACACAGTGTGTCAGTGAGTGTGTTAATATTAATCTGTGTTCTCTGTCAGTGTGTTAATATTACTGAGGACAGTGGGGGTGTTTTACACTTCACAGGGTGTATCTGACTGTGGGTCATGATGTACACAGTGTGTCAGTGAGTGTGTTAATATTTATCTGTGTTCTCTGTCAGTGTGTTAATATTCCTGAGCACAGTGGGGGTGTTCTACACTTCACAGGGTGTATCTGACTGTGAGTCATGATATACACAGTGTGTCAGTGAGTGTGTTAATATTAATCTGTGTTCTCTGTCAGTGTGTTAATATTACTGAGGACAGTGGGGGTGTTTTACACTTCACAGGGTGTATCTGACTGTGGGTCATGATATACACAGTGTGTCAGTGAGAGTGTTAATATTAATCTGTGTTCTCTGTCAGTGTGTTAATATTACTGAGGACGGTGGGGGTGTTTTACACTTCACAGGGTGTATCTGACTGTGGGTCATTATGTACACAGTGTGTCAGTGAGTGTGTTAATATTAATCTGTGTTCTCTGTCAGTGTGTTAATATTACTGAGGACAGTGGGGATGTTTTACACTTCACAGGGTGTATCTGACTGTGGGTCATGATGTACACAGTGTGTCAGTGAGTGTGTTAATATTAATCTGTGTTCTCTGTCAGGATGTTAATATTCCTGAGGACAGTGGGGGTGTTTTACACTTCACAGGGTGTATCTGACTGTGGGTCATGATATACACAGTGTGTCAGTGAGTGTGTTAATATTAATCTGTGTTCTCTGTCAGTGTGTTAATATTCCTGAGGACAGTGGGGGTGTTTTACACTTCACAGGGTGTATCTGACTGTGGGTCATGATATACACAGTGTGTCAGTGAGTGTGTTAATATTAATCTGTGTTCTCTGTCAGTGTGTTAATATTCCTGAGGACAGTGGGGGTGTTTTACACTTCGCAGGGTTTATCTGACTGTGGGTCATGATGTACACAGTGTGTCAGTGAGTGTGTTAATATTAATCTGTGTTCTCTGTCAGTGTGTTAATATTCCTGAGGACAGTGGGAGTGTTTTACACTTCACAGGGTTTATCTGACTGTGGGTCATGATGTACACAGTGTGTCAGTGAGTGTGTTAATATTAATCTGTGTTCTCTGTCAGTGTGTTAATATTACTGAGGACAGTGGGGGTGTTTTACACTTCACAGGGTTTATCTGACTGTGGGTCATGATATACTCAGTGTGTCAGTGAGTGTGTTAATATTAATCTGTGTTCTCTGTCAGTGTGTTAATATTGCTGAGGACAGTGGGGGTGTTTTACACTTCACAGGGTGTATCTGACTGTGGGTCATGATATACACAGTGTGTCAGTGAGTGTGTTAATATTAATCTGTGTTCTCTGTCAGTGTGTTAATATTCCTGAGGACAGTGGGGGTGTTTTACACTTCACAGGGTGTATCTGACTGTGAGTCATGATATACACAGTGTGTCAGTGAGTGTGTTAATATTAATCTGTGTTCTCTGTCAGTGTGTTAATATTACTGAGGACAGTGGGGGTGTTTTACACTTCACAGGGTTTATCTGACTGTGGGTCAATATGGGCACAGTGTGTCAGTGAGTGTGTTAATATTAATCTGTGTTCTCTGTCAGTGTGTTAATATTACTGAGGACAGTGGGGGTGTTCTACACTTCACAGGGTGTATCTGACTGTGGGTCATGATATACACAGTGTGTCAGTGAGTGTGTTAATATTAATCTGTGTTCTCTGTCAGTGTGTTAATATGACTGAGGACAGTGGGGGTGTTTTACACTTCACAGGGTGTATCTGACTGTGGGTCATGATATACACAGTGTGTCAGTGAGTGTGTTAATATTAATCTGTGTTCTCTGTCAGTGTGTTAATATGACTGAGGACAGTGGGGGTGTTTTACACTTCACAGGGTGTATCTGACTGTGGGTCATGATATACACAGTGTGTCAGTGAGTGTGTTAATATTAATCTGTGTTCTCTGTCAGTGTGTTAATATTACTGAGGACAGTGGGGGTGTTTTACACTTGACAGGGTGTATCTGACTGTGGGTCATGATGTACACAGTGTGTCAGTGAGTGTGTTAATATTAATCTGTGTTCTCTGTCAGTGTGTTAATATTACTGAGGACAGTGGGGGTGTTTCACACTTCACAGGGTGTATCTGACTGTGGGTCATGATGTACACAGTGTGTCAGTGAGTGTGTTAATATTAATCTGTGTTCTCTGTCAGTGTGTTAATATTACTGAGGACAGTGGGGGTGTTTTACACTTTACAGGGTGTATCTGACTGTGGGTCATGATATACACAGTGTGTCAGTGAGTGTGTTAATATTAATCTGTGTTCTCTGTCAGTGTGTTAATATTCCTGAGGACAGTGGGGGTGTTTTACACTTCACAGGGTGTATCTGACTGTGGGTCATGATATACACAGTGTGTCAGTGAGTGTGTTAATATTAATCTGTGTTCTCTGTCAGTGCGTTAATATTACTGAGGACAGTGGGGGTGTTTTACACTTCACAGGGTGTATCTGACTGTGGGTCATGATCTACACAGTGTGTCAGTGAGTGTGTTAATATTAATCTGTGTTCTCTGTCAGTGTGTTAATATTACTGAGGACAGTGGGGATGTTTTACACTTCACAGGGTTTATCTGACTGTGGGTCATGATGTACACAGTGTGTCAGTGAGTGTGTTAATATTAATCTGTGTTCTCTGTCAGTGTGTTAATATTACTGAGGACAGTGGGGGTGTTTTACACTTCACAGGGTGTATCTGACTGTGGGTCATGAAATACACAGTGTGTCAGTGAGTGTGTTAATATTAATCTGTGTTCTCTGTCAGTGTGTTAATATTCCTGAGGACAGTGGGGGTGTTTTACACTTCACAGGGTGTATCTGACTGTGGGTCATGATATACACAGTGTGTCAGTGAGTGTGTTAATATTAATCTGTGTTCTCTGTCAGTGTGTTAATATTACTGAGGACAGTGGGGGTGTTTTACACTTCACAGGGTGTATCTGACTGTGGGTCATGATATACACAGTGTGTCTGTGAGTGTGTTAATATTAATCTGTGTTCTCTGTCAGTGTGTTAATATTACTGAGGACAGTGGGGGTGTTTTACACTTCACAGGGTGTATCTGACTGTGTGTCATGATATGCACAGTGTGTCTGTGAGTGTGTTAATATTAATCTGTGTTCTCTGTCAGTGTGTTAATATTACTGAGGACAGTGGGGGTGTTTTACACTTCACAGGGTGTATCTGACTGTGGGTCATGATATACACAGTGTGTCAGTGAGTGTGTTAATATTAATCTGTGTTCTCTGTCAGTGTGTTAATATTACTGAGGACAGTGGAGGTGTTTTACACTTCACAGGGTGTATCTGACTGTGGGTCATGATATACACAGTGTGTCAGTGAGTGTGTTAATATTAATCTGTGTTCTCTGTCAGTGTGTTAATATTACTGAGGACAGTGGGGGTGTTTTACACTTCACAGGGTGTATCTGACTGTGGGTCATGATGTACACAGTGTGTCAGTGAGTGTGTTAATATTAATCTGTGTTCTCTGTCAGTGTGTTAATATTACTGAGGACAGTGGGGGTGTTTTACACTTCACAGGGTGTATCTGACTGTGGGTCATGATGTACACAGTGTGTCAGTGAGTGTGTTAATATTAATCTGTGTTCTCTGTCAGTGTGTTAATATTGCTGAGGACAGTGGGGATGTTTTACATTTCACAGGGTGTATCTGACTGTGGGTCATGATGTACACAGTGTGTCAGTGAGTGTGTTAATATTAATCTGTGTTCTCTGTCAGTGTGTTAATATTACTGAGGACAGTGGGGGTGTTTTACACTTCACAGGGTTTATCTGGCTGTGGGTCATGATGTACACAGTGTGTCGGTGAGTGTGTTAATATTAATCTGTGTTCTCTGTCAGTGTGTTAATATTACTGAGGACAGTGGGGGTGTTTTACACTTCACAGGGTGTATCTGACTGTGGGTCATGATATACACAGTGTGTCAGTGAGTGTGTTAATATTAATCTGTGTTCTCTGTCAGTGTGTTAATATTACTGAGGACAGTGGAGGTGTTTTACACTTCACAGGGTGTATCTGACTGTGGGTCATGATATACACAGTGTGTCAGTGAGTGTGTTAATATTAATCTGTGTTCTCTGTCAGTGTGTTAATATTACTGAGGACAGTGGGGGTGATTTACACTTCACAGGGTGTATCTGACTGTGGGTCATGATGTACACAGTGTGTCAGTGAGTGTGTTAATATTAATCTGTGTTCTCTGTCAGTGTGTTAATATTACTGAGGACAGTGGGGATGTTTTACACTTCACAGGGTGTATCTGACTGTGGGTCATGATATACACAGTGTGTCAGTGAGTGTGTTAATATTAATCTGTGTTCTCTGTCAGTGTGTTAATATTACTGAGGACAGTGGGGGTGTTTCACACTTCACAGGGTGTATCTGACTGTGGGTCATGATGTACACAGTGTGTCAGTGAGTGTGTTAATATTAATCTGTGTTCTCTGTCAGTGTGTTAATATTACTGAGGACAGTGGGGGTGTTTTACACTTTACAGGGTGTATCTGACTGTGGGTCATGATATACACAGTGTGTCAGTGAGTGTGTTAATATTAATCTGTGTTCTCTGTCAGTGTGTTAATATTCCTGAGGACAGTGGGGGTGTTTTACACTTCACAGGGTGTATCTGACTGTGGGTCATGATATACACAGTGTGTCAGTGAGTGTGTTAATATTAATCTGTGTTCTCTGTCAGTGCGTTAATATTACTGAGGACAGTGGGGGTGTTTTACACTTCACAGGGTGTATCTGACTGTGGGTCATGATCTACACAGTGTGTCAGTGAGTGTGTTAATATTAATCTGTGTTCTCTGTCAGTGTGTTAATATTACTGAGGACAGTGGGGATGTTTTACACTTCACAGGGTTTATCTGACTGTGGGTCATGATGTACACAGTGTGTCAGTGAGTGTGTTAATATTAATCTGTGTTCTCTGTCAGTGTGTTAATATTACTGAGGACAGTGGGGGTGTTTTACACTTCACAGGGTGTATCTGACTGTGGGTCATGAAATACACAGTGTGTCAGTGAGTGTGTTAATATTAATCTGTGTTCTCTGTCAGTGTGTTAATATTCCTGAGGACAGTGGGGGTGTTTTACACTTCACAGGGTGTATCTGACTGTGGGTCATGATATACACAGTGTGTCAGTGAGTGTGTTAATATTAATCTGTGTTCTCTGTCAGTGTGTTAATATTACTGAGGACAGTGGGGGTGTTTTACACTTCACAGGGTGTATCTGACTGTGGGTCATGTTATACACAGTGTGTCTGTGAGTGTGTTAATATTAATCTGTGTTCTCTGTCAGTGTGTTAATATTACTGAGGACAGTGGGGGTGTTTTACACTTCACAGGGTGTATCTGACTGTGTGTCATGATATGCACAGTGTGTCTGTGAGTGTGTTAATATTAATCTGTGTTCTCTGTCAGTGTGTTAATATTACTGAGGACAGTGGGGGTGTTTTACACTTCACAGGGTGTATCTGACTGTGGGTCATGATATACACAGTGTGTCAGTGAGTGTGTTAATATTAATCTGTGTTCTCTGTCAGTGTGTTAATATTACTGAGGACAGTGGAGGTGTTTTACACTTCACAGGGTGTATCTGACTGTGGGTCATGATATACACAGTGTGTCAGTGAGTGTGTTAATATTAATCTGTGTTCTCTGTCAGTGTGTTAATATTACTGAGGACATGGGGGTGTTTTACACTTCACAGGGTGTATCTGACTGTGGGTCATGATGTACACAGTGTGTCAGTGAGTGTGTTAATATTAATCTGTGTTCTCTGTCAGTGTGTTAATATTACTGAGGACAGTGGGGGTGTTTTACACTTCACAGGGTTTATCTGACTGTGGGTCATGATGTACACAGTGTGTCAGTGAGTGTGTTAATATTAATCTGTGTTCTCTGTCTGTGTGTTAATATTGCTGAGGACAGTGGGGATGTTTTACATTTCACAGGGTGTATCTGACTGTGGGTCATGATGTACACAGTGTGTCAGTGAGTGTGTTAATATTAATCTGTGTTCTCTGTCAGTGTGTTAATATTACTGAGGACAGTGGGGGTGTTTTACACTTCACAGGGTTTATCTGGCTGTGGGTCATGATGTACACAGTGTGTCGGTGAGTGTGTTAATATTAATCTGTGTTCTCTGTCAGTGTGTTAATATTACTGAGGACAGTGGGGGTGTTTTACACTTCACAGGGTGTATCTGACTGTGGGTCATGATATACACAGTGTGTCAGTGAGTGTGTTAATATTAATCTGTGTTCTCTGTCAGTGTGTTAATATTACTGAGGACAGTGGAGGTGTTTTACACTTCACAGGGTGTATCTGACTGTGGGTCATGATATACACAGTGTGTCAGTGAGTGTGTTAATATTAATCTGTGTTCTCTGTCAGTGTGTTAATATTACTGAGGACAGTGGGGGTGATTTACACTTCACAGGGTGTATCTGACTGTGGGTCATGATGTACACAGTGTGTCAGTGAGTGTGTTAATATTAATCTGTGTTCTCTGTCAGTGTGTTAATATTACTGAGGACAGTGGGGGTGTTTTACACTTCACAGGGTGTATCTGACTGTGGGTCATGATATACACAGTGTGTCAGTGAGTGTGTTAATATTAATCTGTGTTCTCTGCCAGTGTGTTAATATTACTGAGGACAGTGGGGGTGTTTTACACTTCACAGGGGGTATCTGACTGTGGGTCATGATATACACAGTGTGTCAGTGAGTGTGTTAATATTAATCTGTGTTCTCTGTCAGTGTGTTAATATTCCTGAGGACAGTGGGGGTGTTTTACACTTCACAGGGTGTATCTGACTGTGGGTCATGATATACACAGTGTGTCAGTGAGTGTGTTAATATTAATCTGTGTTCTCTGTCAGTGTGTTAATATTACTGAGGACAGTGGGGGTGTTTTACACTTCACAGGGTGTATCTGACTGTGGGTCATGATATACACAGAGTGTCTGTGAGTGTGTTAATATTAATCTGTGTTCTCTGTCAGTGTGTTAATATTACTGAGGACAGTGGGGGTGTTTTACACTTCACAGGGTGTATCTGACTGTGGGTCATGATATGCACAGTGTGTCTGTGAGTGTGTTAATATTAATCTGTGTTCTCTGTCAGTGTGTTAATATTACTGAGGACAGTGGGGGTGTTTTACACTTCACAGGGTGTATCTGACTGTGGGTCATGATATACACAGTGTGTCAGTGAGTGTGTTAATATTAATCTGTGTTCTCTGTCAGTGTGTTAATATTACTGAGGACAGTGGAGGTGTTTTACACTTCACAGGGTGTATCTGACTGTGGGTCATGATATACACAGTGTGTCAGTGAGTGTGTTAATATTAATCTGTGTTCTCTGTCAGTGTGTTAATATTACTGAGGACAGTGGGGGTGTTTTACACTTCACAGGGTGTATCTGACTGTGGGTCATGATGTACACAGTGTGTCAGTGAGTGTGTTAATATTAATCTGTGTTCTCTGTCAGTGTGTTAATATTACTGAGGACAGTGGGGGTGTTTTACACTTCACAGGGTGTATCTGACCGTGGGTCATGATGTACACAGTGTGTCAGTGAGTGTGTTAATATTAATCTGTGTTCTCTGTCTGTGGGTTAATATTGCTGAGGACAGTGGGGATGTTTTACATTTCACAGGGTGTATCTGACTGTGGGTCATGATGTACACAGTGTGTCAGTGAGTGTGTTAATATTAATCTGTGTTCTCTGTCAGTGTGTTAATATTACTGAGGACAGTGGGGGTGTTTTACACTTCACAGGGTGTATCTGACTGTGGGTCATGATATACACAGTGTGTCAGTGAGTGTGTTAATATTAATCTGTGTTCTCTGTCAGTGTGTTAATATTACTGAGGACAGTGGGGGTGTTTTACACTTCACAGGGTGTATCTGACTGTGGGTCATGATATACACAGTGTGTCAGTGAGTGTGTTAATATCAATCTGTGTTCTCTGTCAGTGTGTTAATATTACTGAGGACAGTGGGGGTGTTTTACACTGCACAGGGTTTATCTGACTGTGGGTCATGATGTACACAGTGTGTCAGTGAGTGTGTTAATATTAATCTGTGTTCTCTGTCAGTGTGTTAATATTACTGAGGACAGTGGGGGTGTTTTACACTTCACAGGGTTTATCTGGCTGTGGGTCATGATGTACACAGTGTGTCGGTCAGTGTGTTAATATTAATCTGTGTTCTCTGTCAGTGTGTTAATATTACTGAGGACAGTGGGGGTGTTTTACACTTCACAGGGTGTATCTGACTGTGGGTCATGATATACACAGTGTGTCAGTGAGTGTGTTAATATTAATCTGTGTTCTCTGTCAGTGTGTTAATATTACTGAGGACAGTGGAGGTGTTTTACACTTCACAGGGTGTATCTGACTGTGGGTCATGATATACACAGTGTGTCAGTGAGTGTGTTAATATTAATCTGTGTTCTCTGT